>NC_089855.1:48936317-49256942 GCF_036373705.1 Amia ocellicauda
AATCATTTATTTATGACAAAAATATGTAGCGTAAGGTACACTTATACATTTCAATTAAAGAAGTGAATTTATAGTATCACTGTATCACGAATCCTGGAATCTTGTAAAACTCAATTTCTTTAATAATTGGACGCAGACACCAATTCCAAAGATATAAATTGTCCAATTTATTCAAAAACAAAGACTAAATGTAGCACTACACTAATTATACAAAAGGGAAAAACAAATCAACAAATCAAAGACAAATCACTTTCGTGACCAAATCAAAGACCATGGGATCGCATATGATAACACACAAATCATTAACCAAAAAAGGTTATAAACACATTGACTACAATACCGGTTAGTAAGACGAAGGTGAGTCTCTCATTAGTATTGTTAGTCAGACATTAAATAACTACGCAGGTTAGTATTTATGTCAGGTAACTTCTCGTTATATATATCAGTCTCATTTACGCTTAGGTGCCGAGAAAGATCCTATCATTACTTGTTATCACAATTTCCCTTAACTGATTATTATTCAATGATTAAGGATTGGCAGGGCCACCTATAATCTGGTGTCTATTAATTTGTGTCAATTTCAGACTAAACAGTTAAACAGGAATGAGAAGATATTTCTCGGCGTTGACAGATTTTATTTCTAAAATTATCAACAAAAACAGTTTAATGCAACACAAAATGATATTACACATTCTAGAGTTATGAATCACAGATTAACATTTCTAATTGTGATTTCTCAAATGTCATGAATCATGAACTCCAAACTGTTAAACTTATCTGAACTTCGTCGCAGAGAGGCCTCTCTGTCTTCGGGCTCAGATAACAGCACACGGCACGAGGTCCGTGTGGTTGGAACAAAGGCAGTCCGGTTCGGCTTTGTCCAAGAACTTCCACTCAGTCGATGCACCTGGAAGTTGGGGTTTCGCAAATGTAGAGACTTTTCCAAACAGATTTTCCACTGGTTTGAAAGACTCCAAGGTTGTGTACAAAATCTTCTTGGCAAGCAGGGTCTCTGACCGTACTTATTTGAAGACAAAGTCTTTGAGGAAAGCAGGGACCTGTTTGGTTCCAAGGGTCAAGTTTCTTAAGACTCAAATAGCTATATAAATGACTGACACTTTCGTATTCAGTTGACTTAGTCAATTGTCCAGCTGTAAAACTCCACTGATCAGGTGGGCACAGGCGGGCAGCGCAGTCTGTAAAGTTCCTTATTTAATAAAGTCCTTTAAAAGAATTCTTCGTACGGCTCAATCTCCTTCTCCCAGTTTAACTCTTCTGTTGCCGGCAAAGACTTAGTTGGTTTCTGGTTCCAGTTCAGGCAACAGAGCTACAGGTTGAGCTGTGGCAGCGAGTTTCTGGTTCGAGAGAGAGAGAGCGAGAGAGAGAGAGAGATAGAGAGAGAGAGAGCGTGCGCTGTTCTTTATACGCCTGTCAGATCAATAGGTGATTGGTTCTTGAGTTTGTGAGATTGGATTTCGGTTTCAGCCCCCAGTGTCCTATTGGACGGGGGCTTGATTTATGACTGATGTCAATCGATGCCATCTTTTGGAAATGCCGGTTGGCCCGGGTTAGTAGCTCTATGTCAGGATTTCGGCTTTCGTCCACTTCAAAGATTTTTTTATTACCTACAGGCGCCTTTCTCCAGACATCTCATAGCAGGATTCCAAACTATTTGGCCTATTCCCGGTGCCATCCTCCCCAAAACTGTCACTTTGATGTAAACCAGTTCCAAGCTGATGAGCTAAGGAAATCTGATAACTTTGGGGGGAGAGGACTTCTTTAGATCAGTGCTTCAGCTCAGAGCTATTATGCTCTTATCAAAATACACCCAACATAATGCTACAAATAGGAAACTAATATTCAATTATATTACTGAAAATAAGTAATATTACAGTAATGATTACGTAAGAAACACATAATACCCGTTTTCTCTTTTCTAACCACAGAAAAGCTTTAGATGAGTCTGGTCAGGCCGAAAGCAATGTGTCTCTCTCTGTCTCTCCTCTCCTGCTCTGTCTTGTGTCAGGTTGTAGAATGAATAAGTTAAGAGGCTAAACTTCTCTTTGTTTTCCTTTTTATAAGGTGTCCTTCCAACTAATAGCATTTTGCCACGACCATGACTTGGGTGCTTTAAGCAAATGTAATTTAGAAGTGTGGGGTCCTTTTGAATTTGGCTAGGAGCCAATAAGAGGATAGGTCCCTTTTGGTCTTCTGGACATACAGATAAGGTTACCAGGGGCTACCAGAGGCTACCACTGAGCTTAGATAAAAGGGAGGAAGTCTGTTTTCTCTACCGAACCACATAGAATTTCACATAGAAAAATACATTCTAATAAATAATATCTTACATTTTATTCCTCCCTTAGTGTAATTATAGTGGACATTTCTGTTACCTGCATGTAATACCTTGCACTTGTCTACATGGAATTTCATCTGCCAGGTGTCGGCCCACTGAACTGAATATTATCTAAGTCCCTTTGAACAACCTGTGCCACCGAGATTGTATCTGCTGAGCCGTCTATTTTAGTATCATCTGCAAATTTGACAAGTTTGCTAACTATCCCAGAGTCCAGATTATTAATATAGATTAGAAAAAGCACAGGCCCTAGTACTGATCCCTGTGGAACTCCACTAACAACCTCACTCCAATGAAGGGAACACGAGGATTTGGGAAATGTGCTCAAATTCTTTGGTTTTGTGGGAAAGGAAAGCTGCACTATTGTGCTGTACATATTGAAGACTCTGTATAGAAAGTTGAAGAAAGTGTTTTGTGATAATTATATAATGTTTCATATTAATACTAGCATTAGAAGTAGTTTGTATACAGACTGAGCAGATTAGATTTAGCAGGACAAGTAAAGGGTCAACAAGGTCGATTTGTTAGAAACTCCTGTCAGTAATGAAAGATTACACAGCGCCGAAATAGCCTACAGATGTCTGCTGTGAATTTGTTTATGATTTAATCGTTTCTCCAGATAGGGAGGAATTGTTTCTGTTAAAGAGCGATTGACACTAGGTAAATGACGACCGTGCGATCGCATCTTCCTAAGACGGATCAAAGATGGATATTTGCTTTGGATCCATCACCTCTTCACGGGAGGACAGATTGTAAAACGGACCCGGATCTGTATCTTCTGATTGGATGAACGGCCATAAGATGTTACGTCATTTTTCCTATAAAGTTGTATGCATGTTTGTAAACATTAAGTCTCACTGAAGGAATTATTCCTGACGTGGGGCTTCCGAGCAGCTCGATTAAAGTTCTGTTTGCTTTATCTCCGTGACTTCTCCACTTATTTCTGAGACGGTTCTACACATATTGATTCCTGTTAAGACCCTGATATGTTATGTCAGCAAACAGAGAATTACAAGTCTTATCATAAGGAATTGAAAGTATGTGCATGCTTCTCAGTATCTGGACCATCAGTATCTCAGTATCTGTCTTAGTCTGATCTAGAGTTGAAAGAAATTTACTCTGTATACTTAATTAATATGGTCATTGAAAGGTATCTTGGGGTCAAATCTAACATCAAGTTTTTGGTGACAAAATTAGTAGGAGTGACCTGATGGTTGTCAGTTTCTAAACTGACATTGTTCACTTTCCTGATTGTATTCCCACAAGCATCACTTCAGTTGTGTTGCTGTTCAGTTGTAACAGGTCAAATGCTTTGACCAAGTAGGAGTATATATTTTATAGCATGCCAGGGGGTTGCACTCATTCCCCCTCTGAATCCACTACAATATTTTAAATGATCACATTCGCAAGAGTGAACTCTGTGGAACACCTGAATGCAATGTGCAAGTTTCAGATTGAGAGTCACTCAGAAAAACAATCTCCCTTCTATCAGAGAGATAAGTCACTGCATGTAGGAGAAAATTAATCTCTGGGGGTCCATGTCTTAGGGCCTAGTCCTAATGGTTGCCTCCCTTCCAGGCAGTATAACTGTAACAGCAGCAAGAAGGTCAGAGGGTTATATTTGTAGAATTTGTAATAATATAATATAACATAATTAATAACATGTTAATAGACTGTTAACACACACACACACACACACACACACACACACACATACTTGGCCTTGCTTGAGACAATGGCTGGGGGGCATTTTCATTGATAAGCACTTCTTGATGTGTGTGCTACATTATTCTAAGATTGAGCACATGTCCGTGAAATAAAAATGAGCTTTCTGACAGAGCTTTGAGCATTCACACCCCACTCCCAGCAAGTTGCCTTTTATCAACCTGCATACAGACAATACGCTCTGCCCAGGCCAACCCCACATATCAAGCAACAGTTACCTTTGGTGTAGTGCAGTGTTGATAAAACCACTCAGATAGTTGATAAAAATGACCTCTTACCAGGTCTGTAACAGTGATGCCCAAGAATGACCCCAAAAAGTAACAATGACAAATGATGATGGATTTTTTTTTTATTAAGGGTTTTACAGTAAATTCATTATTTCAGAATATACTGGTAACATGGATTCAACTAATACATTAAAGTAATCTCCATGCTTTGCCTTTTTCAAATATGTCTTAAAATCTGTCATCTATTATTCTCTTTGCCAAATCTTCCCATATTTTGAAAGGTAAATTCTATCATTTTCAACAATGACACTTCTGTCTGCAGCCACTGATCTGCTTGAAATATAACGGTTGTTGGTGTCATAGGCAGTAATTTTCACTGTACCAAAACCAGTTCCCACTCTCTTAAATTCTCCACTATCAAGATCAACACGATCATGTTCACCATATGAATGGACCACAATGGCATAGATTCTCCTCCCATTGTTGTTAGCCACATAGGTGCTGTATCCAGCGACAGCCTGTAAAATGTAATGAAATAGTTTATTGCAACACTGTACAATTTGTATACCAGAACAGTATTTCAATGAGCATTTCTTTGCAATTTACATGTTTCAGAGTTAGTTTCAAATATTAAGATTAACCATAGTCCTTGACTATTTCCCCAAAATGAATAATGGAGATTCTGGGGTTTACAGTCTGTGGAACCACTGGTCAGTTCAGATTATGGTGAAAGTATGCACAAAATACGGAAAGGAGTCAATTCCCATTGAATCTAATCTTCTAATCCCACCTTTCAATTCCAGATTGAGCTGCGTAAAGGTGTAAAGGTTCGCCTATCAAATTCCTTATCTTAATGTGCTCTGTTTTTGAAAAGCGAAAGATGCAGAGTGTTGCTACAATAACCAAACAAAGTATCTTACTTACAATTTCGGCGAAAAGCACAACGCCGATGATAGTCGTGATCAGGGTGGCTTTCATCTTGTTTTGTAGGTGAACAAACCCTGCAAATAGCACAAGGAATGCTTCAACCTGATGCTGGTTTATGAAGTACAAAGCTGGATAGTTTCAAAATAATTAAAAACCAATGCCAAAGCAAATTATGTTGATGTAGTTGAATTGCTGGTAACACTTTATATGAAGGTGTCATTAAATGATTGGTAAATAGTTTATAAAACAGTAAACATTAATACTTAAATTAAAAACCATATCAATACATCATGATAAGATATGATGTGTCATTTATAATACAAATTTGAAACCAAATAGTGTTTTGGCAGCTCCTTTAAAATATATTCAATCACATAGCTAACATAAAACATAATACTAAAAAATGTGTGTTCTACTAAATAACAAAAACTTCTAGTGATAACTGTTCTCCTCCCAGAACAGTTCATGTACTCACCTTTTGTGATCTGATAGATAATCAGTTTATCTCAGCTCTGCAGAGGCTGCTCAGGCTGGTTTCCTCAAGAGACAACATCCATTTTTATACTGACAGCCATAAGCACAAATCCAGACTCCTCCTATGCCTTATCTAATAACACATTTCACAAGAACTGGACTGCAATACAAACTGCAAATGAAAAAAATATTAAGTATTTTAAGTAAACAACATGTACATGTATGAAGCCATCTTAGTTATATATCAGCTACTAAATCATATCAAATTAGCAATGGGGAAATATATTTATGATAAGTATTTCATTCAATTGGCTTTAACATGTCAACTTGGTTAGTGTTAAACATATCTAGGATTGAAACAACAACAAATTAGATGACCATTTTCTTGCTTGCAATACCTAGTATTAGAAATCTATCGAATTTAAAGTTCAACAAAGTACAGTTGAGATATATTGTACTAAATTGATTGACATTGATAATTATTTTCTAACTGCTATCAAAACTAAAAGAAACCATTAAAAACATCCCATGATCTACCAAAACGACTTATCTTTGATTAGTTGTATTTTTTTTTTAAATGTACCTATACATCAGTATTATCATCAAACAATAATTTATCAAACATGATCATAGACACCACATTTTATTTCTTAGAGGAATCTGATCTTAAAGTCCTGGAGGTGCTCAGAAGTGCTCAAGTGGTGAAATCGGCAGCCAACGTTTCAGCTATTATGCTTTCACCAGTGCATATGTAACGCAGCTCCCGAAGATCATTTTAAAGTTCCCTAGACAATGCATACAGGTGAAACTTAAGTAATCAGGTAACTAGACCATCATTAAACATCAATTGGCTATTAAATGTTATATTGGAGTCAGAACAAGTTAACTGATAAAAATAACTAACAAAACAAAATTGTGATTAAGCAGGTAAATATTATAAATGACTAATCAAATTGTTAAATTGAAAGGCCGAAACATACATCAATTGCCCATGAAATGCTGTACGGGAGACAAAACAGATTTGTTGAACAACTGACAATGACAAATTAATGTACTAAATATAGCTGCAAGCAGCAATGCAGGGGGCCAAGCGATTCCCAGCCTTGGTCCTGCAGGAGCCCCTACCCTGCTGGTTTCTGTTCCAACCGAGTTCTCAATTACTTAATTGAACCTTAATTGAACTAATAATTTCCTAAATCAGAGCTCTTTAATTATTTTAAACAGTAGGAGTTCATAGAATAGAAGTTAATAATATAATTATATAAATAACTTAATAATGAACCACCATTTATTACACAATTTAGAAAGTCAAAACTAAGCCGAGTGTCACGTCGATGAAGGTTCACTAAAGTAACTGAGAGCTTGGCAGAGTAGGGGCTCCCCCAGGGCCGGGGCTGGGAACCACTGCTCTAATACATTATAGTATCGATCGATCAATGCTGCATTGATGTCTTTCATAACTACATCAACTCAATCTGATTTGCCTCTAATCCATCTACTGACAATTGGATTGGTATTGATAGCCTAATGATTTATGCATTTGTTTCTGTGTTAATATTCCCTACATATTTGTAATTGTAATCCTATTATCCATTGTCATAATTAGCAATTGCATCTGTCATTGTCAGTTGTTAAACTAATCTGTTTTTTCTGCAGCACAGCATTTCATTGGCAATTGATGTTTGTTACTGCCTTTCAGTTTAACTATTTCATTTGATGTATAATATTTAACTGCAAGGACCTCAGAGCACTCGACCATATCACTCTGCTATTCGTCCTTGGAAGCTTGCGAAATGTACATTAGATCAGACATTAGGGACATCAAACAATCACTTATAGAGCGTAAACATACATCGTGCTTTGGAAGTGCAGGCATCGGCTTAACTCCTTTGTGTCTTTGACAATCTGGACCTGGTGTGAAACCATCTTTGCCTCAGTCAAGCGAATAAAACCAAATGTCTCACACCAAATCACAATCACTGTTGTAAACTACTGAATTCATAGTTATTGGAAAGGTTCATCAAGAAATAACAAGTGTAAAATAAAAGCACAGGAGCTGCAGTTGCCAAAGTATATCCATAATTGTTTTAAAATGGCCAGGTATTCCAATATTGCTAACCTATATCAATAAAATACATTTCATACTTAAATAATATTAGTGGATGAGGCAAAATAGATGTGTCATGGATGTGGCATTAAATATTTATTATGGTTCTTTCCTTTACATTTGTACAATGATTCACGGGTTGTTTATTCTTAGGGAAGTGTTGCTTCTCTTATTATTTGGTGTGTGTGAAATTGGGTTTTATTTATTCTATTCTATTCTATTTTCCTTGTGTTATTTGGGTAGGGTTTTTAATAATTGTATTGCCCCTTTTTAATAGAGCAAGGTTTTATATACTTAGCATCCCCATTTCCCTTTGTATGGTTTCCCCTGCTACGGTACAGACTTCATGTTCTGTCCGAGCATTGTACAAATAAATCCGGTGTACATTTGAAAAACATATATTTTGTGTGGTGGTGTTCTGGGGTCTGGTTGAGCCTGCAGTGGGTGAATGAGGTCCTCTCTTGAGCATGAAAAGAGGTGGCACTATTTATAGGTATGTGTTTGGGTAAAATTTACATTTTTGTTTTATTCTATAAACTACTGACAGCATTTCTCCCAAATTCCAAATAAAAATATGAAGGGAATGGAACGGCTGCCATTCATGCACAGATTTGCAGTGGCTGTGGGCTGTAGTTATATTGTTAATATGCATGATTGTCCTTGACCATAAATGTGCAGCTCTTGTATTGATCCATGAATGTATTTTCACAAGGTGAATGGCATTTATTTGTGAGAAACATTTCCTAAAGTTGAATGACATTTAATCAAGGTCAATGACATTTAATAAAATGTCTATTGCTTCAAAGGCTTCCACTAACACTGAGTGGTTGACATCATATGAATCTCCTTATTAATCTCCTAGACTCCATGATTAATATTGTGTTTCTAAAGAACATAAAACACAACTGTCAAATTTTAACTGTCAAATTAGCCCATACATTTTCAAATTAACCTAATTGTGTTTCACTTTTTTAATGCTTTTGAGAATTGCCATCCTATAGGAGTTTTTGTTTTTCTCTCCTCAGTGACTAATGGCTTATTTATTTATTTGTCTGTTTTTTTCTAGCTCTAAAGTTCTCCAAAGTGGCTACACTGCCAAGGGAGCTATACTAAATGAAAATTGACTGATAGTTACTGGAGTGGAGGTTTTATGAGCCTGTAGCTCAATACCAGCTCTGTACAGTGGCATGTACCACATTGCAGTTTGACACAACTTGAAGCACCCTGCTCCGAAAGTGCTTTGAGTGTGTGCGACACCCCCTGCCAGCCTCTGGTGATGCATCTCGATGGTTGTAGAGCCACTTTGGTGCCCACAACAGCTGGTGTGGTGTAATTAAGCTAATTGTATTTCACTTTTCTAATGCTTTTGAGAAATATTCTTTTTCATTAATCAAATATTATGATATCTATTGCTATGTTTCACTTTATACATTGCAAACACACTCTTTCTCATACAGCATACTAGCTGTCTTAATGTAAATAACTAAAATGGTTTTGTTTTTCTTAAATAATAAACTATCATCACCCTGTAATTACAACACATAATAAAGGTTTACTTCAACAGTACGTACATTCAAAATAATGCATTAATCTTTCAAGTGTATGATAGAAATAAACCTTCAAGAATGAATCTTCTGTTTGGGAATGCATCATACCCCAATAAACTAACCCTTAAACATGTATTTTGTAGTTTGGTAAACACTCTGTAGCTTGTATTTTCTGTTTGATCAAAAGGGTGAATAGCCTGGCTAGTTAAGTTTCATTTTGACTAGATTTAACAAAGAGTGAAAGGGAATTGCAAATATTTGCAATATGTTCTATGTTTCATTATTACAAAACAGAGACGCAAGACTCCATACAAAAGTTTATTATTATTATTATTATTATTATTATTATTATTATTATTATTATTATTATTATTATTATTATTTATTTGTTTTGTATATATTGCAAAACTATTAATTTCTCTATTCCATGTTTTATGATGAATATAGTGTATCTTTGTTTATAGGTTTGCTGCCATTTTGGATATGCCATGGATATGCTATGTACAATGTATTCTGTCAACTGCATTTTACTATCAGTAGCTGAGTACCATTTTCTCTTTTTGTCTACCAGCAATAGATCCCCTCAGAGGGGCTGACGAGGCACAGACACCCCAGAGGGCTGATAAGGCACACCCAACCTTGAGGCCTGACAAGTCAACCCCACCTAAGGGCTAATGATGTTCCAGTCCCCCGAGGTCTGGTGAGAGGCCTCCATGAGAGGCAAGATCACAGCACCACTTAAGAATTGTGTGATCTCCTTGTTGCTTGTATCATAAAATGATACTGTTTGGAGGAAAGGCAACCATTAGGCCTTAAGCTGTGGAACCTCATATGTATTTTCTCCTATAACATATGTTTATATTGTCTGACCCTATGTCCCCTTCCCCTGAGCTATTAACTAGGACTTCACATCTTGTCTGATCTTGATATGTTGTTGGCGGAAGCCAGGCCTGAGCGAGCGACGAGCGATCGAGTGAGACAGCGGACGTGTGGATGTGACTGGGAGTCTCTGCGCCTCTGAAGTGTAGCAAGAGCAACAACAGCAAGAGCAACAACAACAGCGACCCACACAGGAGCGCCTGCACCACGGATCTGCCTCAGAGAAGAGGAGCAAAAACAACAGCGGCACACACAAGGGGAGTACTGCTAATATGTCTTTTTCTAACGCCATTTACTGTTTGTCGTGCAGCATGTTTACCATGGTTAGATCCACCGACCAAAATGATCATTTTACTTGCACAAAATGCGTAGTTAATAAGGAGTTGGCAGAATGAGTTTGCGTGTTGGAGGAGCATGTAGATACTCTTAGAAATATAAAAGAGGCAGAGACTTGGCTTGACTCGGTCTGTAGAAACACGGATTCGTCCTATGTAGTCAGCGATAGGCCACACCGGCGGCTGCGCAGTCTCAGCATTATCGCTGGGTCTTGGTAAAGAGAGGCTCTGGAAGCACGAAATCAAGAGCTAGAGCTCCTGCGCACCGGTCTCCCATTCGGACCGTAAACAGATTTGTACCCCTGGCGGCGCGTCTGCTGAGAAGGTGCTCATTATTGGAGACTCCATAGTTAGAAATATAAAGATTGTGTCACCAGCAGTAGAAGTAAAATGCCTCCCGGGAGCCAGAGTCTCTGACATCGAAGCTAAATTGGATGAATTGCCAGACGGCAAAGTCTCTATTCTGGTTATTCACACTGGCACTAACGATATTAGACATAGACAATCAGAGATTTTAAAAATAAATTTTACATCGCTTTCAAAACAGCGAAAAAACGATGTCAGAATGTAATTGTCTCTGGCCCACTACCAACATTACACAGAGGGGATGAGGCCTTCAGCAGGCTGTGCATCAAATAATTTCATTTTTGTGAACAATTGGGATTGTTTTTGGGAAAGGCCTGGCTTATACAGAAGAAATGTGCTCCATCCGAGCCGGAGAGGAGCGCTAATGTTATCTGATAATATAGCTAGTTGTTTAAAAACGTGACTCCTCAGAGCACCGGTCAGGCTGCAGACTCGCAGTCCTACACTGCAGTCTGCCTGTAGCTCCCAGCATAGCCTGACCCCGATCTAATAAAAATAAAAACTACAAGACAGAAACTACCTGCTCACATTACTCCTCCCATGTATAAGCTTTCTGTCTTAAACATCCACTCACTACCTAGCAAAGCAGCCTTAATAAATGACACCATATACTGACACACACATAGATGTGCTCACCTTGACTGAGACCTGCTTCAGACCAGATGACACTATTGCATTAGTAGAAGCCTCCCCTAATGACTTCTCTTACTGCCAGAAGGCCCGTGCAACATGCCGCGGGGGGAGCTGACCACCATCTACCGCACAGACCTGCGCCTCTACTAAGCCATTAGACAGCTTCACATCTTTTGAAATTCACCAGGTAGAATCCACCTCTTCAGCTTATAGCTATTTATAGGCCACCAGGCCCCTATTCCTTTTTTTATAACTGAATTTAGCAATCTCTTATCTGACTTTAACATACATATTCACATTAAAAACGACCCCCTCACTGTTAGTTTCTTGTCCCTATTGGAGTCTGTAGGCTTCACTCAGCATGTGTCTGGACCCACACATCGTCACAACCACACACAAGATCTAGTTATTTCCCGGGGGGTACAGATCCACAACCTAATAATATCACCCCAAAACCAAATGATTTCTGACCACTGCCTTGGAGTTGCTTGGAGTAGAATTAGACACACAGGAGAGGAATATAGAAACTCGCTGCCCAAATCCCACTGCTCTTCATAAATTCACTACCCTGTTGCCAAATGCCGTAGATGTGAGCGTAAATGGAGAGAAACAAAACTAGAGGTCTTCCACATGGCATGGAATGACAGTATAATAAGCAGCCCTGTCCTCTGCTAGGTCTGCCTACTACTCCAATGTAATAGAGATGCATAAGAATAACCCGCGTTTTCTTTTTAATACAATAGCGACACTTACTAACAAGCAGGTAAAGCCTTCAGAGGTTATCCCCCCCCCCAATTTCACCTGTAGTGACTTCATGGATCATTTCAATAGCAAAGTTAACAGCATTAGAAAACAGATAGAACAGGAAACATACATAGATACTATAGCCGACACATGCAGTCCTTCACAGCCCCGGCCTACCTTGGACTCGTTTAACATAGTAAATCACCAGGAATTGGTCTCCTTAATTACTAAAATGAAAACAACAACCTGCGCACTAGACCCTATACCCACTAAACTGCTAAAACAATCTCTGCCATTAATTATTCACAGAATACACAATCTTATTAATGTCTCTTTATCCTCAGGATCTGTTCCTGATTCATTTAAAACAGCTGTAATTAAACCACTTCTTAAGAAACCCAGTGCCGACCCTAACCAACTTAAACACTATCGACCTATCTCAAATCTTCCCTTCCTTTCTAAGGTTCTAGAGAAAGTAGTTGCAAACCAACTGCCAGCTTTTTTAACCAATAATCATCTTTATGAAGAACTTCAATCAGGCTTCCGTTCCAGCCATAGTACAGAAACGGCCCTGTTAAAAGTATTGAATGACGTGTTTCAGTCCTCCAATGTAGGGCACACCAGTGTTATTATTTTATTAGACTTAAGTGCGGCTTTTGACATAATTGACCACACCGCTTAGAAAACCGTATTGGCAGATGCCATTCTGTCAGGCAGCACAAACAGAGCAATTTCTGCAATTCAGTTAGTCCAAAATGCTGCTGCAAGAATCCTAACAAAAATAAAAAAACATGAACACATCACACCAGTATTGGCTTCTCTTCACTGGCTGCCTGTGCACTACAGGATAGACTTTAAAGTGTCTTATTAACATTTAAAGCACTAAAGGGACTGGCACCTCCCTACTTAAAAGATCTCCTTATGGAATACACTCCAGGTCGGCCATTGAGATCACAGGAAGCCGGTTACTTAGCGCTCCCTAAAATACACAAGAAAAGCGCAGGTGGTAAAGCATTCAGTTATAGGGCCCCGAAGCTCTGGAACGATCTTCCAGCCAATGTAAGAGATGTCTTAGCCTTTAAATCACGTCTGAAGACTCATCTGTTTAGTCTCAGTTTTTCATAGTGCCGCCGGTGTGCCATGGACATGCAATTGCACAACTGTCTTTGGAAATGTCCTGCACTGCATGACCAGTATCTGAGCACGACTGCCCTCTTGTCTTCCAGCAACAGCCTCCTCTGAGGGTACAACGAGGCACCTTGTCCCCCACCATGGAAGTCTGATGAGGCACAACCCATCCCAGAAGCACCTCACCACGGTGGGTCAACGGGGCATCCACACCCAAGGTTTGATGAGCCATCACAACCCAAAGCCTGTTGTTGGTCCAAACCCTCCACCCCCGATGGCCAGCGAGAGGCCTCCTCCAGAGGGAAGAGTACAGCCAGCAGCACCGATAAAGAACTTTCTGATCTCCTTGCTGCTCTAATAACTATACTGCCTGGAGGGGAGTCAACCATTAGTCCTAGGCCTTAAGCCGTGGACCCCCAGAGATTCAGCTTCTCCTACATGCCATCCATAGGAATTTTTTTGTTTTTCTCTCCTCCGTGCCTAAATGGTTAATTTCCTTAAATGTTCACTCACTTTATTGTAGATCATGTAAAATGTTTACAGGTCTAAATTTGATTTTATTGTATTTATGTTTTTTATTTTGCTATACATTTGTTGTATGTTTACCTGTCTGTTGCTACCCAGTGAAGGGCACTATACAAATAAAAAGTGAATGATTGATTGATTGAATTATTAGCTCAAAAATCTAGGATGTAGGACTCGTATAGGACTGTATATTGTCTGATGCACTTATGTAATTTGGTACTTGTACTATTTTGATCTGTAATTCTAGGCTGTATTGCACTTTGTATTGCTCTTGTATTTTGTGGGTAAGGGTGTCTGCTAAGACATAAATAATACAAATAATAACAATACGCTCTCCTATAGGAGTTTTTGTTTTTCTCTCCTCAGTGACTAATGGCTTATTTATTTATTTGTCTGGTTTTTTTCTAGCTCTAAAGTGCTCAGTGGCTACACTGCCAAGGGAGCTATACTAAATGAAAATTGACTGATAGTTACTGGAGTGGAGGTTTTATGAGCCTGTAGCTCAATACCAGCTCTGTACAGTGGCATGTACCACATTGCAGTTTGACACAACTTGAAGCACCCTGCTCCGAAAGTGCTTTGAGTGTGTGCGACACCCCCTGCCAGCCTCTGGTGATGCATCTCGGTGGTTGGAGAGCCACTTTGGTGCCCACAACGGCTGGTGTGGTGTAATTAAGCTAATTGTATTTCACTTTTTTAATGCTTTTGAGAATTATTCTTTTTCATTATTCAAATATTATGATATATATTGCTTTGTTGCCCTTCATACATTGCAAACACACTCTTTCTCCTACAGCATACAAGCTGGCTTAATGTAAATAACTAAAATGGTTTTGTTTTCCTTAAATAATAAACTATCATCACCCTGTAATTACAACACATAATAAAGGTTTATTTCAACATTACATACATTCAAAATAATGCATTAATCTTTCAAATGTATGATAGTAATAAACAGGATGAATCTTCTGTTTGGGAATACGTCATACCCCACTAAACTAACCCTTAAACATTTATTTTGTATCTTGTATTTTCTGTTTATGCAAAGGGGTGAATAGCCTGGCTAGTTAAGTTTTGTTTTGACTAGATTTAACAAAGAGTGAAAGGGAATTGCAAATATTTGCAATATGTTCCACGTTTCATGATTACAAAATAGAGACGCAAGACTCCATACAAAAGTTAATTATTATTATAATTATTTTTTGTACATATTGCAAAACTATTAATTTCTGTATTCCATGCTTTATGATGAATATCTTTGTTTGTAGTTTTGCTGCCCTTTTGGATATGCCATGGATATGCTATGTACAATATATTCTGTCAACTGCATTTTACTATCAGTAGCATTTTCTCTTTTTGTCTACCAGCAATAGACCCCCTCAGAGGGGCTGACGAGTCACAATGTCCAGAGGATATGCCCTGAACAACTGCCTGTTGCTAGCTTGATGCATCTAATTTGCTCAGTCTGCATATTATTATTTCTAATATAAAACATTATACAGCTTATATTAAACATTAATATTGGCTCTTCAGTCTCACGCACAATGTTTTCACAACACTGGCAAAAAAGTCATTCCCAGTGTCACTGCTGCCCCTGAGTCAGGGTCAAATTCATACACAGCATTTCCAAAATGTGTTCTCTTCAATTTTTGATCCATGGGTTTTCTCCTTCTGGCACCAGTCCCTAAATAGCTAATAATATTAACAACGTCCCAGCTAATACACAACGTTACCACAATGTTATGTTGCTACAACATTGAGGCAATGTTGTGTGTTAGCAGGGGTTATATATAATGCATTATTGTGGTCTGTTATTTATATTTTGATTCTGTTATAAATTATCCATATTTTGAATCATGCAGCATTGTCTGTGCATGTGCTACAAAAAGTGCAGAGCTCTAATAAGAACATTTTGAATAAAAACTACATTTAGTCATGATATGGTAATGTGATATGTGAAAATATTTTGAAAAATGTATACATGTTTAAACATTACAAAAAGTGTATTAGAGTGTGCTAACTTCCTCATTGTGTCATTCTGTTACTGTATGCAAATCTCACTCGAGCTCTCTCCTCTCTCTCTGTATACTGGGATTCATTGTGCGCAGTGTGATGGGAATCTTGTTACTATAGAAGATCTTTGACTGACACTCCACACATCCACTATCAATACAATACAATACAATACAATACAATTATTATTATTATTATTATTATTATTATTATTATTATTATTATTATTATTATTATTAATATTATTTTTATTTTTATTTTTTATTTTTGTATTATTATTATTATTTTTATTATTATTTTATTTCTTGGCAGATGCCCTTATCCAGGGCGACTTACAACATAAGGGCAAACAAAGTGCAAAAATACAGAAGTACAAGGCATCAATCAATACAAATGAAACTAGATAAAACATAGCAATTCAAGATAATACATTTTACAAATTCCAATTTACAATTTACACAAGTACAGTAAGAGACTCCCTATATCCTGGATGGTGAAAGCTAAGTGCTGTCAAGATGTAGGGTTACAGACGAGGGCTACGGTAAAGGGAGCAAAGAGGAAAACAATCAAGAATGCGAGGAGCATAATAAGCTGAAGTGCTATCTAGCAGGGATAGAGGACTAATATTACAAGTGCTGTCGGAAGAGATGTGTCTTGAGTAAGCGCCGGAATACATACATGCATACATACATACATACATACATACATACATACATACATACATACATTCATACATGTGTGTGATCATGACGGGTACAGTGCCCCTGACCACCCACCAGAAGCCCAGGAATGGGTGTGGTGGAGCCAAAGACCCCCAGGTGCCGTCTGGTCACGTTGGGCAAGTGACTGTTGAGGTGCCGCTGCTTTATTTGTATCTCACCCCCCCAGCCAGAGCCCAGCTATGGAAAGTGGAGAACGTGCAGATTCGAGGGGCATGCATTCTGTGCTGTGGAAGGAGAGACTCGGTATGGCGGTCCTGGAGCTCCCCCCAACTGCATGGCATTTCCAGATTGACTGCAAGGAGTGGAGGAGAGAAGCGGTGTCTCAGTCTGGAGCATCACAGACAGTGCAATGAATTATGCTGTGCCTGTGCCTGGACTTGTTTCTCCGCTACAGCAGGTTAAAGAGCTAAAGGGGTGGGGATGATGGTGTTCTCCTGTATTAGAGGCTCCTTTATGATGTACAATATTGTTTAAAGGAGAGAATTGCTAAAGAAACTAAGTTAAAATAAATTGGTGATATATATTTGTATCCTGGTGTTTGTGTTGATTGTCCCAGGATCTGGACCTGCTGTGGGGATTTATGCTGATGTGGAGGTCCCCTTTCCTCATAATTAAAGGTGTGGCATAGTCACATTGGGGATTTTAGGTAATGTGGGTTATAGGGGGGTGTCCGTGTCCTGTGTCTCCCATTCATATCCATACATGGTATGAACTCATCTAAACAGACCAGTCCAGTGCATTCTTGTGTTCACTTTATGACCTTAGGCCTGGGCATAGGAGAGGGGCCATGGTAAAACATGTTCTTATCATGCATGGAGCTCATGGTATAGAGGTGCTCCACTAGGATTGGTTGAGTGGATCAAACTGAACAAAGAAAAAAAACTGAAATCATGATTATTGTACATCTGTGACTGGACTGCATCTTTCCTTGGAAAATAATCTTATTGAGGCAATAATACGAGTTTCAGTTCAACTTAAGCATATTGAGTGGAAATCACACATAGACATCAATCCTCTTACACCTATATTGTAACACACGAGGACATGACTTCACTGGGGCTCCTGCTCTGGACACTGATCCCGGGACTGGATTCCCTACTCACAATGAATGTTTACAATTGTCTCACCCTGAGCAAGGAGAGCCAGTGTCCAGAGCAGGAGCCCCAGCGAAGCCATGTCCTCTGTGTGTCTCAGTGAGTGAGAGAGGGCTGAACCATAGGGTGCTATATCCTCTGGTACATCTCTTCTACAGCACTACAGGCTACCTAGAATAAATGACAAACCATAGCAAAGTGTATCTTGTTTCAAATAAAAGCATGTAAATAACAGTCAAAATGGAAGTACAGATTATTACTTCAATCATTGTTTTGATCCTGCCATTGAAACAGAGTGGAAATCAACCCTATAGAATGTATATGACTTTCACCAAAATTCTGTTTATATATTTTTATTATTATTTCTTTATTAAAGTACTTCAAAATGGTGCTAGGAGACCTCTAGTGGTTAAAAACAGCAACTGTCAGTCTGAGCATAGCCTAATGACATGACTTTCTGTCTTCAACAGAAGTGTTGTTGATATGACTGGAGGAAGGAATGTTGTTCTTTCCCCTGAAATAAAAAAAAAAATGTTACTGAATTAAGTGGTGTCACAATATGCAACATAAACACGATAATTAATACATTTATTTTGTATAGGTTTCATTGTATGCTCGGACTGGGAGTTGCCTTTAATATATATATATATATATATATATATATATATATATATATACACTCACCTAAAGGATTATTAGGAACACCATACTAATACTGTGTTTGACCCCCTTTCGCCTTCAGAACTGCCTTCATTCTACGTGGCATTGATTCAACAAGGTGCTGAAAGCATTCTTTAGAAATGTTGGCCCATATTGATAGGATAGCATCTTGCAGTTGATGGAGATTTGTGGGATGCACATCCAGGGCACGAAGCTCCCGTTCCACCACATCCCAAAGATGCTCTATTGGGTTGAGATCTGGTGACTGTGGGGGCCAGTTTAGTACAGTGAACTCATTGTCATGTTCAAGAAACCAATTTGAAATGATTCGACCTTTGTGACATGGTGCATTATCCTGCTGGAAGTAGCCATCAGAGGATGGGTACATGGTGGTCATAAAGGGATGGACATGGTCAGAAACAATGCTCAGGTAGGCCGTGGCATTTAAACGATGCCCAATTGGCACTAAGGGGCCTAAAGTGTGCCAAGAAAACATCCCCCACACCATTACACCACCACCACCAGCCTGCACAGTGGTAACAAGGCATGATGGATCCATGTTCTCATTCTGTTTACGCCAAATTCTGACTCTACCATCTGAATGTCTCAACAGAAATCGAGACTCATCAGACCAGGCAACATTTTTCCAGTCTTCAACTGTCCAATTTTGGTGAGCTTGTGCAAATTGTAGCCTCTTTTTCCTATTTGTAGTGGAGATGAGTGGTACCTGGTGGGGCCTTCTGCTGTTGTAGCCCATCCGCCTCAAGGTTGTATGTGTTGTGGTTTCACAAATGCTTTGCTGCATACCTCAGTTGTAACGAGTGGTTATTTCAGTCAAAGTTGCTCTTCTATCAGCTTGAATCAGTCGGCCCATTCTCCTCTGACCTCTAGCATCAACAAGGCATTTTCGCCCACAGGACTGCCGCATACTGGATGTTTTTCCCTTTTCACACCATTCTTTGTAAACCCTAGAAATGGTTGTGCGTGAAAATCCCAGGAACTGAGCAGATTGTGAAATACTCAGACCGGCCCGTCTGGCACCAACAACCATGCCACGCTCAAAATTGCTTAAATCACCTTTCTTTCCCATTCAGACATTCAGTTTGGAGTTCAGGAGATTGTCTTGACCAGGACCACACCCCTAAATGCATTGAAGCAACTGCCATGTGATTGGTTGGCTAGATAATTGCATTAATGAGAAATTGAACAGGTGTTCCTAATAATCCTTTAGGTGAGTGTATATATACACACACCGATCAGCCATAATATTATGACCACTGACAGGTGAAGTGAATAACACTGATAATCTTGTTATCATGGCACCTGTCAGTGGGTGGGGTATATTAGGCTGCAAGTGAACATTTTGTCCTCAAAATGGATGTGTAAGAAGCAGGAAAACTTGGCAAGCGTTAGGATCTGAGCGACTTTGACAAGGGCCAAATTGTGATGCTAGACGACTGGGTCAGACCATCTCCAAACTGCAGCTCTTGTGGGGTGTTCCTGGTCTGCAGTGGTCAGTACCTATCAAAAGTGGTCCAAGGAAGGAAAAGCGGTGAACCAGCGATAGGGTCATGGGCGGCCAAGGCTCATTGATGCACATGGGGAGCAAAGGCTGGCCCATGTGGTTCGATCCAACAGACGAGCTACTGAAATTGCTGAAAAAGTGAATGCTGGTTCTAATAGAAAGGTGTCAGAATACACAGTGCATCACAGTTTGTTACATATGGGGCTGCTTAGCCGCAGACCAGTCAGGGTGCCCATGCTGACCCCTGTCCACTGCCGAAAGCGCCTACAATGGGCACATGAACATCAGAACTAGACCACGGAGCAATGGAAGAAGGTGGCCTAGTCTGATGAATCTCAAGTTCAAGGTATTGACTTGGCCTCCAAATTCCCCAGATCTCAATCCAATCGACCATCTGTGGGATGTGCTGGACATACAAGTCCGATCCATGGATTGCAACTTACAGGACTTAAAGGATCTGCTGCTAACGTCTTGTTGCCAGATACCGCAAAACACCTTCAGAGGTCTAGTGGACTCCATGCCTTGATGAGTCAGGTGGTCAAAATGCTATGGCTAATTGGTGTACAACAATGTATATATGTGAAAAAGTCCCATATCTGTCTTACAGATAGTTCAGCTGGGAAAGGAGTCAACAAAGGCTAATTGCACTCTTCTTCACATTGTGTACTGTGGAAGGAAGGGGTCCCAGCATGCAGTGTGTAAGGCGACTATTCGCTGATGTTGTTACGCAAGCTTCAGTGAAGAAGCACCTGAACCCTGATGGTAGGTTGTTGTTCTGAAAAGCAATTACATTAAACCTCATCAGGATACACCAGGACACATTTATCAATTGTAACCTGAGCTGCAACTCGACCCCAACAAAAAAGAATACACCAAAATACACTGAAATAGCCCACAGCTGTTTGTTGAAAATCTGTTTATGGACTGAATTGTTTCTCCAGATAGGCAGGAACTGTTTTTGTTAATGATTGATTGACAGTTGTTAAATGATGACCGTGGGATCAAATCTTCCCGGTGCACATCAAAGAAAGAGATCTGTTTTTTGGATTCAGCAGTTCTTCACGGAAAGATAGATCACAAACTGACTCGGACTTGTACCTTTTGATTGGATGAACGGCCACGACATTTTACGTCATCTTCCTATAAAGCTGCACTCATGTTTGTAAAAACTAAGTTCTCAGTGAAGGAATTTCCCGATGTGTTGCTTCCAAGCTAGCTTGATAATAAAGTTCCATTTGCTTTATCTCAAAAACTTTTCCAATAATTTCCGAGAAGGGTTCAACACTTGGCGTCACAAACAAGATCTGAACTTGCCTCCACTGCCGGGAAAAAAACAAGGGTGAGTATTTTTTATTCTACCACACTGTATATTTAGATTTGATCTCAGGATTTTGAGGCTATCAGATTGTAATTGAAAGTGAACCTGTGGAAAAGTAGAGGTAAAACAAATAGAAAGCTTGACTGTACAGTGGAGGATCAATGCAGGGTGAACTCCAAGATAAGACAGATCTGCAGGGAGAGATACCAAAGGAACCAAAAAGCACATCAAGGCCTACTGAGCTCCATGTTAAACAAGGAAATCCTTGTACACAACAACCAGTGATAGTGGTGGTCAATAGCCAGACAGAACCGGAGGTATAATAAAGTCGAATGATTTTGCCACATCGTTGGCAAAAGATTGGATTGGCATACTAGCAATATAAGATATGTATATGTGAATACCTACAAGAGAAGTTTAAAAAACTTCAACTTAAAATGGAAAAAGCAGGATGGGATCATAACTGGATTCCCAAACAGCATAAAGAATGGTGGAATAAGGAAAAGCGAGATAACACCAATAAAGCTTCTGTCATTCTTTGTCAGTATAGTGCGAAATTAGAGAAGATACAAATCACAATGGATGAGGAAAATACAGAAATAATAAAAGAATTAAGAGAGAAAGTTGCTGAGATGCAAAAAGAGATAGATAATGTGAAAATAATGAGAAATGAGGAAGAGAAAAAAAAGAACAAACTAATAATGTAGGGAAATGATACGCAAGTGCCTTGGAGGCACATATAGAAGTGAATGATCCAGACTGGGATGATTTACACCAAAAGGCTTGGGAATATGAATGTGAAAAATATTTGAGATATCAGACAACCCCATTGATAATAGAACAGAGTATAAACTTTACCCAGATTTGAGTTCATTTAAATCAGAAAAAGTACAATTAGCACCCATAGAGATACGCACTAGACAACATCGCAATGCTGACGGACAATTACATGCATTAACAACGTCGGTGCACCGTCTCTTTACGCCCAGAGAGAAACACACAATCTTAAGCGCCATTCCAAAACGTAAACCCAATCATTGGAATCTAGAACTCTGGGAAAAATTAAATGAGATGTTAGATGTACATCAAATGCACACTAAAGACATACACATAATAGTTAAAACTAAATTTCCAAGGCCAATCTGGGACCAGTTAACCGCAGCCCAGCAGGATGGTACCTGGACAACAGTTGGAAATGATAATAATAATCAAAGGATCACTTGCTTCATCGAGGCTGTAAAAACAGCTCTCAGGGCAGGACACTGAAATTGGGGTATAATCTGTGGCCTCGTACACAAGCCAGGAGAGACTTACTATGATTATAGGGAACGAAAATACACTACTTTTTGTAAGAGAATTTGGATTGCTTGGTTTTTCAGTCAATCTAAATAAATAGTTGAACTGAAAACTCATAGGTCAATTGGTTTCTCTTTTAAGATTCTTTTTAGAGGGAAGATGCGGTCAAGTCAAAGATGTGCAATAATCATTTATTTTGACAAAAATAGGAAACTAATATCATTCAATTATATTACTGAAAATAAGTAATATTAAGCTTCTGCTGGATTACAGTAAGAAACAGATAATACCCATTTTCTTCTTTCTCCTCACAGTACAGCTTATAGGCCAGTCTGGTCAGGCAGGAAGCGGTGTGTCTCTCTCTGTCTCTCCTCTCCAGCTCTGTCTTGTGTCTCGTTGCAGGATGAAGAAGTTAAGAGAACTCAAATTCTCTTTGTTTTCCCTTTTATAAGGTTTCCTTCCAACCAATAGCATTTTGCCACCACCATGACTTGGGTGCCTTATGCTAAAGTAATTTAGAAGTGGGGGTCATTTTGAATTTGGCTAGGAGCCAATCAGAGGACAGGTCCCTTTTTGGTCTCTGGTCATAAAGATAGGGTTACCAGGGCTACCAGGGCTACCAGGGAACTTAGATAAAAGGGAGGAGGTCTGTTTCCTCTACCAAACCAGATGGTATAGAATTTCCCATAGAAAAATATATTCTAACAAATAATATCTTACAGTCCCCACCTTTGGAGGGAAAAACATTCAACAGATGTTTGACCTTTCAGTAAATAATAAAATAATATAAAAATAATGCAGAACAAAACAAAACAAAAACATAATAATAATAAAAAAACAGGAATTACAAAATACAAATAAACATTTAGTCAATGAATCTGTTATATGTAGTTGTGAGGTAGATTGGATTTACCAAGCTTATTACGTGAAACTAATGTCTCACTCCGAATGGTGATAACATCACTATAATAAATACATATTAGAGGACATAGGTAATAAAACATACACATAGTAACAATTAACACAGATAAGAAAGTAACACCTTTAAAAGCAAAATCCCACCAAGAATGCTTGTAAGTTATCTCCATATTTCCATCAGAAATCAAATGTTGTACCCCCTGTTGAACTGTTTTGTGATTGATTTTTATACTAGAAAGTTACAACAAAGGCTCCATATTCTATAAAACCTTTGCATCAACAGGTTTCAGGATCTCTGCAAACATAGCTGGCAACGTGGGTGCAAAATTTAAGTCCTGCGGAATATAAGGCAAGGTCAGAACACCAATCTTAATTGCACTTCTGGTTTGAACACAGAAATTGGAGTTAGTTATTTGACATTCCAAATTATTGTACAAATAATAGTTTGTTGTAATGCACTACGTGTGATTGCCTACTAGTCGTGCTTGCAAATATCCTATTTTATCCACAGGTACAGCAGGTAAGGTTGATAACTTCATTGTGTTATTAACCCTAAACTGTAATGGGTCTCCAGTAACGTTACATGTACACAACATTGTAGAGCGATAGGTAATACAACATTCAGTATCATCCACAACATGCCATGAGGTTCTCATTTGACCTACAAATGGAGGTAATTGTTGTAGAGTTAATACTTTTCCATGTGCAATAATACCTAAATCATACATATTATGCAGGAACTTCATCACATTTTCAGCTGTATACAAAATAAAAATAAGACCTATAGTCTTAGTGTCTATATTTGGTTTCAATTGGTAACACTAACAGTTTTCAACAGTTATGGAAATTCAAGTGACAGGGATTGACAAGTTTGTGCATCATATACATCACAAACCAAGTGTCTACTAACTACAGATCCAGTAACACATATTATAGAGTTTAAATGAGGATAACACACATGAATACTATTACAGCAGTTTCTACATCTAAGTCAGATTATAAATATTCAAAACAAATTTTAGGCTTGCAATTCCCATAATGGTTTTGGAGTCTCATGGTTGTTTGTAAACTTATTGCAGCATCAATGACAACCCCCAGGAAACCAACGAGGAATAGCATCATGGTCTCCATTTTCTCTCAGGAACACCTGAAAGATCAAGGGTAGCAGTGATCACTTAACAGTTTTTATCTGATTGATGTGAAACCATTTAAGAGTATCTTTGCCTTTTTCCTGAATTTTGACTTTGTACACTGCTGGACTTAATTTGTCCACAATGAGGAATGGTCCATACCAATCGGCTTCTAAGGTATGGCGTTTGTGTTTGTAATTTCGAACCATACATCTGTCACCAATCTGTAGTTCTTCTTCATGAACTTTGGTGTCAAAATATTTCTTAATTTGTCTTAATTTCTTAATTGTGGCCTAATTGTTTAGCTACAAAGCATTGCATTTGATCTACAGACGCTAGGCAATTTCGTAACCAAGTCACATTAGCAGCTTGCAAAAGAACAGGTTGTTCTTCTAAAGGAAGCAAACAATGTCCTGGGACATGCATAAGACGTCCAGCCATTGCTTGATGTGGTGTAATTCTGGTAGTGGTGTGTGGTGTTGACCGCATTGCCATTAGGCACAGAGGTAAAGCCTCAGCCCACCTTTTTGGATTGTCTTGACACATTTTTTTCAAAAGTGTTTTTAGAGTGCAGTTTCCACGCTCGACTACTCCTGACGATTGAGGGTGGAATGGAATATGTAATTTCTGGGTGATGCCTAATGCTTGACACATAACTTTCACTACACTGCTTATGAAATGTGTTCCTCGATCACTATCAATCACCTTCGGTAGTCCCCACCTAGTGAACACATTTTGTATGAGAGTTTTCGCTACAGTGGCAGCAGTGGCACGCCTGCAAGGAAAAGCCTAAATCCACTTTGTGAATTTGTCAAGGATAACCAAAATATACTGGTTTCCCTGTGATGTTTTGGCTAAAGGACCAATGAAATCAATTTGAATATGAGTCCAGGGACCTTCCGGCGGAGTTGATAGTCTGAGTTTGGATTTGTGTGTGAAAGGTGCAGGATTCACCTGTAAGCAGACAAGACAGTGGTTACATGCAGTGGTCATGTCAGCTTTCATAGTCGGCCACCAGTAGTACTGTGTAATCTTCTCTAGTGTCTTTTCTACAGAAAAATGACCTCCTACTGGTGAGTTGTGAAATAGGTCAAAAATATCTGGAGCTAATTGTGAGGGAACACAGACTACAGGGTATTCAGATTGTGGCATGTTTACCATGAGGACTTTGTCAGAATCACCCGCACCCACCAGAGTACTTTTGTGAGACCAAAACGTAGGTTGTGGAAGTGGTTTCTCCTGCAAATGCCAGTGAATATTAGTCTGGATGTCTGAATCTAATTTTTGAATCTCAAAAAGAGACTGTGAGTTAGCCAAGGCAGAGACATTTTCATTGGTAGGCAATGGGTCTGGCAAATGCCACGGACCACAGTGTCTAGCAGCAAATTTAGCACACCGATCAGCTTCATCATTTCTGATATGATGTTCACCTCTACGATCCTTTCTCACATGGGCCTTAACTTTCAAAACAGCAATTTTGCCTGGTCTCGACTGAATAGAAGACCAGATATGCTGTAGTAAGGTAGCATGTTTCAAGGGACGATCATCTGATGATCGGAAATTATTTTTGGTATAGAGAGGTAGCAAGGTACATGCAGTAACAACATAAGCACTATCTGTATAAATATCTGCAGAATCATCAGTTATCCTAAGCGTTTCTAGCAAAGCTGCCAATTCAGAATATTGTGACGATTGTCCTGGACAAGAAAATTTAACAGTGTACTCGGGGAACAATACTGCAAAACCTGCTAGAAATCTACCAGAGTTCTTACAAATGTATGCTGATCCATCAATATACACATTCGGAACCTGTGAACGCGGCTCAAAAACAAAAGGATTAGGCAAAATATCAGTGTCAGGCAATGGACACTCATGTGGTTTACCCTGCATAAGCAACATTTGTGGAATCAATGTGGTTCGTTTACAATCAAGGTCTAAGTCACGTTGCAACATTAACAAAGTCCAATGTGAAAGTCTCTGTGATGAAACTAAAGTATCTGTGGGCTTCAATAACAAGTTCAGTGGAGTATGTGGTGTGTGTAGCACCACTTTGTTCAGTCCTGTAATATAAGTGAAATGTTTCACTGCCCAAAAAGTCACTAACAAGTGTCTAGTGCACGTATCATACTGTCTCTCAACACCCTGAAGACACCGTGAAGCGAAGGCTACTGGTTTCAGCACACAGTGGCGTTCTTGACAAAGCACGGCAGTCAGTGCTTCTTTGGAGGAGCCCACCTCTAGGTGAAAAGGTAGTGTAGGGTTTGGAGTTAGCAGCACAGTAGCTTGCACTAATGCTTGTTTTAACTGTTCAACGGCTTTAGTGTGGTTCTCTGTCCAAGTTTCAGTACTGTAGAAATCTTCAGGCACCTCTTTTCTCAAAAGTTCATATAGTGGCTTTGCAAAAGTAGCAAACTCTGGAATAAAGTCTCTTTGGTATCCCATCAAACCTAGGAAAGAACGCAATGCAGTTTTAGTGACAGGCAAAGGCAACTTTGTGATTAGCTGAACCTTGGCATTGTCAGGTGATTTCCCCTCTGGAGTGAGAGTAACCCCTAGATATGAAACAGAGTCTCGAAACAATTGCACTTTCTTTGGGTTGATTTTCAAACCTGCTTGTGAAAGGAGACTTAAGAGTTCATCAAAGAGCTGAAGATGTTCTTCTTCTGTAGTTGTAGCAAGCAGTAGATCATCGACGTATTGGACAAGGCACTCAGGTCTGGGAAAACCTTTTATAGCCTCAGCCATCCGCTTGTGAAAAATAGTTGGAGAATTATGCAAACCTTGTGGTAAGCGAGTCCATGTGTATTGCTGATTGTTAAAAGTGAAAGCAAATTTGTATTGGCAATTTTGAGCAAGTGGAACGCTCCAGAAACCATTGGAAATGTCCAGCACTGTGAAGACCTTACTGTCAGTTGGGACACGGGACAGTAGAGTGGCAGTGTCTCTTCCAATCGGTGCACAGGTAGGTGTCATAGCGTTGAGTTGCCTGTAGTCCACAGTCAGTCTCCAGGATCCGTCTGGCTTCCGCACAGGCCAAATTGGAGAGTTTGTTGTAGAAGTACAATGTCTTATGACTCCTTGCTGTAACAGAGAACTAATAACAGTTGCAACAGATTCGTGACTTTCAGTGGGGATCCCATATTGTTTTTGAAATTTGTGAGGAGGACCATTGATATCTTCCTCCTGACCCACATTACCACAATCATGCTGATGCCTGGCAAACACATCAGAGTATTTTGCTATTATTCGCCTCACTGCATAATTTTCATTGAATGGAAGCGGTAATTCACCTGGTGACTTAATAGTACATACTGCATGTGAATCACTAACAGTGTACACAACATTTCTGCCTCTGTTAAACCAAATCTGATTATTAGCGTAATCAAGTATTACACCTTCTCTTCTCAAGACATCCGAACCAATAATTGACTGACCCTCAGGTAAAGGCATTAATATAGGAGACCAAGTTGTTTGATAATCACCTATTTTCAAATTACATTTTATACCCTTCATAGCAGTAGTCATGTCTCCCTTAAACCCAGATACATTAGCTATAATACCTGTAGATAATGTGTGTGTGTGTGTGTGTGTGTGTGTGTGTGTGTGGAGATTGAGCATGTAGGACAGATACAGAAGCACCAGTGTCTAAGAGCATGCATTGCTGTGGGCCTCCATCAACAGCTGCTCTTAAGATCGGCCTGTTCCATCTGTCCCGGTAGAGCTTCGTTTCTACCTTCAGGGAGGCCACGCACCCCTATGCTTGCTGTGCATGGGCTGCTTTCCCTATGAGATCAGTGCGCAGTTGTTGCACTTCCTGACGCAGGAGCTGTAGCTCTTTCTGCGGATACAGGGGAGGAGTTGAGTGCTGAGGAGGAGCCGGTGCTGCCTTTGACTCATCATAGGCAGAAGGAGTCATGTTAGGCACTGACCCTCGGGGTATCCCGACCTGTCTGTTTAATTTGGGGTCAGTGTGAGTCTGATCTCCAGCGCAGTCACTTCTGCCCCTGTTACGCTTGTAACCAGACTTGTGTTTCTTTTCCCAGTGAGGATTATGAAGGGGACAAGGCCCATATTCAGGCTCAGTGTTTAAGAAACCATGAGGCCCCTCGACCTGGAATAGTTTTTCACGGGATTCTTTTTCAGTTTTCCCCTTATTATCAATTTTAACAGATTTCCAAGCTCCTTGTTTCACTAATTCCTGTGCTCTGCAAATTTTAGGAAACAAATTCTCCCAATCCTTGGTTGCATCAGCTGAGATGCCCAGGATTGCTTTCAAATCAGGGTGTAATCCATGTAAAAAGGATTTCTTAAACTGTTCATCATATATATCATCATCGATTGTATCCAGAATCAAATAGAGAGCTCGTTTTCTCAGAGCATATGCCCTTACATGTTCGCCTTTTCTCTGTGTTGCAGAATAAAATTTACTTCCCCAATCTGCTGCATTCCAGCCACAAGCTTCACTTATTAACTCTAAGATCTCAGTCCACGCAGTCGCTCTCCCCACTTCATCAACACTTAACAGGGATCTTAAAGTTGGAGAACAAGCAGCTAAAACTATTGTTTTCCAATGCAGGTCGTTCAGTTGTGGGTGTAACTGAATGCAAGATAAAAGTCGAATTATTAATTCCTCTAAATCTGTCTCTAGAGTAATTGGACCCAAATCATCTTTGAATGCTCTCGCTTAGTTGTCTGAGGCTCATGACTGACTTGAGGATCATCAGAGCTGTCTGTGTTTCTGAATGACATCTTCTTCTCGTACTGTCATGTATTGAACTCGGCTCTGTGTCGCTCGTCCTTAACATCCTGCGGTTCACTGCAGCCCGAGTGCGAAGCGCACAGACGGGAGCGGATTCAGGATTGACTTCACAGCCCCACGCCTCTCTCTCTAGCTCTTCCCAATATTCATCATCATCAGAGTCCAGTTCAGGACAACACGGACCTCCGACAGCTGCAATGATAGCAGTTTTCATGCGCAGTTTGGTTTTAAGCGCATTACTAGCTGTTTACATGCGGTGTGATTACTTTGTGAAACTTTGTTTGCAGTGTGTCTGAGAGCTGCCTGGCAATCATTGAACTTTTGTTTTAAAAAGCGGTTCTCTTGTCTCAGACTCTCGTTCTCAGATCTGCGCAGCTCTTCATCGAAACACGCAGCAGCTGCGATCACAGCATTATTGCTCACTGTCTGCATCTGAAGTCTCAGCTCTGCATTTTGTAAAAGCAGGGCAGATTTCTCATCGCTAACACGTTTCAATTTAGTTTCTACCTCGGCAGAATGATCAGATAAGATCTAACCCATACAAAGCAGCTAATTTAAACTGTGACTTCTTCACTTTCTCGTGTGTTAACTCCGCTAAACAGGACTCTAAGCTCTGTAATGAAGTGCTCGCACACTTTGCTATGGCGTTTTTAATGCGGTCCTTATGGACACAATGGCTTGCCTTCTGACACAGATGATCCATGTTTGCCTCTGTTTACAGAAGGTCACTTTTCAATCACTCGCCCACACTTTATGTGGTTTTCCTCCTTGGAGTTGAAATCACTACACACTCCTGAGGTCAATGATCAGTTCGTACAATCCTGGCTTTGCTGACGACACCGTTACGCGAGGTTCGTCTTTCAGGCAAAGTCGGATATACAGGCTATTCTGTCAATGATGCACATTAACACTACAGAGCAATCTGTGACTTGTAGCAAATATCCGTCATCATCCCCGTACTGGCCACCACTATGTAAGAGAATTTGGAAATGCTTGGTTTTTCAGTCAATCTAAATAAATAGTTGAACTGAAAACTCATAGGTCAATTGGTTTCTCTTTTAAGATTCTTTTTAGAGGGAAGATGCGGTCAAGTCACAGATGTGCAATAATCATTTATTTTGACAAAAATAGGAAACTAATATCATTCAATTATATTACTGAAAATAAGTAATATTAAGCTTCTGCTGGATTACAGTAAGAAACAGATAATACCCATTTTCTTCTTTCTCCTCACAGTACAGCTTATAGGCCAGTGTGGTCAGGCAGGAAGCGGTGTGTCTCTCTCTGTCTCTCCTCTCCAGCTCTGTCTTGTGTCTCGTTGCAGGATGAAGAAGTTAAGAGAAACTCAAATTCTCTTTGTTTTCCCTTTTATAAGGTTTCCTTCCAACCAATAGCATTTTGCCACCACCATGACTTGGGTGCCTTATGCTAAAGTAATTTAGAAGTGGGGGTCATTTTGAATTTGGCTAGGAGCCAATCAGAGGACAGGTCCCTTTTTGGTCTCTGGTCATAAAGATAGGGTTACCAGGGCTACCAGGGCTACCAGGGAACTTAGATAAAAGGGAGGAGGTCTGTTTCCTCTACCAAACCAGATGGTATAGAATTTCCCATAGAAAAATATATTCTAACAAATAATATCTTACATTTTAAAGAACACTCTGGAATGCCGGACACCGAACATGATAATGCGGTCTTCTTAAAATTAATAAAAGAAAGCTTTAGTAAAGCACACCAAGATATCCTCAATATGGGTCTGCCTGTAGGAAATCCATATCGGTAGATTGTGCAATGGGCTTGTGGAAGAAACTCAGTCTTCAATCAGGTTGGAAAGTTCATTGCAGTGCCTTTAATACATGCAGTGTGGTGAGAAACAGTGAATCAAGGAGATCCCAAAGTTGCTCTGCCTTCATAGAAAAAGTAAGAGACTTTTATACACCAAAAGTCAAAGATCTGGTTATAATTAGAAAGTAATGACTATGTTATCTTAAAAGCTAACTAAGCAGAATATATATAATTATAGAACAGAGTTCATAGGTCCACACACGGTTTTAGGTAACAGGCACTTAAATCATACTGTTTGACATTGTCTCCAAGATTCTCATCGTAAATAACAAACAGAGGAGAAACTACCTTCTGGCCTGATGTTTCGTATTACTGTTGTATTTTCGAATAACATTTCACCCACTTTTTCAAATAGATGTTCTACTATCATAGGCTAATTAACTAACAGCATCGGAAATTTAGCTTCACCACAAATCAATATATTGTTTTACACATAGTAATACTTTCACCAAATAGTGTCTACATTTTCTACACACACTGACAAATGCAGAATAACATCAATCACCATGCTTACCTCTACCGAGATTCCAGGAGATATTTCCGCACCAATGATCTTTCAGGAAGTTTCTTCTCTTGAGCGGTTTGAATTGATACTCATTTCTGGTTCAAAATTTACTTTATTGGTTCACACTCACCCTACATGATTCAAACTAGGTGTCCAATTTTGCTTCGGATTAAATTAATTGCAAGTAATGAAATTGCTTTGAGAGATTAAACAATATACGTCTGTGTAAATCATACATAAAATGCTTTCATAAATCTGACAGTCCACTTTTTTTCCCCTGTTTTTTCAGTGAGGAAAATAACACTAAAGCCAAATGTACCACCTGGCTATATATAAAGAAACACAATAAATATAATATAAATATATAATAAATACTTTTACCTCTTTTAACATATAACATTAATCACATGGCATAACTAATTTTTCAAATACTGATAACAATATGAGCTGTTTTCATTCTTCCTTCCCCCACCTTAGACCATTAAGGACACCTGTGTAAATACAAAGTTTAACCTTGTGTTCAGCTTTGTGTCCTTGTTTTAATCATTTTGGAATGGATTTCAGAAATTTTTCTATATAAAGACTGCCATGAGTGTTAAAATCCCACATTTCACAAAGGTTTCTCATTTGCAGACGAGCCATGAAGAGAATAAATCTTCTTATTTTGATATTTGCTGGTTTTCAAGTTAATGGAAAAGGTGAGATTGATTATATTTTAAATTACAAAATTCAATTATTATAATATATAAATACATTTATTTATTTGGTAATTTAATCTTTGGAATTGTACAGCATTCAAAGTTGTTTAACAGCTACTTACTTTTACATATTCTTACTCTTACCAGTATATATTTAAATATTGGGCTCTATATGTATTATATATAAAGACTTATTCTGTTTCTAACTGGCTTTAAGAAGGGCATACATTATAAGAAGATCCTGAGAATTTATTCTCAGTGTATAAGTAAATAATAAAGATTACTGTCATAGTAAAAGTGATGTAATACTGAAATAATTACGTTTTTCATACTATGCACAATGGAAGATATGCACGGGGAATTTCCAAACAAGTTCCAACAAAGTCCAAACAAGATAAATTAATGTGAAATGGAAAACAACAACAACACATTAATGACAATGGTGTGTGCACATATAGTGTCCCAGGTGGGCCATTAACTGTCTCGGAGTCTTTTCAGATATCTTGTATTTTTCTTGGAGTCTTAGCTGAAGGCTTGTATGATCATTTGTCTTAGTAATCATATTCCAATTAATGCCCAACTCTGCAAAATTATTTGAAATTAATGCATTAGGTTTTAATTTTTAAACCGAATTTACTGTATTTTTTTTTTTTAATTAAGATTAATCTGAATACGTTACTGATTTGGAGTATTGAATCAGACTATGCATTTTGCAGAATATCAGATTATGCAGTAATTGAGAATAGGCTATATATATAATTAGGTTAATTATTTTGTTCCCCAGATCTACGATGGCAAAATAATTATGACCAGCCTTTACATTTTCAATGTCCCACATACCAGTCCATTTCTTATATACACAGGTAAGATGTATAACTTATAATTGTATTGGTTGATTCTCTTAACCCTTGAAAGATTCATGTCATTAAAATAAATCAACTAATCTGAAACAACGAAGATTGTTTGTAATGCATATATGTTTTTTTATCAGAATTGGGTTTTGAAGTGGTGTAGTTTTTGTAGAAAACAATAACAGCATGATTTTCAAAATGGGCAAATTCATTTGTTGCTTTATATAAAATGTTAAATTGATCCACTTTCTCCACTTCACAAATACCAATTGATTCAGTTACACAAATCAGGCTTTACAAATGTCTTGCGCAACCACGCTGTGCTTCTGTGATGCATCATATGAGCAGACTACCTGTCACGAGTACCTCGGGGGCTTGGGAACAGGGACCCAGGAGCAGTGCTGGATCGCGGGATTGTCGGGAAGGTGTGGGTTGGGTACTGGCAAATCAGGGCAAGAAAGGCAAGGCAGAGTCGGTGTTGAGGTCACAGGCGAGGGTCGTGGGATCAGGCAAACAGAGTAAACAAGGGCTGAGCGAAGATGTGGTTGAGGTCACGGGTGATGGAGGAAACAGGGCTCGGAGGAAACAGGGCTCGGAGGAAACAGGGCTCGGAGGAAACAGGGCTCGGAGGAAACAGGGCTCGGAGGAAACAGGGCTCAGAGGAAACAGGGCTCGGAGTTGTAAGCAGCACTTGACGAGACTTCGCCCCGAGTGAGGGCAGTGAGGGGTTTAAGACAGGGAGCAGGAACTGGGAAGAATGTGCAGAGCCAATGGAAACAGAGGAAGAGTGAACCAGTGCACATGGGAGACCGGAATGTTAATAGGTGATTGACAGGTGAGAAAAGAACAGTGAGGGGAAAGGAAAGACAGGGAGACAGCGGCCTCTAGTGGAGAGAGATGGTGTGTACTGGGGAACCGTGAGACTACCACTGTTGTATCAGCTTGCTGTCAGTGCTTATAAGAATGATGAACACAATGAAAAGGGTTCAGAGCTTAGGATTTATCAACTCACCAGGAATATCAAGAGTAAGCAAATCAGTAATACAGTGAGGGAAAAAAGTATTTGATCCCCTGCTGATTTTGTACGTTTGCCCACTGACAAAGAAATGATCAGTCTATAATTTTAATGGTAGGTGTATTTTAACAGTGAGAGACAGAATAACAACAAAAAAATCCAGAAAAACGCATTTCAAAAAAGTTATAAATTTATTTGCATGTTAATGAGGGAAATAAGTATTTGACCCCCTATCAATCAGCAAGATTTCTGGCTCCCAGGTGTCTTTTATACAGGTAACGAGCTGAGATTAGGAGCACTCTCTTAAAGGGACTCTCCTAATCTCAGCTTGTTACCTGTATAAAAGACACCTGTCCACAGAAGCAATCAATCAATCAGATTCCAAACTCTCCACCATGGCCAAGACCAAAGAGCTGTCCAAGGTTGTCAGGGACAAGATTGTAGACCTACACAAGGCTGGAATGGGCTACAGGACCATCACCAAGCAGCTTGGTGAGAAGGTGACAACAGTTGGTGCGATTATTCGCAAATGGAAGTAACACAAAATTAACTGTCAGTCTCCCTCGGTCTGGGGCTCCATGCAAGATCTCAACTCGTGGGGTTTCAATGATCATGAGAACGGTGAGGAATCAGCCCAGAACTACACGGGAGGATCTTGTTAATGATCTCAAGGCAGCTGGGACCATAGTCACCAAGAAAACAATTGGTAACACACTACACCGTGAAGGACTGAAACCTTGCAGCGCCCGCAAGGTCCCCCTGCTCAAGAAAGCACATGTACAGGCCCATCTGAAGTTTGCCAATGAACATCTGAATGATTCAGAGGAGTGTTGTGGTCAGATGAGACCTCGAGCTCTTTGGCATCAACTTAACTTGCCGTGTTTGGAGGAGGAGGAATGACCCCAAGAACACCATCCCCACCGTCAAACATGGAGGTGGAAACATTATGCTTTGGGGGTGCTTTTCTGCTAAGGGGAAAGGACAACTGTACTGCATCAAAGGGACGATGGATGGGCCATGTACCATCAAATCTTGGGTGAGAACCTCCTTCCCTCAGCCAGGGCATTGAAAATGGGTCGTGGATGGGTATTCCAGCATGACAATGACCCAAAACACACAGCCAAGGCAACAAAGCAGTGGCTTAAGAAGAAGCACATTAAGGTCCTGGAGTGGCCTAGCCAGTCTCCAGACCTTAATCCCATAGAAAATCTGTGGAGGGAGCTGAAGGTTCGAGTTGCCAAACGTCAGTCTGGAAACCTTAATGACTTGGAGAGGATCTGCAAAGAAGACTGGGACAAAATCCCTCCTGAGATGTGTGCAAACCTAGTGACCAACTACAAGAAATGTCTGACCTCTGTGATTGCCAACAAGGGTTTTGCCACCAAGTACTAAGTCGAAGGGGTCAAATACTTATTTCACTCATTAACATGCATTAACAATCAATTTATAACTTTTTTGAAAACCGTTTTTCTGGATTTTTTTGTTGTTAGACTGTCTCTAACTGTTCAAATACACCTACCATGTCAGTGGGCAAACGTACAAAATCAGCAGGGGATCAAATACTTTTTTCCCTCACTGTACATCACCAAAGCTGCTCTAATCATAAAAAAGTCATAGATGGCCCATTCATTACCAAAAACATCTGTGGTTTCATCATTCGTCATGAGGCAATAGTTCCTGCTGCATTATATGTTGCTATCTGGTCTTTACGTCTCCTTCAATCATTAGCTTCACTCCAAAGGTCAGACTCACCAGTCAAATAACGTGATGTTTACTTTCCCCTTCCCCTATACATCTTTGCTACCAGGCCTTTTTTTGCCCTTTTTTATTTAAAAAGGACCAGGGATCAGTCTGGTTTCACTGTGTAGAAATGCAATTTGCTACAGCCTCTCTTGCAGGATTTTTGGGATTATGTATTTTGCAAGTGGGCGTATGATCATAAATTTAAAAAGACAAGAAAGATTGTGGCAACAGGTGGGATGAGGTGTTTCATCATGAGACATTGTACTGTACTGGGCCTCCCTCCAAACATGGTCTAAATCCTGTTAAGCAAAACTCTTGCTTAACATAAGGTTTTTCATTATCTTTTGACTGAAATCTTTATGTATTTATTTTTAATTTAGGAATAACATATTCAATATGGAAAAATAAATAAATACTGGAATTCAATGTAATTCTGTGTCTTGGGGAGCATCTTAAATGTTGTTTTTAGTAGAAATGACTTACATTGGTCATTCTGTATGAGATAAATTGATAGAGGACTTTTAGATGTATTCATCACTAAAATTAAATTATTGTTTTTGTATTATGATTTACTAAAAACAAAATAGGGATATTGTTATAGGTGACTATTGGTGTATATTTTGTGTAACTTAAGAACATTTTTGACAACACGAAAAAAATCTGCCTTGTTTTTATCTTCTTTCTAGCATTCATCATAATCATCATGAAGATCGTTTGTGGGATTTCAGATGTAAATCAACTTTTGACAATCTTCCAGACTGCTCCTGGTCAGTTTATGTGAATAATTTTGATCAGGAATTCACATATATCTGTCCATACAATGGAGTCATTAGTGGCATGAACAGTTTCCATGAAAACCGTCATGAAGATCGGAGGTAATGTTTGAAACCTTTTTAAAACCTCAACAATGATAGTAACATTCCTCACAGAAAGCTTTAAGAACTAACATCTGGTTTCACAGACCAAGAATAAAAAATAAAAAACAAACAAAAAAAGTCCAATGCATTTTAAATTAAACCCAAAACGGTCAATGTATCTGACAACAAAATATAACAAAACTCTACCAAAAACCCTAAACAATTGTGATTTAAAAACAACTAAATCTTTAAAAACAATTAAGATTCATTATTTAAAATCTTCTTTTAAAAACAATCATTCTTAAAATCTTTAAAAGATCTTTAAAAGATCTTGGACTCGGGCTCCAGCAGGGGGAACTGACCGTCCCCGGAGGTGGGTCCCATCATGGGATCCTGAGCTCCCCCAGATCTTGTATGCGCCAGTTCTTAAAGGCTTCCTCCTTGCCCCTCTGATGGACCTCCAGATTGACGTAGTCTTTTACAAACACCATGCCCCTCCGCGCGATGACGATCGGGTCCAGCTCCTGCTTATTGAACAAACAGATGTTCCGTCCCTCCCACAGTGCCTGCTTCACTGCGCAGACGACACGCCACCAGCACCTCAGGGTTGATGTTGAAATTCCCCTTGCCGGACCGTATAGGATCTGCTGGGCGGTCGCCCGCGCAGGAACGGCGAACCTGTGGAGGAACGGAGAAAACAGGAGCCAGACCCTGTGGGCGGAGGGGCACTCACTAAAGATGTGAGCCTCCGTCTCCTTCCCCAAGCAACCCTTATAGGGGCAGGTGTCATAAGGAGCTATGCCCCTTCTGTGCATGAACACTCGGGTGGGGAGACACCGACTCACAGCCATCCAGGAGACATCTTTCTGCGTGTTCGTGAGGCAAACGTGCGTAGCGTTAGCCCAGATAAACCGGCAGGTTTCGGGAGGGAAATCTTCTATCCGGCTGGTCTCCTGGGCAGATCTCATCTGACTACAGATGGTCTTGTAATCCCAGGAGGCCAGCACGACTTTATGGAGGCCTACTTCGAGCGCAAAGGCTCGGAGCGCCCTGTAGAACGGCGGGGGATCCCACGAGTGCGGCCTGGTGTTGTCCATGGCGCAGAGGCCGAATGGTCTCAGGCTGCTGGCAAAATAAAAGCGGTTCATGAAACTCACTTTCTTGCCAGCAGCCTGGATGTTCTTGACCACATAGGCCAGCCCCTGCGCCTTTATCAGCCGCACAACGTCCGGGACCCCCCTGCCTCCATCCAGGGTACCCTTCACCATCTGCACTCTTTTCAGCCTCTCCATTTTGCTCCCCCAGACAAACCGAAATATAATTCGGGTCACTAGTTTTGCGATAACCTTGTCTGGGGGGAAGATCATTCCTACGTAGAGGAGTATCGGGAAGAGGATGGCCTTTACGACCAGCACCTTACCAGCCATCGTCAAGGTCCTTGTGCTCCAGCCGTGGATCTTCCTTTGGACCTTTGCTATGGCCTCCTCCCAGCTCCGGGTGCCCGTGTTGGTCCCGTCGATCGTGATCCCCAGAACCTTGATAAACGGCTTCACAGGGAACACGGTCGGCGGGCCCCGGCCGACAGGCCATGCCCTGGAGAGGTAGACCTCGCTCTTGGCCTTGTTCACAGCGGCCCCCGTCGCCCTGCAGAAGCCGTCCAGCAGTTCCTCGACCCTGGCCACGGACGGAGCGTCCGTGCAGACCACGGCCACGTCGTCCATATAGGCCAGGGCCTTCAGTTGCTCTCCGCCGGAACCCGGGAGATGGAAACCTGTCACCCGGACGTCCCGGCGGATCGCCTGCATGAACGGCTCCAAGCAGAGGACGTACAGCAGGGCCGACAGGGGACAACCCTGCCGGACCCCCGACCTGACCGGAAATGGTTCGGTCAGGTGGCGGTTCACAAGGACCCTGCTGCTTAGGCCGCTGTAGATGATCTTCACCCACTTCCTCAGGCCAAGAGCGAGACCCATCCCCTCCATAACGAGCTGCAGGTATTCGTGGCCCACTCTGTCGAAGGCTTTCTCCTGGTCCAAGCTGATTAGGACCAGGGGAAGCCCTCTCTCGTTCGAGTAGGCCACGACATCCCTGAGCAGCATGGCGTTGTCGGCCGCCGATCTCCCCCGGGCACCACAGACCTGGTCGGGACCCACGACTTGAGGGAGTGGCCGCTGCAGCCGGAGCGTCAGTGCTTTGGCCAGTATCTTGTAGTCGGTGCACAGGAGGCTGACTGGCCGCCAGTTCCTCAGATCTTTTGGGTCTCCCTTCTTGTGAAGAAGGGAGAGGATACTTTTCTTCATCGAAGGGGCCAATCTGCCCTCTCTGTACATCGACCCCAGGACCTGGCCCAGATCTTCCTTAAGCACCTCCCAAAAGATCTTATAGAACTCAGCAGGGATCCCGTCGGGACCCGGTGTCCTTCCAGAGTTAAGACTCTTTATCACCTGGGAGAGTTCAGTGGTGGTGATCTCTGGATCCTCCTCCTCCTCCTCGTCCCCCTCATTGCGGGACTCCAACAGGGACAGAAAGTGATGGATCAGATTTTGATCCACCACCTTCTGGTCGTACAACTCCCTGTAGAAATCCCGCACCACTGTCTCAACAGCCTCTCTGCCCTCCACCTCTTGCCCCGAGGAGTCGATCATGGAGGACATTGCAGGCCGCCTCTCCTTCGTTTTCTTGAAGAAGAAGCGGCTGCATTTCTCATCGTCCTCCATGATGCGGACCCTGGAAAGGACCTTGATCTTTTCTTGCTCCTCCCGATAGAGGGCGGAGAGACTCAGTTTGACCCGGGCCACCTCCTCAGCTAGGTCGAAGCCTCTGAGCTGTAAAAGACTCAGGCGCTGGAGGCGGGCGTTTAGATGGGAATATCTCGCCCGCCTCTCGCGAGCTTTCCGTTTCCCCAGCTGAATGAAGTAGCCCTTGGTTCTTTTCTTCATCATCTCCCACCACTCTATGGGAGAATCAAAAAGGTCCTTCAGGGTCCTCCACTCCTCGAGGCGTCTGCTAAAGGTCTTAATCACACGAGGGTCATCGAGCAGAGAGGTGTTGAGCTTCCAGACCCCAGGCCCCGACTCCCGTGTGCTCGGAATGAGCACCTCTGTCGTCAGGAGCCTGTGGTCTGAAAAGAAGACCGCCTCCGAAGACATGGCGGTCCTCTCCAGTGGCTTGCTGAGGAGGACGAGATCTATCCTGGAGAAGGAGGAGCCAGAAGAACTCACCCAGGTGAACAAGGGGACCAGGTCCCGACCTGCGTCGCAGAGTTCAAAGTCCTCCACGAACGCAGCGAGGTCCCTGCTGGATCTGTTCTTACAATGTGAGTCTGTTTTACATTGAAACTCTCCACTGAAAACGCCTGACTCCTTTCAGAGATGACCTGACACCACAGACACACACAGACACTAACACGTGGTGGAGTCGGGAGTTCTAGACAGAATTCATTACGTGCACAGGAGGAACAGCGCAAAACAGAACTCAAAGGATTTTAGGCTTGCATGACACTGTTCCCCAAAAGTTTTGAGACAGAACAAAGCTTTTATACCCCCTCTGGCTCAAGGGGCCTTAACATTTTACAAAGAGTGTCTGAATGGTCATTTCTAATAACTAGCAGTGATTTCATTGGCATTCTAAACTAAACCTTCTCATCTTATCACTATTATGATTATTACTCATGAATAATAATCATTAAACTCTACATTGCCAGTTGCATTGGATGGTAATTTGCAGATAATATGTTGCAAGAAAGGAATGTGAGGTGCTGATAACCAACTGAATAACAGCACAGCGAGGACAAAGGCAGGATAGGATTTCTATATTTTTTCCCCACACACACCATACACTACTATACACACACTGATACACAATCAATACCGTGGACACATTGAGTAATATACACCCAACACAGTAAACACACTAACACTGGCAGATAAGTTTGCTACTACACAGACACACACACAGGGACTAAAGATGGGTGCATTGGATATAGCTGGACACACTGACAAACACAGAGTAAGGCAGACTACCAAAGTCACAGACAGACTAACATGGACAGTCAGAGACAGACAGAGACTCCAGTGAGAGTATTTTATCGAGCTGTGGGCGGAGGGACTCTGGTATAGATCTCCTCAGTGATTAGACCTGCAGATCTGGTCTCTTCTCTCCAATCAGATTTCTGTGAACTCACACTGGATCACAACACAATGCACAGACAGCTGGCACAGCAGGGCAGGACTGTGACACTGATTGCAGAGCCCCAGCATTTTCCTGATCACCCGGAGAGACTACTGGTGTCAAGTGTTGTGCGGAGAGGGTCTGTTTGGGACTCGAAATTACTGGGAGGCTGAGTGGAGTGGGACAGGGGCTGCTGTAGGAGTGATGTATAGAGGAATGCACAGAAAAGGAGGGGGTACAGACCTTGGATACAATGACAAGTCCTGGAGTTTGGAGTGCTCTGGGTCCAGTTGCTCTGTCTGGCACTATAAGAAAAACACGGAAATAGCCATCCCCTCTTCCCACAGAATAGGAGTTTATGTGGACCATACAGCCGGATCTCTGTCATTCTACAGCATCTGTGTCACCATGACTCTCCTCCATAGAGTCCAGACCACTTTCACTGAGACACACTATAAACAGGAACATTCTGGAGAAAAGAAGAGCCTTAATAACCATAAATCATAATTAATTTATACCCTCTTACTTTGTCACCAGGGGGTTGTGAAACAAATGAATTAATGTGTGAAGACATGATATATATATATATATATATATACACTCACCTAAAGGATTATTAGGAACACCTGTTCAATTTCTCATTAATGCAATTATCTAATCAACCAATCACATGGCAGTTGCTTCAATGCATTTAGGGGTGTGGTCCTGGTCAAGACAATCTCCTGAACTCCAAACTGAATGTCTGAATGGGAAAGAAAGGTGATTTAAGCAATTTTGAGCGTGGCATGGTTGTTGGTGCCAGACGGCCGGTCTGAGTATTTCACAATCTGCTCAGTTACTGGGATTTTCACGCACAACCATTTCTAGGGTTTACAAAGAATGGTGTGAAAAGGGAAAAACATCCAATATGCGGCAGTCCTGTGGGGGTGAAAATGCCTTGTTGATGCTAGAGGTCAGAGGAGAATGGGCCGACTGATTCAAGCTGATAGAAGAGCAACTTTGACTGAAATAACCACTCGTTACAACCGAGGTATGCAGCAAAGAATTTGTGAAGCCACAACACGTACAACCTTGAGGCGGATAGGCTACAACAGCAGAAGACCCCACCGGGTACCACTCATCTCCACTACAAATAGGAAAAAGAGGCTACAATTTGCACAAGCTCACCAAAATTGGACAGTTGAAGACTGGAAAAATGTTGCCTGGTCTGATGAGTCTCGATTTCTGTTGAGAACGTTTTGGCATAATCTGAATTATTATTTAGTTTTTTTGCTTGTTTGTTTGTTTCTTCTCAGATCGGAATACATATGTTTTTCAATGATTGTATTGAACACCTATGCGTGTTTTGGATAAAACCGCAGTATATTAAAAGCAACTTGTCTCAATTCAGCCGCAGTGCAGTGTGGGTGATGCGTGTGCACAGCACAGCGCGACAGACCGGCTCTTAAGATACTAAGACAATGGAGGGAGCGCCTATCATTTTCACGCTTTTAGCACAAGTATCTCCCAGGTTTGGCTAAAAAAACAACAACTGTAAATATGTAATGTAGACAAACACACAAATCTACCATGAAAATGTCGGTTCGAAGCTGAAAACAATGTAGAATCACATTTAAACAAGGGAATACATGTGCTTCTTATATATTCTGTTGCACGCTTCCTCATGCACCGATACAGCCATTTTGGTGAAATCTAGGTTACCCTGGTTTTAATTTCGGGAGGTCAGAGAGAATCGCGTGTCTCTCCAGGGTGAGTGGTCTATGGACAGAGGGGTTTAAAGTCATTACCCTGCTGTTCAGCTGTTCATGTGTGGATGTCTCGATCGGAGCCATCATAATTGTATCCGTTTCTTATCATTGAAATGGGGTCAAGTTTTCCGTCGTCTGGGTTGTAAGGTGATGCTGCAGCGCTGAATCCACATCCACCATCATGATCGCGTTTATTCCCAGGCTCTCCGGTTTAAATCATCCCGATCTAGTCGCGCACCCAGCTGGCATACTTTATACCCGCGTTTCGATCATCTCCTTACACAAACATTTCATTACGCAGTCCCAAAATATCAGGTGGTAAATAAATGTACTCACCTTTTGGACTTGAGATGTTTTGTGTATGGAGATGGATCCTGCCGACTACGCCATCTGAAGAAACCCTCTTGAATTGACGAAAACGGCAGCGCAGGAGTTGTGTTGCAAATGGTAAAGAAGTCTTTAATCAGGCCGGCCCGGAAGGAAAACAGAGCGAACACGAGGCGGTCGCGGGTTCAAACAGCTTTTCTTACAGATCTCTTCCGAGTTTGCATTTTTATACAGTTCTAAACAAAAGGTGACTAATGTCCAATCAGCAGAGGGCAGTGTCCCAGATGTGCTTGTGGATTGGCTCGGTCCTCGCTTCTCTGCTTCCTCTGGAGTGTAGGGTTACCAAACACCGGGGGTGACGTCACTGTTTCCTCTGCAAGGCATTCTGGGATGCACAAAGGACTGTCGGGGAGAGGATGGTTCGACGTGTTTTGCACATGGAACAGACAGAGAAAAGTCACTGTGCAGGGGGAGGGAAGAGTTGATCCACGTGTTTTACACGTGGAACCAGAAAAGTGGGTGTGCAGGGGGAGAGAGAGACAGACAGACAGAACTATACAACAACATTTTATATATTCCATTTAAGGAAATATATATACATATTCATATACATTTGAATATTTATGCAGAGCTGATATGTCATTTATTGTATTTACATTTGATAAGACCTCAGGTCTTTCACTTAGATATTAATGGACACCAAATGAGCACAATGGTTTGAATGGCCTCCTCTCTTTTGTAAACTTTATTATGTTCTTATGTTCTAACAGTTTCAAGTCACAAAAGTTGGCAACATAAATGGACAACAAAAAAAGGATAACAGTAGTGTAGATGGCAGCTTATTTCAAACTGACAGCCGGAAGTCCCGCCCTCCCTACTTACCATAGACCGGAAGGCCCACCTTCTGGTTACCCCCACCTTTGAACTGATGGATGGCAGCCATTTGTAAGGTCATAGGTCATAGGTCATCTGGTAAGATGGCAGCGATTTGTAAGGTCATAGGTCATCTGATAAGATGGTCGCCATCTTGCTAGGTTGACATCCATCATGGTGAGGGTCCGAGGGTACCTCGGTGTGGAGGTGTAATGTTTAATAGCATAAACTGTGTTTTTAAGGTTATAATGTTGTATGATACTATTTTAGTAAATTGAAAAGTACAAGTTTTAAATACACACATATATATTATTTTAGGTTATATTGTTTTATGACTGTTTTAGTAAATTAAAAAAACAAGACTCAGTAAAATATGTGTCAATGACAGTCTTTTTATTGTGACCAATCTAAACATGACAACATGGTATCAGGTCAGAAGTAAACAGTGAGCTTAGATACTGACACGTGTGACCAGTGATCTCCCATGCCCAACTCCTACAGCAGCCAGGAAGAAACAGCTGAACTGCACTGCACTAGCAACACCCTCTACCAGTTTACTGGCAAGGGCAGCGACACAGATCATTGCTATTTTGTCTAGCACAGTGTAGATTTCTTTAATCATTAGAGGATGAGTTATGAAAAGAGATTAAAAGAGATTTATTATACACCCGGTGAAGCAGGAAGTTTTGGAGGACTCGATACACTACTGAGAAGTGCCAGAGCAACGGTTGTTCATGTGAAAAGAGAACATGTTTCACAATGGTTATCGGATCAATACACATATTCAGTGCACAAACCAGCGCGGGTGAGGTTTAAGAGGAACTTGACACTGGTACAAGACATTGACTGGCAATGGCAGGCAGACCTGGTGGAAATGGGGCAGTTCTCAAAGTTCAATAACGGTATGAAATACATTCTAACCTGCATAGACGTGTTGTCCAAATATGCCTGGGTAGTACCGTTAAAAAACAAAACGGGTCAGCAAGTATGCACAGCCTTTAAAAGAATATTCACCCATGGACGCGTTCCAAAGAAACTGCAGACAGATCAGGGGAAAGAATTCCTCAACCATGGTTTTCAAAGTCTTCTCAAGCAACACCAAATTGTACATTTTGTGACAAACAGTAAAGTGAAAGCCAGTGTGGTAGAGAGGTTCAATAGGACTATAAAATCGAAAATGTGGAAGTACTTTACAGCCGTGAACACTTTTAGATATGTGGATGTCTTACCAGACCTGGTGTGCAGTTACAAACACACATTCCATAGAACTGTCAAGGAGCGTCCAGTAGATGTCACCCCTGACAATGCCCTGAGGGTATGGAGGACAGTGTATGGATCATTTTTAAAAAGCAAACCTTCAATATTAAAGTTTAAACATGGTGATCATGTGAGAGTATCAAGGATAAAAGGGCGATTTGAAAAGGGGTATGAGCAGACATTCACTGATTAGATTTTTATTGTCAAAGAATGTATCCCGGGATTAAGACCCATTTACAAACTAAAAGATTATGCTGGTGATGAGATAAAAGGCCAGTTTTACACAGAAGAGTTACAAAACCCGAATGTTGACCGAGTATATTGTATACAAAACATTTTAGACTCGAGAGGTCATGGTAGAAATAAACAAGTTTTAGTCAAATGGTTGGGGTGGGGGGTTAAATTTAATAGTTGGATCAAAGCTTCGGAGGTGAAAGACATAGCCCCGGGGTTGTGAGAGGCTCAGAAAATGAGTGAAAACGGATTTTACCTAACTTTAACCAGCAATGCCTCACAGGATCTATTTCCTAATAACAAGAGCTCCAACTTTACTGATCATCTAGCCAAATCCATCGATCTAGCATGGAAATGGGAGGTAGGGATGGTGGAGATGCACTACCCCATGACTGTCAGTACGTTTGACAGGAAACAGAGCTTCGAATTGCATTCTGACACAACTGACACAATCTGGTATTATGAAATATCACACGGCTACTATAAAAACATTAATGTACTGTTAACAGTCATGAATAATGCTGTCAAGGCTGTCCCGAACATCGCCCAAGGTATACTTTCAATACAACTATATTAGAAGTGTGCGCATTTTCGGGGATTCAACTATATTGTTTTTTACCAGGAGCCAGATGGCACACGTCTTGGGGTTCATTCCTGAGAAGGGGGGGGTGGAAATCGGCCCATCCTGCAGATATTACTGTGGGTTTTAACCACATGTATGTTTATACCAATATAATTGAACACCAATTAGTGGGTGACAGTTATGCCCCACTTCTGCGCTGTGTACCTAAAAAAGGGGAAGAATGCAAGTTTGTTACGCTGTTATATGTTAAGCCTCACTATCCTCCATGTCCCCCTGAGCATGAATCAATTTGACACCATACGCATTGAAATAAAGACTGACCAGAACGAACATGTCACATTCGCACACGGCAAGGTGATAGTGAAGTTGCATTTCCGACCTGTTAGATACAACCACTTTTAAAATCATGGTGATTGTTAAAAACTATGGAGACCCACACATGTATAGGAACTACTACAAGTCTCAGGCGGGTAATGGCCTCCCCAGTTTCACCGGGATGCCTGTGCAATGTGGTGCGGGGGTAGTAGGTATATTTAGAGCATTATTCAGAAAAGCTATGCCTTTTCTGAGACGCGGATTAGAACTTGTCAAACCACACGTCAGATCGGCTGCCACAAACATAGCTAAAGATGTGGTCGGCCAGGTTACAAGTGCGGTGGCCAGTAGAATAAATTCTCCGAAACAGGAGGGCTTGTGACTAATGTATATCAGGAGAGGCATTAAAAGGAAAAGAACGACACCCCTGGAGCTCACAGGACCCCCGGCCCCTGTTAAAAGAAGGGCCATACGGAAGAAACACAATCATAAGAGAAACGGGGCTGGTAAGAAGAGGAGCTCCAGGTGACAACATCGCGGGGATATATTTTAAACATGGCTTTCGTTCACTGCAGTTCTGGGGAGTGCACCAAATCTGAACTGAACCTTTTTCAGCTGGCGCCCACATAGACCAGCATCGAAAAGAGCTTCTATGTGGAGGTGCCCCCCCTCACAGTGCTCTCTGACAATGCCCCCCTGGAATTCTACATCACTGGAAACGGTAAAGATTATTTAGATCTGAATAATACCGTCATCTACCTGACTGAAGATAACTAGACACGATGGCACCAATCTGGCCCTGGATGATCGCGTGTGCCTGGTCAATTACCCCGTGGCCTCCCTTTTCAGCCAGGTCGACATCACGATCGGGGACCGACTTATTAGCCAGAGCAACAACTGTTATCCGTACAGAGCTATTATTGAATCCATTTTCAACTACAGTGAAAGCACTTTGAACACACAGTACTCAGCAGGCCTTTTTGTCAAGGACACAGCCGGCCAGCATGAAGTAACCGTGCTGAACGGGGCAAACCTGGGGTTCAAAAATAGAGCTGCCTATACAGCAGGAAGCCGAAAACTAGATTTGTTGGGTTGTATTCATGCAGACATGTTTTTTCAAGACAAATTAATGCTGAACGGCGTTGATATAAAAATTAAACTCACCCGAAACAGAGAAGCATTCTGTCTCATGAGCAACGCTGAGGATTTCAAACTGTCGGTTCTCTCAGCAGCTCTGTTTGTGAAGAGGGTCAGGCTGGGCCACGCCGATGCGCTGCAGGTGGCTAATGCAAAATACCCTGTAGATCGGGTTCAGATTAAAGTGTTCAGTCTGGCCAGAGGAATTGCCTAAAATAATAGTAATTGGTGATAATAATAATAATAATAATAATAATAATAATAATAATAATAATAATAATAATAGTAATAGAATTCAGTGGTGACATTACACAAAACCCCTTCAACTTTAAACATTGTGATATTAATTTCCTGGCCCTGTATGCGGATGGCGAACAGATCCCTACTAATCTAAATAACCATGGTAATTTTCTAAATAGTCTGCGTCTTTTTGCGAGGTGGTCTCTCTGTGGAGTTTCGGGTGGGGCAACAGCCCCCTCCAGTGAGATAAACTCTGGATCCGGAGAAATAGGATATCTATCTCTAGTAGGGGCCATTTTTAGTTTCTCCAATAACTCCCGGTTAACTCTGTTGGACAAAACAGAACCGGGGATATTAATCTCGGCCATAGCGGTCATAAAACTCCCCCAACCTTTCGGTGTCCTGCCTGAGGCCAGTGTGTGCTGCTGTGTGCCAGCCCTTACCAGATCTATGATATGAGACCCGCGGATAGGAGCCCCCTTGTACACAAACTCCCCATTCACGTTCCATGAAGTTACAGCATTGTTGGACACCATTCTCTTAAGTAATATTTCGGCATTTTTCTTTTGCCTCTGTGGTATAGCCTCTAAAATACCATCAAAAACAGGCTCTGTAGGCGTTATTTCACCCGGGGTGTCCGTGTCAGGCATCTGCAAAGTTAACACGGCCTTTTCTGATTCCGCCTGACACGTCAGGGTCAAGTACCTCTGCAACACTTGTGCATAGCGTTTAGCTTTTTCATATTCTCCCAAATGAGAGCTTTGCAGAATATCTTTCATTTCCCCATCCAATTTATACGTGGCTATTTTTCGGATGTCGTGCTCAACTGGAAAGTCCTCTTTAATCCTGTCCATCTGTTTCTGCGGAACTAAAAACATTTTTTCTGTAAACTGCAGTTTTTACTTGGTCAGTAAGCTAGTGATGAGAGGGAGGGTGATACTTAGCAAATTGCCGATAAACTCCCCAGACTGGTTCAATAGATTTCTCTTTCTCTTGACAGACACGGTCTTTTTACTAAGAGTTTTTATAATGCCTCCGCTTTTCTTGAGTTTCCGAAATTGTTTAGCGCTCAAGCGGATGTTTCCTTTCAGTGTATTAAGCACGATTTTGGACACGGCCTGCACCAGGTCACTCCCCGCGGCGCACAGAATGGCCTTCCTCTGTTGCGGGGCGGCTTTAAGCAGCAGCTGCAGGACAACCAGGTTGCTCTTCATGCACGGTGACATACTGACAGCCAGAGTCACAGACCGCAAATGCGCTCAAAGCTGGAAAACCAGATTCTTTTACTTTCTTTGTTTTTTATACACATAAACCACCGGGGGGGCAGGGGGAAAAAGACCCATCCTTAAATGGTATTCATCAGGGGTCTTTGACATGAGATCGACAAATAAGTATCCGAAAGACTTCTTGGTGGCATCTTCAAAAGCTTCCAAAAAATATTGAGATTTGCCTGGATACATCTGTCGCGCTAATGTGGTGATCTGTAATTGATCTCTCTGGTTTTTGAAAAGAACCATATATTTGGTGTTTAAAGTAATAGTTCTACTTTTACGTCCCTGACAAATCACATTCTGTACAATATATAAAATACTGAGGTTTCTGTGGTGTACGTATTTAGTGAAGGATTTTTCAATCTCATCGCTTTCACAGGCCCTTTCCATAAGATCATCAATAATCAACATGTTTACTTTATCACATGGTAGTAATTCATCGTCATTAAATGTTTCAGGTAACCCCTCTATAAATTTAATAAAAGGGTATTTTAACTTCAGTTCTTTATAGAGCGGCTGCATGCAACTATAACACCAAACAATATTATTAGGCATACATGATAAATAATGGCTAGCATTGTCTAATAACTGTCTTATGAAAAAACTCTTCCGCAGTTTGAGGGCCCTGACAGAATACATGAAAACGGGTGCTGCAGTGTAAAATCCATTGTTCAATACCCATAGGGCAGGGCTGTAAGGTCTGGCCCCAGGACACGCTTATCATACACGACCTTCAGGGTCTTTTGCAGTGTTCTCGTCTCTAAGTGCCAGTCTCGCTTAATACATACTATCCCCGGTTGCCGCAGTGTAATGTCTTTTAATTCACCATTTGCACCAGCCTCCTTAAACGTATAGTCGAGTATCAAATCTTTTAGGCTATCGAAATAAATGTTCTCACTATTAGCCGCGTTTAATGTGATACCCTTCACCTTGATACAGGCTTTCCCTCCTGAGAGCTTATATCCATAGGATTTAGGTCCTGTAGCAACACACTCTGTAATGTGCTAGTCTGGAGGCAGCTCACTTGTCAATTGACCCAGATAATCTCCTAACTCGGGGTCCCACTGGCCTGGCCTGCTTACATAAATGATTGATCAGTGTCATAATACAAACAGCGATCTTGTAATGCATCCAGAAGAGAGTACAGTTCTAACCTAGCATAGGCGGTGGTGAAACCGGCAATAAAAATATTTACATTTGAAAGCTGTGTGTGGTGCCCTTTTGTGTGTTTCCAGGTGACACAAGCACAGTCATCGTCAATAAAATCACAAGACGAGACCTCGTGGTATGGGGCAAACACGTATTTAAATAATTCGTTGGGGTCTCGCACAATACTGGTGTTTTGTAAATCGGTTCGCTGTCCACATTTTCCCCATAAAGAATTCAAAAACAGTTTTGAAATCTGTCTTTTGGCCGGATTGTTAGTGATGTTGAAATACTCTAAGTGTACCCCCTCTCTGTCATAATACTCTCTGATGTAGCGTTCACGGTCTGTGTCATTTTTGCACCACTCTGGATAGCCTGAGGCCTCTTGTTTGCCTTTTAAATGCATTTTCATATAGTCACTAAACAACGTGTTGGATGAGTGTTTAAAGTGCCAGATACCAAAATACCACCATGGTGAGTGCCATATTCTGAGTAATGTACTTAAACTAGTGCTAATCATGCTCTGAAACCAACCCATAGAGAACAATTTGAAATCTGGATTAATGGCAAAGCACAGCCATAAACTGTCAACATAATCAAGCCCGGGTAGAAATATAGATGTCTAATTGTTCTGAGCACTCATCTTACATTTCATAAAGAAAAGCATTTAAATCTAAGCAACTGTTAGGTATATACTATGTATTCCAGTTATTTCACTGTAATGACAGAAATGAGAAGTTCAATTCTTTATCACACTCACAGAAAACCATTTCTCTTTTTAAACAGTTAGTAGATAGCCAGTTTAGGCCTTCATCTTAGTTATTTTTAATAGCAAGAGTGCTTAAAATGATTAATTCAATTATATATCTTTGTTCCCCCTTTTTCTTACTGCTCTCATGAAATAACATTTTATTCAAGCAATAACAGGGTAGCCTAAATATATAACATATCTTAAAGTACAAGTCATCTGGAAGCTGTGTACGGTCTCAATGCATTTGATGCTGAGGATTAATTCAACTGAAAATGGTCAAAACAGTGGACTTTTATTGAATGTTAAATTTGACAGTGTCCTCTCTTAAGGAGCTGCTGTCTGGGGGCGTTGCTGCTTTGGGTGTGTCCAGTGCCATTTCAGATAAGAGAGGCTCTGCAGGACAAGCAGGACAGAGACCCGTCTCACAGACACCCTGCCTGCTCTGCATCTCCCTTTCCCCTCTCCACCGCTCACAGCTGATCGATACTCTGAATCTTACACAGAGCGCTCAGCTTCTGATGCTGAGGGCAAGACCGGGCCTGGCTCCGAGCCTGAGGAAAGCCATGAGGTCATTCAAACTGATTTAATTTCTATACTGTGAAATGTCAGATTGAAAGTGGATTCTGTTCTTAATGTTTGTATTGTTTACGTATTTCATGTATTTTTGTACAGTTTTGTGTTGACGAGTCCTACATCAACATGAATGTGAATTTCAATGTGAAGAGCACCTGTCATGCTCTGTAATGCAAGGGAGCAATGAGGGGCTGTAGAGACACTCATAAGAGGAGCAGATTTAACACTTTTTTATGAACTACTCATGTGTTCTATTTTAATAGAATATGAAATGTAGTAGATTGTAGTTGTATCAGATCAGACCACTGGACAGAAACACCCCACCAAGGGCGTCTGCCCTTGTGTTACAAGTCACCTACAAACTGTTGACAGAGTGGATGAGGGTCGACAGCAGAGGTTCCCCATCCTGCGGTTGTGACAAAGTCAGGGTGAGTTTATCTGTGTTTGCTTAAATATGTATGTAATGACATGCAATATATGTAAGTCTATACATTTCTTAATTGATTTTTTCTTACCTTTTTATTTTTCCAACACAGTATCATCCTAAGCCTTAATCATAAAACATATAAACTAAAAACACATGGACGTATGTCTATGTGGGTTCAAATCCCACTCTGGGTAAATATTCATTTTTCTTTTTTAATGTACTAAAACACTATCATAAAACAATATAAACTTAAATATATATAAAATGTATATTTTTCTTATGTTCTTAATTTACTAAAACAGTATAATCAAACATTATAATCTAAAATAAAATATATATGTGTATTTACAACTTTTATTTTTCTCAAATGTATACAATATAACCTAATATATATATAAAACTTTTATTTTTTTATTTACTTAAACGAATTAAACATTATAACCTAAAATAAAATATAAAAAATATTTTCTTATTCTCTTTTTATTTACTAAAACAGTATCATAAAACAATATAAACTAAATATAAAATATATATATATGTGTTTAAAACTTTTCTTATTATTTTGTAATTTATTAAAACAGTATCATAAGACAATATAACTTTAAAAATGTATATGTGTTTAAAACTTGTATTTTTTTATTTACTAAAACCGTATCATAAAACAATATAACCTTAAAAACACCGTTTATGCTATTAAACATTACACCTCCACACCAGCAGGGTGAGGTACCCTCGGACCCTCACCACGATGGATGTCACACTAGCAAGATGGCTACCATCTTACCAGATGACATATGACCTTACAAATGGCTGCCATCCAAGATTGCTGCCATCTTACCAGATGACCTATGACCTTACAAGATGGCCACCGTCCAAGATGGCCACCATCCAAGATGACCTATGACCTTACAAGATGGCCACTGTCCAAGATGGCCGCCATCTTACCAGATGACCTATGATCTTACAAATGGCTGCCATCCAAGATGGCTGACAGGGAGTGTCAAAGGGTAACTCAGAGGGTGCTGGGAGGAGAGAGAAGTTCTGGTTCAAAGGTGGGGGTAACCGGAAGGTGAGGTGGGCCTTCCGGTCTATGGTAAGTAGGGAGGGCGGGACTTCCGGCTGTCAGTTTGAAATAAGCTGCCATCTACACTACTGTTATCCTTTTTTTGTTGTCCATTTATGTTGCCAACTTTTGTGACTTGAAACTGTTAGAAAATAAGAACATAATAAAGTTTACAAAAGAGAGAAGGCCATTCTAACCATCGTGCTCATTTGGTGTCCATTAATATCTAAGTGAAAGACCTGAGGTCTTATCAAATGTAAATACAATAAATGACATATCAGCTCTGCATAAATATTCAAATGTATATGAATATGTATATATATTTCCTTGAATGGAATATATAAAATGTTGTTGTATAGTTCTGTCTGTCTGTCTCTCTCTCCCCCTGCACACCCACTTTTCTGGTTCCACGTGTAAAACACGTGGATCAACTCTTCCCTCCCCCTGCACAGTGACTTTTCTCTGTCTGTTCCATGTGCAAAACACGTCGAAACATCCTCTCCCCCACAGTCCTTTGTGCATCCCAGAATGCCTTGCAGAGGAAACAGTGACGTCACCCCCGGTGTTTGGTAACCCTACACTCCAGAGGAAGCAGAGAAGCGAGGACCGAGCCAATCCACAAGCACATCTGGGACACTGCCCTCTGCTGATTGGACATTAGTCACCTTTTGTTTAGAACTGTATAAAAATGCAAACCCGGAAGAGATCTGTAAGAAAAGCTGTTTGAACCCGCGACCGCCTCGTGTTCGCTCTGTTTTCCTTCCGGGCCGGCCTGATTAAAGACTTCTTTACCATTTGCAACACAACTCCTGCGCTGCCGTTTTCGTCAATTCAAGAGGGTTTCTTCAGATGGCGTAGTCGGCAGGATCCATCTCCATACACAAAACATCTCAAGTCCAAAAGGTGAGTACATTTATTTACCACCTGATATTTTGGGACTGCGTAATGAAATGTTTGTGTAAGGAGATGATCGAAACGCGGGTATAAAGTATGCCAGCTGGGTGCGCGACTAGATCGGGATGATTTAAACCGGAGAGCCTGGGAATAAACGCGATCATGATGGTGGATGTGGATTCAGCGCTGCAGCATCACCTTACAACCCAGACGACGGAAAACTTGACCCCATTTCAATGATAAGAAACGGATACAATTATGATGGCTCCGATCGAGACATCCACACATGAACAGCTGAACAGCAGGGTAATGACTTTAAACCCCTCTGTCCATAGACCACTCACCCTGGAGAGACACGCGATTCTCTCTGACCTCCCGAAATTAAAACCAGGGTAACCTAGATTTCACCAAAATGGCTGTATCGGTGCATGAGGAAGCGTGCAACAGAATATATAAGAAGCACATGTATTCCCTTGTTTAAATGTGATTCTACATTGTTTTCAGCTTCGAACCGACATTTTCATGGTAGATTTGTGTGTTTGTCTACATTACATATTTACAGTTGTTGTTTTTTTAGCCAAACCTGGGAGATACTTGTGCTAAAAGCGTGAAAATGATAGGCGCTCCCTCCATTGTCTTAGTATCTTAAGAGCCGGTCTGTCGCGCTGTGCTGTGCACACGCTTCACCCACACTGCACTGTGGCTGAATTGAGACAAGTTGCTTTTAATATACTGCGGTTTTATCCAAAACACGCATAGGTGTTCAATACAATCATTGAAAAACATATGTATTCCGATCTGAGAAGAAACAAACAAACAAGCAAAAAAACAAAATAATAATTCAGATTATGCCAAAACGTTCTCAACAGAAATCGAGACTCATCAGACCAGGCAACATTTTTCCAGTCTTCAACTGTCCAATTTTGGTGAGCTTGTGCAAATTGTAGCCTCTCTTTCCTATTTGTAGTGGAGATGAGTGGTACCCGGTGGGGTCTTCTGCTGTTGTAGCCCATCCGCCTCAAGGTTGTACGTGTTGTGGCTTCACAAATTCTTTGCTGCATACCTCGGTTGTAACGAGTGGTTATTTCAGTCAAAGTTGCTCTTCTATCAGCTTGAATCAGTCGGCCCATTCTCCTCTGACCTCTAGCATCAACAAGGCATTTTCACCCCCACAGGACTGCCGCATATTGGATGTTTTTCCCTTTTCACACCATTCTTTGTAAACCCTAGAAATGGTTGTGCGTGAAAATCCCAGTAACTGAGCAGATTGTGAAATACTCAGACCGGCCGTCTGGCACCAACAACCATGCCACGCTCAAAATTGCTTAAATCACCTTTCTTTCCCATTCAGACATTCAGTTTGGAGTTCAGGAGATTGTCTTGACCAGGACCACACCCCTAAATGCATTGAAGCAACTGCCATGTGATTGGTTGATTAGATAATTGCATTAATGAGAAATTGAACAGGTGTTCCTAATAATCCTTTAGGTGAGTGTATATAGTATAAATGTATAATGTGTTACTTAAATATAACTCGAAACCTTGGGAATAAAGTGGTCCAGTTATTGTAGTGCAGATCTGCATACACACACACATTATTATTATTATTACTATTATTATAATTATTATTATTATTATTATTATTATTATTATTATTATTATTATTATTATTATTATTAATTTGATCCTGCAATTGAAACATGGACTTAGGAAAAGTATCAAACTGATCAGTGTTAGTCTCTCATACATGCTGAATGACATGTGTGGCAGTTTTGAATGTAAAGTAAAATGCAAATATAGTTTTGGTAACTTGTGAATGTACTATAATTGTAATTAGAAGAATGCATATAGTTTCTAAACCTTAAAATACCACAAAATGTCCCTAATTGTATCCCCTTCCCTCAACTAACCACATGTGTCTTAAAAGTACCCATGAATATCTAACACACCACAGTGTCAGGTGCTGTCAGTGTGCAGGTCTCCTCTCTGTCAGTCAGCTCCAGTCAAGACAAGATCTCCTTGTGGCCAGCAAGCCCTCCTGCTGTCCCCGTGTCAAGGATCCTGAAGGGGAGGTAGAACAGCTCTCAGTCTCCTCAGTCAGCACAAACAGCCACCATGAGAGCTTCTAGTGGAGCAGCTCAGTCCTGACCTCAGCTCCTCTGTCCACAGAGCCCTGTCTGCACTGCCTGAGCCTAAGCCGATGCTGCGCTGTGTGATGAGGCTCTAGATCTCCACACTCTGAACTCTTGGCATCTGTGGTGCTTGATCTCAGGTCAGAGGCTAGAGTGTTTTAACCTTCCAATTTCCTGCTTTTAAAATGAATATGGTCTACACTGAAAATGAATGTAAGGAGAAGAAGAGGAGCTTGTATGTTACTAATCGAACTGTTTATTGTATTGTGCTTTGTCTCAGCCTATTGAACACCACGTGTCTCTGTCCAGCAGTGGGAGAGAACCATATAGCCCTGACGACCAGCTGAGTGAGCGCCCTGCTGCTGGATGTCCATGCCCCGATCCTTGAACCCGGTCTTGTCCCTCTTTTGTTTTCTTTTATTACTTTGCACACTAGCCAGTGTTAGGCCTATTTTGCTACTTTTATGCCTGTCACGGCTACAGTCCAGCACTCCTCAACACCAGTCTAAGCACTTCCACTTTCCCAAGCAGAGGTCGCCATCACCCCTTCCATAACGGTCTCCTCTCCCAATTTCAATCATTCAATCATCACCGCAATCACTTACCTCACATCTGCCCCTTATCATCCAGGTAATCTGCTTCCCTATTTAAACCCCTCTCTGGCTCTCACTCACCACAAAGGTTTGTATTCCTAGTGATTAATCGGCAAGAACTTCATTTGTTTTGATCTCCTGTTTTCCACCTCCGACTTCTCGTGACCTTGACTTCTGGATTACCCCTGACACACTGTTTACCTCATCGAGCAACCCTTGCCTGTGATGAGACCATGCTTTACCATGGTCCCTCTCCTGTGCCCAGGCCTAAGGTCATAAGATGGACACAAGAAGGCACTGGACTGGTCTGATTGGATGAGTTCAGACCATGTATGGATTTGAATGGTTAAATTATGTTTTATATTTCCATTTAAATACTCAATTTGTGCTATGTAAAAGTTGGATGTGATGTTCATGAATTCAATTTTTTTAAATGTTTTTTTAAAGCTGTTTGAGAGCTATAATTTAAAATGACTGGATTTGGCTCTTGTAGGTAGTTCAAAATGTTGGTGCTTTTAGTGTTATTCAAGTAATGAATCCTTAATGGTACAGGTTATTACAATAAAAACTAATCAGACAGATAGTTCACTACTGAGGACCATTATGGTGCTGGCATATCTAATCCCAAATTCCTTTACTAATCCCAAAGACTCTAAAAGGCTCATGAAAATGAATGAAAACAAACATTAACAAGTTATTCTCAGGTAAAAAAAAATAATAATCTAGGAAGAGAACCAGGCTCATAAATACAATATTACATAGGACAAAATCAATATACAAGATCCTGAAGCTGTTTTTTATTCTTTGAATGTTTTTACAATGTTTTCTCCAGTTCTCCTGAATCCATTAGTACAACCTTACTATAACACCAGACCATTGTGTTCTTTAAGATCTCATATAACCATGGTTTTACCAGATCAAATACATATTTTTTAAAGAATATCTTACAATTTGAAACAAACAAAAACATGTTATTTTCAATTCCTGATTTTCCTTACATATCATATAAAACCTATGACCTGTGACTATGATAAAGCTATGTCTCTAGTCCTGTTGTTTTGGAGACTTTGGATAAAAACTAAAGAGACATATATCTCAGGACCATAATGGTCCTCTAGCATTTGTGACCTTTCTAATCCCAAACACATAAGTGTGGCAGTTTCCTATACTATTCCTGACTGACTGAAGTCATAAGTCTTCTCTATAAAAAGGCTCATCAAAACAAAACAAACATGAATTAGTCCTTCTCAGGGTACATATACAACCTATGACTTATAAAGCTATTTGTCTAGTCCTGTTGTTTTGGAGACTTCATCCTAAACTGCTCATCCTGATCTTGAACACACAGCATCAAGTCTGTGTTCACAGCACTGCTGGGCTACAGGAGACTATTGTACCCAGGAAGCCAAGTTGCACAGAAGAGCCACTTTGCATGGGCAGCCCATGCTTCAGTGCTCTGGGAGTGTTTATAGCCCTGTGAGTTTAACACTTCATGACTGAGAGCAGCCCTTCATGGCCACAGACTCCACAACAACGACTTTTATCTCCATCTTCATCTGGGCTCTTGCCATCTGTGTACAAGGTAAGAATTGTGTAAATATGTCATTCTTAACATTTCAGTAAATATTACAACAAGATAAACATATTTATAGGAAGATTGGTTGATTTATTTGTTTGTACATTTGTTTATTTACCAATTTTATTTTGATCTATAAATCAGGATCAAACTAAATATATTTAAATAAGAATAATATAATTACATATTTTTTGCCTTTATTTTACTCATTTATTGTTTGATTTATTTTATTTCCAGAATCCAGTGGCAGTATACTGTGACTCAGACTCCAGCAGTGAAATCTGTTCACCCAGGAGACACAGTCTCTGTGAACTGTAAAGTCCGCAGTGCAGTAGATAGTTGCTATGATAGTAATGACTGCCTAGCCTGGTATCAACAGAAACTTGGAGAAGCTCCTAAACTCCTGTTTGCAATAACAAACTTTCAATATGTAAACAGTGCGAGAAAAAGTTTGTGAACCCTTTTGAATCACCTGCATACCTGTATAAATAGCTCTTAAAATATAGTCTGATCTTCATCTAAGTCATAACACAGTGTGATTTAACAAATGACACAAACACAAATTTGTACTTTTACGTGTCTTTGTTTTGTCTTTCGTTTTAATCTATTGTATTGTATTGTATTGATAGTGGATGTGTGGAGTGTCAGACAAAGATCTTCTATAGTAACAAGATTCCCGTCACTCTAAGCACAATGAATCCCAGTATACAGAGAGAGAGGAGAGAGCTCGAGTGAGATTTCCATACAGTAACAGAATGACACAATGAGGAAGTTAGCACACTCTAACACACTTTTTTGTAATGTTTAAACGTGTATACATTTTTGGAAGTATTTTCACGTATCACATTACCATATCATGACTGAATGCAGTTTTTATTAAAAACGTTCTTATTAGAGCTCTGCACTTTTTGTAGCACATGCACAGATGATGCTGCATGAGTTAGAATTTTGATCATTTTTAACAGAATCTAAATATAGATAACAGACCACAATAATACATTATACATAAGAACATAAGAAAGTGTCCAATCGAGAGGAGGCCATTCGACCCATCGTGCTCGTTTGGTGTCCATTATTAACTAAGTGATCCAAGGATCCTGTAAGTCATACGACCGTATGATCAGCCCCCTGGGATTCCAAGAAGTCTCAAATTTAACATCACTGAGAAAGAACACCTGGCTTGTTCGGTATCAACTGTAAGGCCCTGCTTTGAGGGAATTGAAAATGTAACTGATAGAACTAAAACATAACAATATAGAGAGTTAGAATCTCTAGGTACCATTTGAACCATTTTCACATTCCTCAAAGCCATTACACCCCCAACACACATCCTGTAGGAATCAAGGGAGAGGAAAGACAAAGACTGCTTCAATTCAAATTTAAATTTTATTACCCCAACCCTGACCAATCAGAAGAGTGGAAGGAAAGAGATTGGAGATTATATTAGATTAATAAATTAAGTTGATCATATATATATATATATATATATATCATGTCTTCACACATTAATTCATTTGTTTCACAACCCCCTGGTGACAAAGTAAGAGGGTATAAATTAATTATGATTTATGGTTATTAAGGCTCTTCTTTTCTCCAGAATGTTCCTGTTTATAGAGTGTCTCAGTGAAAGTGGTCTGGACTCTATGGAGGAGAGTCATGGTGACACAGATGCTGTAGAATGACAGAGATCCGGCTGTATGGTCCACATAAACTCCTATTCTGTGGGAAGAGGGGATGGCTATTTCCGTGTTTTTCTTATAGTGCCAGACAGAGCTGTAAGATATTATTTGTTAGAATGTATTTTTCTATGGGAAATTCTATACCATCTGGTTTGGTAGAGGAAACGGATCTCCTCCCTGGTAGAACCTGGTAGCCCTGGTAACCATATCTTTATGACCAGAGACCAAATTTGAAATGACCCCCACTTCTAGATTACTTTAGCATAAGACACGCAAGTCATGGTGGTGGCAATATGCTATTGGTTGGAAGGAAACCTTATAAAAGGGAAAACAAAGAGAATTTGAGTTCTCTTATCTTCTTCATCCTGCAATGAGAGACAAGACTGAGCTGGAGAGGAGAGACAGAGAGAGACACACCGCTTCCTGCCTGACCAGACTGGCCTATAAGCTGTACTGTAAGGAGAAAGAAGAAAATGGGTATTATCTGTTTCTTACTGTAATCCAGCAGAAGCTTAATATTACTTATTTTAAGTAATGTAATTGAATTATATTAGTTTCCTATTTTTGCCCAAATAAATTATTATTGCACATCTGCGACTTGACCGCATCTTCCCTCTAAAAAGAATCTTAAAAGAGAAACCAATTGACTATGAGTTTTCAGTTCAACTATTTATTTAGATTGACTAAAAAACTAAGCAAATCCAAATTCTCTTACATGGTGGCCAGTACGGGGAGATGATGGATTTTTGCTACAAGTCACAGATTGCTCTGAGTATTAATGTGCGTCATTGACACAATAGCGCTGGCTATTAATGTGCGTCATTGACAGAATAGCGCTGGATATTAATGTGCCTCATTGACAGAATAGCGCTGGATATTAATGTGCCTCATTGACAGAATAGCGCTGGATATTAATGTGCGTCATTGACAGAATAGCGCTGGATATGAATGTGCGTCATTGACAGAATAGCGCTGGATATGAATGTGCGTCTTTGACAGAATAGCGCTGGATATGAATGTGCGTCATTGACAGAATACCGCTGGATATGAATGTGCGTCATTGATAGAATAGCGCTGGATATTAATGTATGTCATTGACAGAATAACGCTGGATATGAATGTGCGTCACTGATAGAATAGCGCTGGATATGAATGTGCGTCATTGACAGAATAGCGCTGGATATGAATGTGCGTCATTGACAGAATACCGCTGGAAATGAATGTGCGTCATTGATAGAATAGCGCTGGATATGAATGTGCGTCATTGACAGAATAACGCAGGATATGATTGTGCGTCACTGATAGAATAGCGCAGGATATGAATGTGCGTCATTGACAGAATAGCGCTGGATATGAATGTGCGTCATTGACTAAATAGCGCTGGATATGAATGTGCGTCATTGACAGAATAACGCTGGATATGAATGTGCGTCATTGACACAATAGCGCTGGATATGAATGTGCGTCATTGACAGAATAGCGCTGGATATGAATGTGCGTCATTGACAGATTAGCGCTGTATATGAATGTGCGTCATTGACACAATAGCGCTGGATATGAATGTGCGTCATTGACTCAATAGCGCTGGATAATAGTGTGCGTCATTGACACAATAGCGCTGGATATTAATGTGCGTCATTGACACAATAGCGCTGGATATTAATGTGCGTCATTGACTCAATAGCGCTGGATATTAGTGTGCGTCATTGACACAATAGCGCTGGATATTAATATGCGTCATTGACAGAATAGCGCTGGACATTAATGTGCGTCATTGACACAATAGCGCTGGATATTAATGTTCGTCATTGACACAATAGCGCTGGAAATGAATGTGCGTCATTGACAGAATAGAGCTGGATATTAATGTGCGTCATTGACAGAATAGCGCTGGATATGAATGTGCGTCATTGACAGAATAGCGCAGGATATCAATGTGCGTCATTGACAGAATAGCGCTGGATATGAATGTGCGTCATTGACAGAATAGCGCAGGATATCAATGTGCGTCATTGACAGAATAGCGCTGGATATGAATGTGCGTCATTGACACAATAGCGTTGGATATGAATGTGCGTCATTGACAGAATAACGCTGGATATGAATGTGCGTCATTGACAGAATAGCGCTGGATATGAATGTGCGTCATTGACAGAATAGCGCTGGATATGAATGTGCGTCATTGACATAATTGCGCTGGATATTAATGTGCGTCATTGACAGATTAGCGCTGTATATGAATGTGCGTCATTGACACAATAGCGCTGGATATGAATGTGCGTCATTGACACAATAGCGCTGGATATGAATGTGCGTCATTGACACAATAGCGCTGGATATGAATGTGCGTCATAGACACAATAGCGCTGGATATGAATGTGCGTCATTGACAGAATAGCGCTGGATATCAATGTGCGTCATTGACAGAATAGTGCTGGATATGAATGTGCGTCATTGACACAATAGCGCTGGATATGAATGTGCGTCATAGACACAATAGCTCTGGATACTAATGTGCGTCATTGACAGAATAGCGCTGGATATTAATGTGCCTCATTGACAGAATAGCGCTGGATATTAATGTGCGTCATTGACAGAATAGCGCAGGATATCAATGTGCGTCATTGACAGAATAGCGCTGGATATTAATGTGCGTCATTGACAGAATAGCGCTGGACATTAACGTACGTCATTGACACAATAGCGCTGGATATTAATGTGCCTCATTGACAGAATAGCGCTGGATATCAATGTGCGTCATTGACAGAATAGCGCTGGACATTAATGTGCATCATTGACACAATAGCGCTGGATATTAATGTGCGTCATTGACACAATAGCGCTGGATATGAATGTGCGTCATTGACACAATAGCGCTGGATATTAATGTGCGTCATTGACACAATAGCGCTGGATATTAATGTGCGTCATTGACTCAATAGCGCTGGATATTATTGTGCGTCATTGACACAATAGCGCTGGATACTAATGTGCGTCATTGACAGAATAGCGCTGGATATGAATGTGCGTCATAGACACAATAGCGCTGGATACTAATGTGCGTCATTGACTGAATAGCGCTGGATATTAATGTGCCTCATTGACACAATAGCGCTGGATATCAATGTGCGTCATTGACAGAATAGGGCTTGATATTAATGTGCGTCATTGACACAATAGCGCTGGATATGAATGTGCGTCATTGACACAATAGCGCTGGATATGAATGTGCGTCATTGACAGAATAGCGCTGGATATGAACGTGCGTTATTGACAGAATAGCGCTGGATATGAATGTGCGTCATAGACACAATAGCGCTGGATATGAATGTGCGTCATTGACAGAATAGCGCTGGATATGAATGTGCGTCATTGACACAATAGCTCTGGATACTAATGTGCGTCATTGACAGAATAGCGCTGGATATGAATGTGCATCATAGACACAATAGCGCTGGATATGAATGTGCGTCATTGACAGAATAGCGCTGGATATGAATGTGCGTCATTGACAGAATAGCGCTGGATATCAATGTGCGTCATTGACAGATTAGCGCTGTATATGAATGTGCGTCATTGACACAATAGCGCTGGATATGAATGTGCGTCATTGACTCAATAGCGCTGGATATTGGTGTGCGTCATTGACACAATAGTGCTGGATATGAATGTGCGTCATTGACACAATAGCGCTGGATATGAATGTGCGTCATTGACACAATAGCGCCGGACATGAATGTGCGTCATTGACACAATAGCGCTGGATATGAATGTGCGTCATTGACACAATAGCGCTGGATATCAATGTGCGTCATTGACAGATTAGCGCTGTATATGAATGTGCGTCATTGACACAATAGCGCTGGATATGAATGTGCGTCATTGACTCAATAGCGCTGGATATTGGTGTGCGTCATTGACACAATAGTGCTGGATATGAATGTGCGTCATTGACACAATAGCGCTGGATATGAAAGTGCGTCATTGACACAATAGCGCTGGACATGAATGTGCGTCATTGACACAATAGCGCTGGATATGAATGTGCGTCATTGACACAATAGCGCTGGATATGAATGTGCGTCATTGACAGAATAGCGCTGGAAATGAATGTGCGTCATTGATAGAATAGCGCTGGATATGAATGTGCGTCATTGACAGAATAACGCTGGATATGATTGTGCGTCACTGATAGAATAGCGCAGGATATGAATGTGCGTCATTGACAGAATAGCGCTGGATATGAATATGCGTCATTGACTAAATAGCGCTGGATATGAATGTGCGTCATTGACAGAATAACGCTGGACATTAATGTGCGTCATTGACACAATAGCGCTGGATATTAATGTTCGTCATTGACACAATAGCGCTGGAAATGAATGTGCGTCATTGACAGAATAGAGCTGGATATTAATGTGCGTCATTGACAGAATAGCGCTGGATATGAATGTGCGTCATTGACAGAATAGCGCAGGATATCAATGTGCGTCATTGACAGAATAGCGCTGGATATGAATGTGCGTCATTGACAGAATAGCGCAGGATATCAATGTGCGTCATTGACAGAATAGCGCTGGATATGAATGTGCGTCATTGACACAATAGCGTTGGATATGAATGTGCGTCATTGACAGAATAACGCTGGATATGAATGTGCGTCATTGACAGAATAGCGCTGGATATGAATGTGCGTCATTGACAGAATAGCGCTGGATATGAATGTGCGTCATTGACATAATTGCGCTGAATATTAATGTGCGTCATTGACAGATTAGCGCTGTATATGAATGTGCGTCATTGACACAATAGCGCTGGATATGAATGTGCGTCATTGACACAATAGCGCTGGATATGAATGTGCGTCATTGACACAATAGCGCTGGATATGAATGTGCGTCATAGACACAATAGCTCTGGATACTAATGTGCGTCATTGACAGAATAGCGCTGGATATTTATGTGCCTCATTGACAGAATAGCGCTGGATATTAATGTGCGTCATTGACAGAATAGCGCAGGATATCAATGTGTGTCATTGACAGAATAGCGCTGGATATTAATGTGCGTCATTGACAGAATAGCACTGGACATTAACGTACGTCATTGACACAATAGCGCTGGATATTAATGTGCCTCATTGACAGAATAGCGCTGGATATCAATGTGCGTCATTGACAGAATAGCGCTGGACATTAATGTGCATCATTGACACAATAGCGCTGGATATGAATGTGCGTCATTGACACAATAGCGCTGGATATGAATGTCCGTCATAGACACAATAGCGCTGGATATGAATGTGCGTCATTGACACAATAGCGCTGGATATTAATATGCGTCATTGACAGAATAGCGCTGGACATTAATGTGCGTCATTGACACAATAGCGCTGGATATTAATGTGCCTCATTGACAGAATAGCGCTGGATATCAATGTGCGTCATTGACACAATAGCGCTGGATATGAATGTGCGTCATTGACAGAATAAGGCTGGATATTAATGTGCGTAATTGACACAATTGCGCTGGATATGAATGTGCGTCATTGACAGAATAGCGCTGGATATTAATGTGCGTCATTGACAGATTAGCGCTGTATATGAATGTGCGTCATTGACACAATAGCGCTGGATATGAATGTGCGTCATTGACACAATAGCGCTGGATATGAATGTGCGTCATTGACACAATAGCGCTGGATAAGAACGTGCGTTATTGACAGAATTGCGCTGGATATGAATGTGGGTCATTGACAGAATAGCGCTGTATATGAATGTGCGTCATTGACACAATAGCGCTGGATATGAACGTGCGTTATTGACAGAATAGCGCTGGATATTAATGTGCCTCATTGACAGAATAGCGCTGGATATCAATGTGCGTCATTGACAGAATAGCGCTGGACATTAATGTGCGTCATTGACACAATAGCGCTGGATATTAATGTGCCTCATTGACAGAATAGCGCTGGATATCAATGTGCGTCATTGACACAATAGCGCTGGATATTAATGTGCGTCATTGACAGAATAGCGCTGGATATTAATGTGCGTCATTGACACAATAGCACTGGATATGAATGTGCGTCATTGACAGAATAGCGCTGGATATGAATGTGCGTCATTGACAGATTAGCGCTGTATATGAATGTGCGTCATTGACACAATAGCGCTGGATATGAATGTGCGTCATTGACACAATAGCGCTGGATATGAATGTGCGTCATTGACACAATAGCGCTGGAAAAGAACGTGCGTTATTGACAGAATAGCGCTGGATATGAATGTGCGTCATTGACAGAATAGCGCTGTATATGAATGTGCGTCATTGACACAATAGCGCTGGATATGAACGTGCGTTATTGACAGAATAGCGCTTGATATTAATGTGCGTCATTGACACAATAGCGCTGGATATGAATGTTTGTCATTGACACAATAGCGCTGGATATTAATGTGCGTCATTGACACAATAGCGCTGGATATGAATGTGCGTCATTGACACATTAACGCTGGATATTAGTGTGCGTCATTGACTCAATAGCGCTGGATATTAGTGTGTGTCATTGACACAATAGCGCTGGATATTAATGTGCGTCATTGACAGAATAGCGCTGGACATTAATGTACGTCATTGACACAATAGCGCTGGATATTAATGTGCCTCATTGACAGAATAGCGCTGGATATCAATGTGCGTCATTGACAGAATAGCGCTGGACATTAATGTGCGTCATTGACACAATAGCGCTGGATATTAATGTGCCTCATTGACAGAATAGCGCTGGATATCAATGTGCGTCATTGACACAATAGCGCTGGATATTAATGTGCGTCATTGACAGAATAGCGCTGGATATTAATGTGCGTCATTGACACAATAGCGCTGGATATGAATGTGCGTCATTGACAGATTAGCGCTGTATATGAATGTGCGTCATTGACTCAATAGCGCTGGATAATAGTGTGCGTCATTGAAACAATAGCGCTGGATATGAATGTGCGTCATTGACAGAATAGGGCTGGATAATAATGTGCGTCATTGACACAATAGCGCTGGATATGAATGTGCGTCATTGACACAATAGCGCTGGATATGAACGTGCGTTATTGACAGAATAGCGCTGGATATGAATGTGCGTCATTGACAGATTAGCGCTGTATATGAATGTGCGTCATTGACACAATAGCGCTGGATATGAATGTGCGTCATTGACACAATAGCGCTGGATATGAATGTGCGTCATTGACACAATAGCGCTGGATAAGAACGTGCGTTATTGACAGAATAGCGCTGGATATGAATGTGCGTCATTGACAGAATAGCGCTGTATATGAATGTGCGTCATTGACACAATAGCGCTGGATATGAACGTGCGTTATTGACAGAATAGCGCTGGATATTAATGTGCGTCATTGACAGAATAGCGCTGGACATTAATGTGTGTCATTGACACAATAGCGCTGGATATTAATGTGCCTCATAGACAGAATAGCGCTGGATATCAATGTGCGTCATTGTCACAATAGCGCTGGATATTAATGTGCGTCATTGACAGAATAGCGCTGGATATTAATGTGCGTCATTGACACAATAGCGCTGGATATGAATGTGCGTCATTGACAGAATAGCGCTGGATATGAATGTGCGTCATTGACAGATTAGCGCTGTATATGAATGTGCGTCATTGACACAATAGCGCTGGATATGAATGTGCGTCATTGACACAATAGCGCTGGATATGAATGTGCGTCATTGAACACAATAGCGCTGGATAAGAACGTGCGTTATTGACAGAATAGCGCTGGATATGAATGTGCGTCATTGACAGAATAGCGCTGTATATGAATGTGCGTCATTGACACAATAGCGCTGGATATGAACGTGCGTTATTGACAGAATAGCGCTGGATATTAATGTGCGTCATTGACACAATAGCGCTGGATATGAATGTTTGTCATTGACACAATAGCGCTGGATATTAATGTGCGTCATTGACACAATAGCGCTGGATATGAATGTGCGTCATTGACAGAATAGCGCTGGATATCAATGTGCGTCATTGACAGAATAGCGCTGGACATTAATGTGCGTCATTGACACAATAGCGCTGGATATTAATGTGCCTCATTGACAGAATAGCGCTGGATATCAATGTGCGTCATTGACACAATAGCGCTGGATATTAATGTGCGTCATTGACAGAGTAGCGCTGGATATGAATGTGCGTCATTGACACAATAGCGCTGGATAAAAATGTGCGTCATTGACAGATTAGCGCTGTATATGAATGTGCGTCATTGACTCAATAGCGCTGGATATTAATGTGCGTCATTGACACAATAGCGCTGGATATTAATGTGCGTCATTGACACAATAGCGCTGGATATTAATGTGCGTCATTGACTCAATAGCGCTGGATATTAGTGTGCGTCATTGACACAATAGCGCTGGATATTAATGTGCCTCATTGACAGAATAGCGCTGGATATCAATGTGCGTCATTGACACAATAGCGCTGGATATGAACGTGCGTTATTGACAGAATAGCGCTGGATATGAATGTGCGTCATAGACACAATTGCACTGGATATGAATGTGCGTCATTGACACAATAGCGCTGGATATTAATGTGCGTCATTGACACAATAGCTCTGGATACTAATGTGCGTCATTGACTGAATAGCGCTGGATATGAATGTGCGTCATTGACAGAATAGCGCTGGATATGAATTTGCGTCATTGACAGAATAGCGCTGGATATGAATGTGCGTCATTGACAGAATAGCGCTGGATATGAATGTGCGTCATTGACTCAATAGCGCTGGATATTAGTGTGCGTCATTGACACAATAGTGCTGGATATGAATGTGCGTCATTGACACAATAGCGCTGGATATGAATGTGCGTCATTGACACAATAGCGCTGGACATGAATGTGCGTCATTGACACAATAGCGCTGGATATGAATGTGCGTCATTGACACAATAGCGCTGGATATGAATGTGCGTCATTGACACAATAGCGCTGGATATGAATGTCCGTCATAGACACAATAGCGCTGGATATGAATGTGCGTCATTGACAGAATAGCGCTGGACATTAATGTGCGTCATTGACACAATAGCGCTGGATATTAATGTGCCTCATTGACAGAATAGCGCTGGATATCAATCTGCGTCATTGACACAATAGCGCTGGATATGAATGTGCGTCATTGACAGAATAGCGCTGGATATTAATGTGTGTCATTGACACAATAGCACTGGATATGAATGTGCGTCATTGACACAATAGCGCTGGATATGAATGTGCGTCATTGACAGAATAGCGCTGGATATGAATGTGCGTCATAGACACAATAGCGCTGGATATGAATGTGCGTCATTGACAGAATAGCGCTGGATATTAATGTGCGTCATTGACACAATAGCGCTGGATATGAATGTGCGTCATTGACACAATAGCGCTGGATATGAATGTGCGTCATTGACACAATAGCGCTGGATATGAATGTGCGTCATTGACAGAATAGCGCTGGATATGAATGTGCGTCATTGACACAATAGCGCTGAATATTAATGTGCCTCATTGACTGAATAGCGCTGGATATCAATCTGCGTCATTGACACAATAGCGCTGGATATGAATGTGCGTCATTGACAGAATAGCGCTGGATATTAATGTGTGTCATTGACACAATAGCGCTGGATATGAATGTGCGTCATTGACACAATAGCGCTGGAAATGAATGTGCGTCATTGACACAATAGCGCTGGATATGAATGTGCGTCATTGACACAATAGCGCTGGATATGAATGTGCGTCATTGACACAATAGCGCTGGATATGAATGTGCGTCATAGACACAATAGCGCAGGATATGAATGTGCGTCATTGACAGAATAGTGCTGGATAAGAATGTGCGTCATTGACAGAATAGCGCTGGATATGAATGTGCGTCAGTGACAGAATAGCGCTGGATATGAATTTCCGTCATTGACTGAATAGCGCTGGATATGAACGTGCGTCATAGACACAATAGCGCTTGATATGAATGTGCGTCATTGACAGAATAGCGCTGGATATGAATGTGCGTCATTGACAGAATAGCGCTGGATATGAATGTGCGTCATTGACAGAATAGCGCTGGATATGAATGTGCGTCATTGACAGAATAGCGCTGGATATGAATGTGCGTCATTGACAGAATAGCGCTGGGTATGAATGTGCGTCATTGACAGAATAGCACTGGATATTAATGTGCGTCATTGACACAATAGCGCTGGATATGAATGTGCGTCATAGACACAATAGCGCTGGATATGAATGTGCGTCATTGACAGAATAGCGCTGGATATGAATGTGCGTCATTGACAGAATAGCGCTGGATATGAATGTGCGTCATTGACAGAATAGCGCTGGATATGAATGTGCGTCATTGACATAATTGCGCTGGATATTAATGTGCGTCATTGACAGATTAGCGCTGGATATGAATGTGCGTCATTGACAGAATAGCGCATGATATCAATGTGCGTCATTGACACAATAGCGCTGGATATGAATGTGCGTCATTGACACAATAGCGCTGGATATGAATGTGCGTCATTGACACAATAGCGCTGGATATGAATGTGCGTCATTGACACAATAGCGCTGGATATGAATGTGCGTCATTGACACAATAGCGCTGGATATGAATGTGCGTCATTGACAGAATAGCGCTGGATATGAATGTGCGTCATTGACAGAATAGCGCTGGATATGAATGTGCGTCATTGACATAATTGCGCTGGATATTAATGTGCGTCATTGACAGATTAGCGCTGTATATGAATGTGCGTCATTGACACAATAGCGCTGGATATTAATGTGCGTCATTGACTCAATAGCGCTGGATACTAATGTGCCTCATTGACAGTATAGCGCTGGATATCAATGTGCGTCATTGACAGTATAGCGCTGGATATCAATGTGCGTCATTGACACAATAGCGCTGGATATGAATGTGCGTCATTGACAGAATAGCGCTGGATATCAATGTGCGTCATTGACACAATAGCGCTGAATATGAATGTGCGTCATTGACACAATAGCGCTGGATATGAATGTGCGTCATTGACACAATAGCGCTGGATATGAATGTGCGTCATTGACACAATAGCGCTGGATATGAATGTGCGTCATTGACACAATAGCGCTGGATATGAATGTGCGTCATAGACACAATAGCGCTGGATATGAATGTGCGTCATTGACAGAATAGCGCTGGATATGAATGTGCGTCATTGACACAATAGCTCTGGATATCAACGTGCGTTATTGACAGAATAGCGCTGGATATGAATGTGCGTCATTGACAGAATAGCGATAGATATGAATGTGGGTCATTGTCACAATTGTGCTGGATATTAATGTGCGTCATTGACAGAATAGCGCTGGATATTAATGTGCGTCATTGACACAATAGCGCTGGATATTAATGTGCGTCATTGACAGATTAGCGCTGTATATGAATGTGCGTCATTGACACAATAGCGCTGGATATTAATGTGCGTCATTGACTCAATAGCGCTGGATATTAATGTGCCTCATTGACAGTATAGCGCTGGATATCAATGTGCGTCATTGACAGTATAGCGCTGGATATCAATGTGCGTCATTGACACAATAGCGCTGGTTATGAATGTGCATCATTGACAGAATAGCGCTGGATATCAATGTGCGTCATTGACACAATAGCGCTGAATATGAATGTGCGTCATTGACACAATAGCGCTGGATATGAATGTGCGTCATTGACACAATAGCGCTGGATATGAATGTGCGTCATTGACACAATAGCGCTGGATATGAATGTGCGTCATTGACAGAATAGCGCTGGATATGAATGTGCGTCATTGACAGAATAGCGCTGGGTATGAATGTGCGTCATTGACAGAATAGCACTGGATATTAATGTGCGTCATTGACACAATAGCGCTGGATATGAATGTGCGTCATAGACACAATAGCGCTGGATATGAATGTGCGTCATTGACAGAATAGCGCTGGATATGAATGTGCGTCATTGACAGAATAGCGCTGGATATGAATGTGCGTCATTGACAGAATAGCGCTGGATATGAATGTGCGTCATTGACATAATTGCGCTGGATATTAATGTGCGTCATTGACAGATTAGCGCTGGATATGAATGTGCGTCATTGACAGAATAGCGCATGATATCAATGTGCGTCATTGACACAATAGCGCTGGATATGAATGTGCGTCATTGACACAATAGTGCTGGATATGAATGTGCGTCATTGACACAATAGCGCTGGATATGAATGTGCGTCATTGACACAATAGCACTGGATATGAATGTGCGTCATTGACACAATAGCGCTGGATATGAATGTGCGTCATTGACACAATAGCGCTGGATATGAATGTGCGTCATTGACAGAATAGCGCTGGATATGAATGTGCGTCATTGACAGAATAGCGCTGGATATGAATGTGCGTCATTGACATAATTGCTCTGGATATTAATGTGCGTCATTGACAGATTAGCGCTGTATATGAATGTGCGTCATTGACACAATAGCGCTGGATATTAATGTGCGTCATTGACTCAATAGCGCTGGATATTAATGTGCCTCATTGACAGTATAGCGCTGGATATCAATGTGCGTCATTGACAGTATAGCGCTGGATATCAATGTGCGTCATTGACACAATAGCGCTGGATATGAATGTGCGTCATTGACAGAATAGCGCTGGATATCAATGTGCGTCATTGACACAATAGCGCTGAATATGAATGTGCGTCATTGACACAATAGCGCTGGATATAAATGTGCGTCATTGACACAATAGCGTTGGATATGAATGTGCGTCATTGACACAATAGCGCTGGATATGAATGTGCGTCATTGACAGAATAGCGCTGGATATGAATGTGCGTCATTGACACAATAGCGCTGGATATGAATGTGCGTCATTGACAGAATAGCGCTGGATATGAATGTGCGTCATTGACACAATAGCTCTGGATATCAACGTGCGTCATTGACAGAATAGCGCTGGATATGAATGTGCGTCATTGACAGAATAGCGATAGATATGAATGTGCGTCATTGACACAATTGTGCTGGATATTAATGTGCGTCATTGACAGAATAGCGCTGGATATTAATGTGCGTCATTGACACAATAGCGCTGGATATTAATGTGCGTCATTGACAGATTAGCGCTGTATATGAATGTGCGTCATTGACACAATAGCGCTGGATATTAATGTGCGTCATTGACTCAATAGCGCTGGATATTAATGTGCCTCATTGATTGTATAGCGCTGGATATCAATGTGCGTCATTGACAGTATAGCGCTGGATATCAATGTGCGTCATTGTCACAATAGCGCTGGTTATGAATGTGCATCATTGACAGAATAGCGCTGGATATCAATGTGCGTCATTGACACAATAGCCTTGAATATGAATGTGCGTCATTGACACAATAGCGCTGGATATGAATGTGCGTCATTGACACAATAGCGCTGGATATGAAAGTGCGTCATTGACACAATAGCGCTGGATATGAATGTGCGTCATTGACAGAATAGCGCTGGATATGAATGTGCGTCATAGACACAATAGCGCTGGATATGAATGTGCGTCATTGACAGAAAAGCGCTGGATATGAATGTGCGTCATTGACACAATAGCTCTGGATATCAACGTGCGTTATTGACAGAATAGCGCTGGATATGAATGTGCGTCATTGACAGAATAGCGCTAGATATGAATGTGCGTCATTGACACAATTGTGCTGGATATTAATGTGCGTCATTGACAGAATAGCGCTGGATATTAATGTGCGTCATTGACACAATAGCGCTGGATATTAATGTGCGTCATTGACACAATAGAGCTGGATATCAATGTGCGTCATTGACACAATAGCGCTGGATATGAATGTGCGTCATTGACAGAATAGCGCTGGATATGAATGTTCGTCATTGATAGAATAGCGCTGGATATGAATGTGCGTCATTGACTGAATAGCGTTGGATATGAATGTGCGTCATTGACACAATAGCGCTGGAAATGAATGTGCGTCATTGACACAATAGCGCTGGATTTGAATGTGCGTCATTGACACAATAGCGCTGGATATGAATGTGCGTCATTGACAGAATAGCGCTGGATATGAATGTGCGTCATAGACACAATAGCGCTGGATATGAATGTGCGTCATTGACAGAATAGCGCTGGATATTAATGTGCGTCATTGACACAATAGCGCTGGATATGAATGTGCGTCATTGACACAATAGCGCTGGATATGAATGTGCGTCATTGACACAATAGCGCTGGATATGAATGTGCGTCATTGACAGAATAGCGCTGGATATGAATGTGCGTCATAGACACAATAGCGCTGGATATGAATGTGCGTCATTGACAGAATAGCGCTGGATATGAATGTGCGTCATTGACACAATAGCGCTGGATATTAATGTGCCTCATTGACAGAATAGCGCTGGATATTAATGTGCCTCATTGACAGAATAGCGCTGGATATTAGTGTGCGTCATTGACACAATAGCGCTGGATATTAATGTGCATCATTGACAGAATAGCGCTGGACATTAATGTGCGTCATTGACACAATAGCGCTGAATATTAATGTGCCTCATTGACAGAATAGCGCTGGATATCAATCTGCGTCATTGACACAATAGCGCTGGATATGAATGTGCGTCATTGACACAATAGCGCTGGATATTAATGTGCGTCATTGACACAATAGCGCTGGATATGAATGTGCGTCATTGACACAATAGCGCTGGAAATGAATGTGCGTCATTGACAAAATAGCGCTGGATATGAATGTGCGTCATAGACACAATAGCGCTGGATATGAATGTGCGTCATTGACAGAATAGTGCTGGATAAGAATGTGCGTCATTGACACAATAGCGCTGGATATGAATGTGCGTCATTGACAGAATAGCGCTGGATATGAATGTGCGTCATTGACAGAATAGCGCTGGATATGAATGTGCGTCATTGACAGAATAGCGCTGGATATGAATGTGCGTCATTGACACAATAGCGCTGGATATGAATGTGCGTCATTGACAGAATAGCGCTGGATATGAATGTGCGTCATTGACACAATAGCGCTGGATATGAATGTGCGTCATTGACAGAATAGCGCTGGATATGAATGTGCGTCATAGACACAATAGCGCTGGATATGAATGTGCGTCATTGACAGAATAGCGCTGGATATGAATGTGCGTCATTGACACAATAGCTCTGGATACTGATGTGCGTCATTGACAGAATAGCGCTGGATATTAATGTGCCTCATTGACAGAATAGCGCTGGATATTAGTGTGCGTCATTGACACAATAGCGCTGGATATTAATGTGCATCATTGACAGAATAGCGCTGGACATTAATGTGCGTCATTGACACAATAGCGCTGAATATTAATGTGCCTCATTGACAGAATAGCGCTGGATATCAATCTGCGTCATTGACACAATAGCGCTGGATATGAATGTGCGTCATTGACACAATAGCGCTGGATATTAATGTGCGTCATTGACACAATAGCGCTGGATATGAATGTGCGTCATTGACACAATAGCGCTGGAAATGAATGTGCGTCATTGACAAAATAGCGCTGGATATGAATGTGCGTCATTGACACAATAGCGCTGGATATGAATGTGCGTCATTGACAGAGTAGTGCTGGATAAGAATGTGCGTCATTGACACAATAGCGCTGGATATGAATGTGCGTCATTGACAGAATAGCGCTGGATATGAATGTGCGTCATTGACAGAATAGCGCTGGATATGAATGTGCGTCATTGACATAATTGCGCTGGATATTAATGTGCGTCATTGACAGATTAGCGCTGGATATGAATGTGCGTCATTGACAGAATAGCGCATGATATCAATGTGCGTCATTGACAGAATAGCGCTGGATATGAATGTGCGTCATTGACACAATAGCGCTGGATATGAATGTGCGTCATTGACACAATAGCGCTGGATATGAATGTGCGTCATTGACACAATAGCGCTGGATATGAATGTGCGTCATTGACACAATAGCGCTGGATATGAATGTGCGTCATTGACAGAATAGCGCTGGATATGAATGTGCGTCATTGACAGAATAGCGCTGGATATGAATGTGCGTCATTGACAGAATAGCGCTGGATATGAATGTGCGTCATTGACATAATTGCGCTGGATATTAATGTGCGTCATTGACAGATTAGCGCTGTATATGAATGTGCGTCATTGACACAATAGCGCTGGATATTAATGTGCGTCATTGACTCAATAGCGCTGGATATTAATGTGCCTCATTGACTGTATAGCGCTGGATATCAATGTGCGTCATTGACAGTATAGCGCTGGATATCAATGTGCGTCATTGACACAATAGCGCTGGATATGAATGTGCGTCATTGACAGAATAGCGCTGGATATCAATGTGCGTCATTGACACAATAGCGCTGAATATGAATGTGCGTCATTGACACAATAGCGCTGGATATGATTGTGCGTCATTGACACAATAGCGCTGGATATGAATGTGCGTCATTGACACAATAGCGCTGGATATGAATGTGCGTCATTGACAGAATAGCGCTGGATATGAATGTGCGTCATAGACACAATAGCGCTGGATATGAATGTGCGTCATTGACAGAATAGCGCTGGATATGAATGTGCGTCATTGACACAGTAGCTCTGGATATCAACGTGCGTCATTGACAGAATAGCGCTGGATATGAATGTGCGTCATTGACAGAATAGCGCTAGATATGAATGTGCGTCATTGACACAATTGTGCTGGATATTAATGTGCGTCATTGACAGAATAGCGCTGGATATAAATGTGCGTCATTGACACAATAGCGCTGGATATTAATGTGCGTCATTGACACAATAGAGCTGGATATCAATGTGCGTCATTGACACAATAGCGCTGGATATGAATGTGCGTCATTGACAGAATAGCGCTGGATATGAATGTTCGTCATTGATAGAATAGCGCTGGATATGAATGTGCGTCATTGACTGAATAGCGTTGGATATGAATGTGCGTCATTGACACAATAGCGCTGGATATGAATTTGCGTCATTGACACTATAGCGCTGGATATGAATGTGCGTCATTGACACAATAGCGCAGGATATCAATGTGCGTCATTGACAGAATAGCGCTGGATATGAATGTGCGTCATTGACACAATAGCGCTGGATATGAATGTGCGTCACTGACAGAATAGCGCTGGATATGAATGTGCATCATTGACTGAATAGCGTTGGATATGAATGTGCGTCATTGACACAATAGCGCTGGATATGAATGTGCGTCATTGACAGAATAGCGCTGGATATGAATGTGCGTCATTGACAGAATAGCGCTGGATATGAATGTGCGTCATTGACAGAATAGCGCTGGATATGAATGTGCGTCATTGACATAATTGCGCTGGATATTAATGTGCGTCATTGACAGATTAGCGCTGTATATGAATGTGCGTCATTGACACAATAGCGCTGGATATTAATGTGCGTCATTGACTCAATAGCGCTGGATATTAATGTGCCTCATTGACTGTATAGCGCTGGATATCAATGTGCGTCATTGACAGTATAGCGCTGGATATCAATGTGCGTCATTGACACAATAGCGCTGGATATGAATGTGCGTCATTGACAGAATAGCGCTGGATATCAATGTGCGTCATTGACACAATAGCGCTGAATATGAATGTGCGTCATTGACACAATAGCGCTGGATATGAATGTGCGTCATTGACACAATAGCGCTGGATATGAATGTGCGTCATTGACACAATAGCGCTGGATATGAATGTGCGTCATTGACAGAATAGCGCTGGATATGAATGTGCGTCATAGACACAATAGCGCTGGATATGAATGTGCGTCATTGACAGAATAGCGCTGGATATGAATGTGCGTCATTGACACAGTAGCTCTGGATATCAACGTGCGTCATTGACAGAATAGCGCTGGATATGAATGTGCGTCATTGACAGAATAGCGCTAGATATGAATGTGCGTCATTGACACAATTGTGCTGGATATTAATGTGCGTCATTGACAGAATAGCGCTGGATATAAATGTGCGTCATTGACACAATAGCGCTGGATATTAATGTGCGTCATTGACACAATAGAGCTGGATATCAATGTGCGTCATTGACACAATAGCGCTGGATATGAATGTGCGTCATTGACAGAATAGCGCTGGATATGAATGTTCGTCATTGATAGAATAGCGCTGGATATGAATGTGCGTCATTGACTGAATAGCGTTGGATATGAATGTGCGTCATTGACACAATAGCGCTGGATATGAATTTGCGTCATTGACACTATAGCGCTGGATATGAATGTGCGTCATTGACACAATAGCGCAGGATATCAATGTGCGTCATTGACAGAATAGCGCTGGATATGAATGTGCGTCATTGACACAATAGCGCTGGATATGAATGTGCGTCACTGACAGAATAGCGCTGGATATGAATGTGCATCATTGACTGAATAGCGTTGGATATGAATGTGCGTCATTGACACAATAGCGCTGGATATGAATGTGCGTCATTGACACTATAGCGCTGGATATGAATGTGCGTCATTGACACAATAGCGCAGGATATCAATGTGCGTCATTGACAGAATAGCGCTGGATATGAATGTGCGTCATTGACACAATAGCGCTGGATATGAATGTGCGTCACTGACAGAATAGCGCTGGATATGAATGTGCATCATTGACACAATAGCGCTGGATATGAATGTGCGTCATTGACAGAATAGCGCTGGATATGAATGTGCGTCATTGACACAATAGCGCTGGATATGAATGTGCGTCATAGACACAATAGCGCTGGATATGAATGTGTGTCATTGACAGAATAGCGCTGGATACGAATGTGCGTCATTGACAGAATAGCGCTGGATATGAATGTGCGTCATTGACAGAATAGCGCTGGATATTAATGTGCATCATTGACACAATAGCGCTGGATATGAATGTGTGTCATTGACATAATTGCGCTGGATATTAATGTGCGTCATTGACAGATTAGCGCTGTATATGAATGTGCGTCATTGACACAATTGCGCTGGATATTAATGTGCGTCATTGACTCAATAGCGCTGGATATTAGTGTGCGTCATTGACACAATAGCGCTGGACATTAATGTGCGTCATTGACACAATAGCGCTGGATATTAATGTGCCTCATTGACAGAATAGCGCTGGATATCAATGTGCGTCATTGACACAATAGCGCTGGATATGAATGTGTGTCATTGACAGAATAGCGCTGGATATGAATGTGCGTCATTGACACAATAGCGCTGTATATGAATGTTCGTCATTGACACAATAGCGCTGGATATGAATGTGCGTCATTGACAGAATAGTGCAGGATATCAATGTGCGTCATTGACAGAATAGCGCAGGATATCAATGTGCGTCATTGACACAATAGCGCTGGATATGAATGTGCGTCATTAACAGAATAGCGCTGGATATGAATGTGCGTCATTGACAGAATAGCGCTGGATATGAATGTGCGTCATTGACATAATAGCGCTGGATATGAATGTGCGTCATTGACTGAATAGCGCTGGATTTGAATGTACGTCATTGACACAATAGCGCTGGATATTAATGTGCGTCATTGACACAATTGCGCTGGATATGAATGTGCGTCATTGACAGAATAGCGCTGGATATGAATGTGCGTCATTGACAGAATAGCGCTGGATATGAATGTGCGTCATTGACTGAATAGCGCTGGATATGAATGTGCGTCATAGACACAATAGCGCTGGATATGAATGTGCGTCATTGACAGAATAGCGCTGGATATGAATGTGCGTCATTGACAGAATAGCGCTGGATATGAATGTGCGTCATTGACACAATAGCGCTGGATATGAATGTGCGTCATAGACACAATAGCGCTGGATATGAATGTGTGTCATTGACAGAATAGCGCTGGATACGAATGTGCGTCATTGACAGAATAGCGCTGGATATGAATGTGCGTCATTGACAGAATAGCGCTGGATATTAATGTGCATCATTGACAGAATAGCGCTGGATATGAATGTGCGTCATTGACAGATTAGCGCTGTATATGAATGTGCGTCATTGACAGATTAGCGCTGTATATGAATGTGCGTCATTGACACAATTGCGCTGGATATTAATGTGCGTCATTGACTCAATAGCGCTGGATATTAGTGTGCGTTATTGACACAATAGCGCTGGATATTAATGTGCGTCATTGACAGAATAGCGCTGGATATCAATGTGCGTCATTGACACAATAGCACTGGATATGAATGTGTGTCATTGACAGAATAGCGCTGGATATGAATGTGCGTCATTGACACAATAGCGCTGTATATGAATGTTCGTCATTGACACAATAGCGCTGGATATGAATGTGCGTCATTGACAGAATAGTGCAGGATATCAATGTGCGTCATTGACAGAATAGCGCTGGATATGAATGTGCGTCATTGACAGAATAGTGCTGGATAAGAATGTGCGTCATTGACAGAATAGCGCTGGATATGAATGTGCGTCAGTGACAGAATAGCGCTGGATATGAATGTGCGTCATTGACTGAATAGCGCTGGATATGAATGTGCGTCATAGACGCAATAGCGCTGGATATGAATGTGCGTCATTGACAGAATAGCGCTGGATATTAATGTGCGTCATTGACAGATTAGCGCTGGATATGAATGTGCGTCATTGACAGAATAGTGCTGGATATGAATGTGCGTCATTGACATAATTGCGCTGGATATTAATGTGCGTCATTGACAGATTAGCGCTGGATATGAATGTGCGTCATTGACAGAATAGCGCAGGATATCAATGTGCGTCATTGACAGAATAGTGCTGGATATGAATGTGCGTCATTGACACAATAGCGCTGGATATGAATGTGCGTCATTGACAGAATAGCGCTGGATATGAATGTGCGTCATTGACACAATAGCGCTGGATTTGAATGTGCGTCATTGACAGAATAGCACTGGATATTAATGTGCGTCATTGACACAATAGCGCTGGATATGAATGTGCGTCATAGACACAATAGCGCTGGATATGAATGTGCGTCATTGACAGAATAGCGCTGGATATGAATGTGCGTCATTGACACAATAGCGCTGGATATGAATGTGCGTCATTGACAGAATAGCGCTGGATATGAATGTGCGTCATTGACACAATAGCGCTGGATATGAATGTGCGTCATTGACACAATAGCGCTGGATATGAATGTGCGTCATTGACAGAATAGCGCTGGATATGAATGTGTGTCATTGACAGAATAGCGCTGGATATGAATGTGCGTCATTGACAGAATAGCGCTGGATATGAATGTGCGTCATTGACATAATTGCGCTGGATATTAATGTGCGTCATTGACACAATAGCGCTGGATATGAATGTGCGTCATTGACACAATAGCGCTGTATATGAATGTTCGTCATTGACACAATAGCGCTGGATATGAATGTGCGTCATTGACAGAATAGTGCAGGATATCAATGTGCGTCATTGACAGAATAGCGCAGGATATCAATGTGCGTCATTGACACAATAGCGCTGGATATGAATGTGCGTCATTAACAGAATAGCGCTGGATATGAATGTGCGTCATTGACAGAATAGCGCTGGATATGAATGTGCGTCATTGACAGAATAGCGCTGGATATGAATGTGCGTCATTGACAGAATAGCGCAGGATATCAATGTGCGTCATTGACACAATAGCGCTGGATATGAATGTGCGTCATTAACAGAATAGCGCTGGATATGAATGTGCGTCATTGACAGAATAGCGCTGGATATGAATGTGCGTCATTGACAGAATAGCGCTGGATATGAATGTGCGTCATTGACTGAACAGCGCTGGATTTGAATGTACGTCATTGACACAATAGCGCTGGATATTAATGTGCGTCATTGACACAATTGCGCTGGATATGAATGTGCGTCATTGACAGAATAGCGCTGGATTTGAATGTGCGTCATTGACAGAATAGCGCTGGATATGAATGTGCGTCATTGACTGAATAGCGCTGGATATGAATGTGCGTCATAGACACAATAGCGCTGGATATGAATGTGCATCATTGACAGAATAGCGCTGGATATGAATGTGCGTCATTGACAGAATAGCGCTGGATATGAATGTGCGTCATTGACACAATAGCGCTGGATATGAATGTGCGTCATAGACACAATAGCGCTGGATATGAATGTGTGTCATTGACAGAATAGCGCTGGATACGAATGTGCGTCATTGACAGAATAGCGCTGGATATGAATGTGCGTCATTGACAGAATAGCGCTGGATATTAATGTGCATCATTGACAGAATAGCGCTGGATATGAATGTGCGTCATTGACAGATTAGCGCTGTATATGAATGTGCGTCATTGACAGATTAGCGCTGTATATGAATGTGCGTCATTGACACAATTGCGCTGGATATTAATGTGCGTCATTGACTCAATAGCGCTGGATATTAGTGTGCGTTATTGACACAATAGCGCTGGATATTAATGTGCGTCATTGACAGAATAGCGCTGGATATCAATGTGCGTCATTGACACAATAGCACTGGATATGAATGTGTGTCATTGACAGAATAGCGCTGGATATGAATGTGCGTCATTGACACAATAGCGCTGTATATGAATGTTCGTCATTGACACAATAGCGCTGGATATGAATGTGCGTCATTGACAGAATAGTGCAGGATATCAATGTGCGTCATTGACAGAATAGCGCTGGATATGAATGTGCGTCATTGACAGAATTGCGCTGGATATGAATGTGCGTCATTGACAGAATAGTGCTGGATAAGAATGTGCGTCATTGACAGAATAGCGCTGGATATGAATGTGCGTCAGTGACAGAATAGCGCTGGATATGAATGTGCGTCATTGACTGAATAGCGCTGGATATGAATGTGCGTCATAGACGCAATAGCGCTGGATATGAATGTGCGTCATTGACAGAATAGCGCTGGATATGAATGTGCGTCATTGACAGAATAGCGCTGGATATGAATGTGCGTCATTGACAGAATAGTGCTGGATATGAATGTGCGTCATTGAAATAATTGCGCTGGATATTAATGTGCGTCATTGACAGATTAGCGCTGGATATGAATGTGCGTCATTGACAGAATAGTTCTGGATATGAATGTGCGTCATTGACACAATAGCGCTGGATATGAATGTGCGTCATTGACAGAATAGCGCTGGATATGAATGTGCGTCATTGACACAATAGCGCTGGATTTGAATGTGCGTCATTGACAGAATAGCACTGGATATTAATGTGCGTCATTGACACAATAGCGCTGGATATGAATGTGCGTCATAGACACAATAGCGCTGGATATGAATGTGCGTCATTGACAGAATAGCGCTGGATATGAATGTGCGTCATTGACAGAATAGCGCTGGATATGAATGTGCGTCATTGACAGAATAGCGCTGGATATGAATGTGCGTCATTGACATAATTGCGCTGGATATTAATGTGCGTCATTTACAGATTAGCGCTGGATATGAATGTGCGTCATTGACAGAATAGCGCATGATATCAATGTGCGTCATTGACAGAATAGCGCTGGATATGAATGTGCGTCATTGACACAATAGCGCTGGATATGAATGTGCGTCATTGACAGAATAGCGCTGGATATGAATGTGCGTCATTGACACAATAGCGCTGGATATGAATGTGCGTCATTGACACAATAGCGCTGGATATGAATGTGCGTCATTGACACAATAGCGCTGGATATGAATGTGCGTCATTGACAGAATAGCGCTGGATATGAATGTGCGTCATTGACAGAATAGCGCTGGATATGAATGTGCGTCATTGACAGAATAGCGCTGGATATGAATGTGCGTCATTGACAGAATAGCGCTGGATATGAATGTGCGTCATTGACAGAATAGCGCTGGATTTGAATGTACGTCATTGACACAATAGCGCTGGATATTAATGTGCGTCATTGACACAATAGCGCTGGATATTAATGTGCGTCATTGACAGAATAGCGCTGGATATGAATGTGCGTCATTGACTGAATAGCGCTGGATATGAATGTGCGTCATAGACACAATAGCGCTGGATATGAATGTGCGTCATAGACACAATAGCGCTGGATATGAATGTGCGTCATTGACAGAATAGCGCTGGATATGAATGTGCGTCATTGACAGAATAGCGCTGGATATGAATGTGCGTCATTGACATAATTGCGCTGGATATTAATGTGCGTCATTGACAGATTAGCGCTGGATATGAATGTGCGTCATTGACAGAATAGCGCAGGATATCAATGTGCGTCATTGACAGAATAGTGCTGGATATGAATGTGCGTCATTGACACAATAGCGCTGGATATGAATGTGCGTCATTGACAGAATAGCGCTGGATATGAATGTGCGTCATTGACACAATAGCGCTGGATTTGAATGTGCGTCATTGACAGAATAGCACTGGATATTAATGTGCGTCATTGACACAATAGCGCTGGATATGAATGTGCGTCATAGACACAATAGCGCTGGATATGAATGTGCGTCATAGACACAATAGCGCTGGATATGAATGTGCGTCATTGACAGAATAGCGCTGGATATGAATGTGCGTCATTGACAGAATAGCGCTGGATATGAATGTGCGTCATTGACATAATTGCGCTGGATATTAATGTGCGTCATTGACAGATTAGCGCTGGATATGAATGTGCGTCATTGACAGAATAGCGCATGATATCAATGTGCGTCATTGACAGAATAGCGCTGGATATGAATGTGCGTCATTGACACAATAGCGCTGGATATGAATGTGCGTCATTGACAGAATAGCGCTGGATATGAATGTGCGTCATTGACACAATAGCGCTGGATATGAATGTGCGTCATTGACACAATAGCGCTGGATATGAATGTGCGTCATTGACACAATAGCGCTGGATATGAATGTGCGTCATTGACACAATAGCGCTGGATATGAATGTGCGTCATTGACAGAATAGCGCTGGATATGAATGTGCGTCATTGACAGAATAGCGCTGGATATGAATGTGCGTCATTGACATAATTGCGCTGGATATGAATGTGCGTCATTGACATAATTGCGCTGGATATTAATGTGCGTCATTGACACAATAGCGCTGGATATGAATGTGCGTCATTGACAGAATAGCGCTGGATATGAATGTGCGTCATTTACAGAAAAGCGCTGGATATGAATGTGCGTCATTATCACAATTGCGCTGGATATTTATGTGCGTCATTGACAGAATAGCGCTGGATATGAATGTGCGTCATTGACACAATAGCGCTGGATATCAATGTGCGTCATTGACACAATAGCGCAGGATATGAATGTGCGTCATTGACAGAATAGCGCTGGATATGAATGTGTGTCATTGACAGAATAGCGCTGGATATGAATGTGCGTCATTGACAGAATAGCGCTGGATATGAATGTGCGTCATTGACATAATTGCGCTGGATATTAATGTGCGTCATTGACACAATAGCGCTGGATATGAATGTGCGTCATTGACACAATAGCGCTGTATATGAATGTTCGTCATTGACACAATAGCGCTGGATATGAATGTGCGTCATTGACAGAATAGTGCAGGATTTCAATGTGCGTCATTGACAGAATAGCGCTGGATATGAATGTGCGTCATTGACAGAATAGCGCTGGATATGAATGTGCGTCATTGACAGAATAGCGCTGGATATGAATGTGCGTCATTGACAGAATAGCGCTGGATATGAATGTGCGTCATTGACAGAATAGCGCTAGATATGAATGTTCGTCATTGATTGAATAGCGCTGGATTTGAATGTACGTCATTGACACAATAGCGCTGGATATTAATGTGCGTCATTGACACAATAGCGCTGGATATTAATGTGCGTCATTGACAGAATAGCGCTGGATTTTAATGTGTGTCATTGACACAATAGCGCTGGATATGAATGTGCGTCATTGACACAATAGCGCTGGAAATGAATGTGCGTCATTGACACAATAGCGCTGGATATGAATGTGCGTCATTGACACAATAGCGCTGGATATGAATGTGCGTCATTGACACAATAGCGCTGGATATGAATGTGCGTCATAGACACAATAGCGCTGGATATGAATGTGCGTCATTGACAGAATAGTGCTGGATAAGAATGTGCGTCATTGACAGAATTGCGCTGGATATGAATGTGCGTCAGTGACAGAATAGCGCTGGATATGAATGTGCGTCATTGACTGAATAGCGCTGGATATGAATGTGCGTCATAGACACAATAGCGCTGGATATGAATGTGCGTCATTGACAGAATAGCGCTGGATATGAATGTGCGTCATTGACAGAATAGCGCTGGATATGAATGTGCGTCATTGACAGAATAGCGCTGGATATGAATGTGCGTCATTGACATAATTGCGCTGGATATTAATGTGCGTCATTGACAGATTAGCGCTGGATATGAATGTGCGTCATTGACAGAATAGCGCAGGATATCAATGTGCGTCATTGACAGAATAGTGCTGGATATGAATGTGCGTCATTGACACAATAGCGCTGGATATGAATGTGCGTCATTGACAGAATAGCGCTGGATATGAATGTGCGTCATTGACACAATAGCGCTGGATTTGAATGTGCGTCATTGACAGAATAGCACTGGATATTAATGTGCGTCATTGACACAATAGCGCTGGATATGAATGTGCGTCATAGACACAATAGCGCTGGATATGAATGTGCGTCATTGACAGAATAGCGCTGGATATGAATGTGCGTCATTGACAGAATAGCGCTGGATATGAATGTGCGTCATTGACAGAATAGCGCTGGATATGAATGTGCGTCATTGACATAATTGCGCTGGATATTAATGTGCGTCATTGACAGATTAGCGCTGGATATGAATGTGCGTCATTGACAGAATAGCGCATGATATCAAGGTGCGTCATTGACAGAATAGCGCTGGATATGAATGTGCGTCATTGACACAATAGCGCTGGATATGAATGTGCGTCATTGACAGAATAGCGCTGGATATGAATGTGCGTCATTGACACAATAGCGCTGGATATGAATGTGCGTCATTGACACAATAGCGCTGGATATGAATGTGCGTCATTGACACAATAGCGCTGGATATGAATGTGCGTCATTGACAGAATAGCGCTGGATATGAATGTGCGTCATTGACAGAATAGCGCTGGATATGAATGTGCGTCATTGACATAATTGCGCTGGATATTAATGTGCGTCATTGACACAATAGCGCTGGATATGAATGTGCGTCATTGACAGAATAGCGCTGGATATGAATGTGCGTCATTTACAGAAAAGCGCTGGATATGAATGTGCGTCATTATCACAATTGCGCTGGATATTTATGTGCGTCATTGACAGAATAGCGCTGGATATGAATGTGCGTCATTGACACAATAGCGCTGGATATCAATGTGCGTCATTGACACAATAGCGCTGGATATGAATGTGCGTCATTGACACAATAGCGCTGGATATGAATGTGCTTCATTGACAGAATAGCGCTGGATATGAATGTGCGTCATTATCACAATTGCGCTGGATATTTATGTGCGTCATTGACACAATTGCGCTGGATATTAATGTGAGTCATTGACACAATAGCGCTGGATATTAATGTGCGTCATTGACACAATAGCGCTGTATATGAATGTGCGTCATTGACACAATAGCGCTGGATATTAATGTGCGTCATTGACTGATAAGCGCAGGATATTAGTGTGCGTCATTGATACAATAGCGCTGGATATTAATTTGCCTCATTGACACAATAGCGCTGGATATTAATGTGCGTCATTGACACAATAGCGCTGGATATGAATGTGCGTCATTGACAGAATAGTGATGGATATTAATGTGCGTCATTGATACAATAGCGCTGGATATGAATGTGCGTCATTTACACAATAGCGCTGGATATGAATGTGCGTCATTGACAGAATAGCGCAGGATATCAATGTGCGTCATTGACAGAATAGCGCTGGATATGAATGTGCGTCATTGACAGAATAGCGCTGGATATGAATGTGCGTCATTGACAGAATAGCGCTGGATATGAATGTGCGTCATTGACAGAATAGCGCTGGATATGAATGTGCGTCATTGACATAATTGCTCTGGATATTAATGTGCGTAATTGACAGATTAGCGCTGTGTATGAATGTGCGTCATTGACACAATAGCGCTGGATATTAATGTGCGTCATTGACAGAATACCGCTGGATATTAGTGTGCGTCTTTGACACAATAGCGCTGGACATTAATGTGCCTCATTGACAGAATAGCGCTGGATATCAATCTGCGTCATTGACACAATAGCGCTGGATATTAATGTGCGTCATTGACACAATAGCGCTGGATATGAATGTGCGTCATTGACAGAATAGCGCTGGATATGAATGTGCGTCATTGACAGAATAGCGCTGGATATGAATGTGCGTCATTATCACAATAGCGCTGGATATCAATGTGCGTCATTGAAACAATAGCGCTGGATATCAATGTGCGTCATTGACACAATAGCGCTGGATATTAATGTGCGTCATTGACACAATAGCGCTGGATATGAATGTGCGTCATTGACAGAATAGCGCTGGATATGAATGTGCGTCATTGACAGAATAGCGCTGGATATGAATGTGCGTCATTATCACAATTGCGCTGGATATTTATGTGCGTCATTGACACAATAGCGCTGGATATGAATGTGCATCATTGACACAATAGCGCTGGATTTCAATGTGCGTCATTGACACAATAGCGCTGGATATGAATGTGCGTCATTATCACAATTGCGCTGGATGTTTATGTGCGTCATTGACACAATTGCGCTGGATATTAATGTGCGTCATTTACACAATAGCGCTGGATATTAATGTGCGTCATTGACACAATAGCACTGTATATGAATGTGCGTCATTGACACAATAGCGCTGGATATTAATGTGCGTCATTGACTGATAAGCGCAGGATATTAGTGTGCGTCATTGATACAATAGCGCTGTATGTTAATGTGCCTCATTGACACAATAGCGCTGGATATTAATGTGCGTCATTGACACAATAGCGCTGGATATGAATGTGCGTCATTGACAGAATAGTGATGGATATTAATGTGCGTCATTGACACAATAGCGCTGGATATGAATGTGCGTCATTAACACAATAGCGCTGGATATGAATGTGCGTCATTGACAGAAAAGCGCTGGATATGAATGTGCGTCATTGACAGAATTGCGCTGGATATGAATGTGCGTCATTGACAGAATAGCGCTGGATTTGAATGTGCGTCATTGACAGAATAGCGCTGGATATGAATGTGCGTCATTGACTGAATAGCGCTGGATATGAATGTGCGTCATAGACACAATAGCGCTGGATATGAATGTGCGTCATTGACAGAATAGCGCGGGATATGAATGTCCGTCATTGACAGAATAGCGCTGGATATGAATGTGCGTCATTGACAGAATAGCGCTGGATATGAATGTGCGTCATTGACATAATTGCGCTGGATATTAATGTGCGTCATTGACACATTAGCGCTGGATATGAATGTGCATCATTGACAGAATAGCGCAGGATATCAATGTGCGTCATTGACAGAATAGCGCTGGATATGAATGTGCGTCACTGACACAATAGCGCTGGATATGAATGTGCGTCATTGACAGAATAGCGCTGGATATGAATGTGCGTCATTGACAGAATAGCGCTGGATATGAATGTGCGTCATTGACACAATAGCGCTGGATATTAATGTGCGTTATTGACAGAATAGCGCTGGATATGAATGTGCGTCATTGACAGAATAGCGCTGGATATCAATGTGCGTCATTGACAGAATAGCGCTGGATATTAGTGTGCGTCTTTGACACAATAGCGCTGGAAATTAATGTGCCTCATTGACAGAATAGCGCTGGATATCAATGTGCGTCATTGACACAATAGCGCTGGATATTAATGTGCGTCATTGATACAATAGCGCTGGATATGAATGTGCGTTATTGACAGAATAGCGCTGGATATGAATGTGCGTCATTGACAGAATAGCGCTGGATATGAATGTGCGTCATTATCACAATTGCGCTGGATATTTATGTGCGTCATTGACACAATAGCGCTGGGTATTAATGTGCGTCATTGACACAATAGAACTGGATATGAATGTGCGTCATTGACAGAATAGCGCTGGATATGAATGTGCGTTATTGACAGAATAGCGCTGGATATGAATGTGCGTCATTGACAGAATAGCACTGGATATGAATGTGCGTCATTATCACAATTGCGCTGGATATTTATGTGCGTCATTGACACAATAGCGCTGGATATGAATGTGCATCATTGAGAGAATAGCGCTGGATATTAATGTGCGTCATTGACACAATAGCGCTGTATATGAATGTGCGTCATTGACACAATAGCGCTGGATATTAATGTGCGTCATTGACTGATAAGCGCAGGATATTAGTGTGCGTCATTGATACAATAGCGCTGGATATTAATGTGCCTCATTGACACAATAGCGCTGGATATTAATGTGCGTCATTGACACAATAGCGCTGGATATGAATGTGCGTCATTGACAGAATAGTGATGGATATTAATGTGCGTCATTGACACAATAGCGCTGGATATGAATGTGCGTCATTTACACAATAGCGCTGGATATGAATGTGCGTCATTGACAGAATAGCGCTGGATATGAATGTGCGTCATTGACAGAATTGCGCTGGATATGAATGTGCGTCATTGACAGAATAGCGCTGGATTTGAATGTGCGTCATTGACAGAATAGCGCTGGATATGAATGTGCGTCATTGACTGAATAGCGCTGGATATGAATGTGCGTCATAGACACAATAGCGCTGGATATGAATGTGCGTCATTGACAGAATAGCGCTGGATATGAATGTCCGTCATTGACAGAATAGCGCTGGATATGAATGTGCGTCATTGACAGAATAGCGCTGGATATGAATGTGCGTCATTGACATAATTGCGCTGGATATTAATGTGCGTCATTGACAGATTAGCGCTGGATATGAATGTGCATCATTGACAGAATAGCGCAGGATATCAATGTGCGTCATTGACAGAATAGCGCTGGATATGAATGTGCGTCATTGACAGAATAGCGCTGGATATCAATGTGCGTCATTGACTGAATAGCGCTGGATATGAATGTACGTCATTGACACAATAGCGCTGGATATTAATGTGCGTCATTGACACAATAGCGCTGGATATTAATGTGCGTTATTGACAGAATAGCGCTGGATATGAATGTGCGTCATTGACAGGATAGCGCTGGATATCAATGTGCGTCATTGACAGAATAGCGCTGGATATGAATGTGCGTCATTGACAGAATAGCGCTGGATATGAATGTGCGTCATTGACAGAATAGCGCTGGATATGAATGTGCGTCATTGACAGAGTAGCGCTGGATTTGAATGTGCGTCATTGACAGAATAGCGCTGGATATGAATGTGCGTCATTGACATAATTGCTCTGGATATTAATGTGCGTCATTGACAGATTAGCGCTGGATATTAATGTGCGTCATTGACAGAATAGCGCTGGATATGAATGTGCGTCATTATCACAATTGCGCTGGATATTTATGTGCGTCATTGACACAATAGCGCTGGATATTAATGTGCGTCATTGACACAATAGAACTGGATATGAATGTGCGTCATTGACAGAATAGCGCTGGATATGAATGTGCGTCATTGACACAATAGCGCTGGATATTAATGTGCGTCATTGACAGAATACCGCTGGATATTAGTGTGCGTCTTTGACACAATAGCGCTGGAAATTAATGTGCCTCATTGACAGAATAGCGCTGGATATCAATGTGCGTCATTGACACAATAGCACTGGATATTAATGTGCGTCATTGATACAATAGCGCTGGATATGAATGTGCGTCATTGACAGAATAGCGCTGGATATGAATGTGCGTCATTGACAGAATAGCGCTGGATATGAATGTGCGTCATTATCACAATTGCGCTGGATATTTATGTGCGTCATTGACACAATAGCGCTGGATATTAATGTGCGTCATTGACACAATAGAACTGGATATGAATGTGCGTCATTGACAGAATAGCGCTGGATATGAATGTGCGTTATTGACAGAATAGCGCTGGATATGAATGTGCGTCATTGACAGAATAGCACTGGATATGAATGTGCGTCATTATCACAATTGCGCTGGATATTTATGTGCGTCATTGACACAATAGCGCTGGATATGAATGTGCATCATTGAGAGAATAGCGCTGGATATGAATGTGCGTCATTGACAGAAAAGCGCTGTATATGAATGTGCGTCATTGACAGAAAAGCGCTGTATATGAATGTTCGTCATTGACACATTAGCGCTGGATATGAATGTGCGTCATTGACACAATAGCGCTGGATATTAATGTGCGTCATTGACACAATAGCGCTGTATATGAATGTGCGTCATTGACACAATAGCGCTGGATATTAATGTGCGTCATTGACTGATTAGCGCAGGATATTAGTTTGCGTCATTGATACAATAGCGCTGGATATTAATGTGCCTCATTGACACAATAGCGCTGGATATTAATGTGCGTCATTGACACAATAGCGCTGGATATCAATGTGCGTCATTGACACAATAGTGTTGGATATCAATGTGCCTTATTGACAGTATAGCGCTGGATATTAATGTACGTCATTTACAGAAATGCGCTGTATATCCGACTCTTGCCTGAAAGACGAGCCTCGCGTAACGGTGTCGTCAGCAAAGCCAGGATTGTACGAACTGATCATTGACCTGAGGAGTGTGTTGTCATTTCATCTCCAAGGAGGAAAACCACAAAGTGTGGGCGAGTGATTGAAAAGTGACCTTCTGTAAACAGAGGCAAACATGGATCATCTGTGTCAGAAGGCAAGCCATTGTGTCCATAAGGACCGCATTAAAAACGCCATAGCAAAGTGTGCGAGCACTTCATTACAGAGCTTAGAGTCCTGTTTAGGGGAGTTAACACACGAGAAAGTGAAGAAGTCACAGTTTAAATTAGCTGCTTTGTATGGGTTAGATCTTATCTGATCATTCTGCCAAGGTAGAAACTAAACTGAAACGTGTTAGCGATGAGAAATCTGCCCTGCTTTTACAAAATGCAGAGCTGAGACTTCAGATGCAGACAGTGATCAATAATGCTGTGATCGCAGCTGCTGCGTGTTTCGATGAAGAGCTGCGCAGATCTGAGAACGAGAGTCTGAGACAAGAGAACCGCATTTTAAAACAAAAGTTCAATGATTGCCAGGCAGCTCTCAGACACACTGCAAACAAAGTTTCCCAAAGTAATCACACCGCATGTAAACAGCTAGTAATGCGCTTAAAACCAAACTGCGCATGAAAACTGCTATCATTGCAGCTGTCGGAGGTCCGTGTGCTGAACTGGACTCTGATGATGATGATGAATATGGGGAAGAGCTAGAGAGAGAGGCGTGGGGCTGTGAAGTCAATCCTGAATCCGCTCCCGTCTGTGCGCTTCGCACTCGGGCTGCAGTGAACCGCAGGATGTTAAGGACGAGCGACACAGAGCCGAGTTCAATACATGACAGTACGAGAAGAAGATGTCATTCAGAAACACAGACAGCTCTGATGATCCTCAAGTCAGTCATGAGCCTCAGATAACTAAGCATCCGACTGCTCTGGAACTGAGAGCTTTCAGAGATGATTTGGGTCCAATTACTCTAGAGACAGATTTAGAGGAATTAATAATTCGACTTTTATCTTGCATTCAGTTACACCCACAACTGAACGACCTGCATTGGAAAACAATAGTTTTAGCTGCTTGTTCTCCAACTTTAAGATCCCTGTTAAGTGTTGATGAAGTGGGGAGAGCGACTGCGTGGACTGAGATCTTAGAGTTAATAAGTGAAGCTTGTGGCTGGAATGCAGCAGATTGGGGAAGTAAATTTTATTCTGCAACACAGAGAAAAGGCGAACATGTAAGGGCATATGCTCTGAGAAAACGAGCTCTCTATTTGATTCTGGATACAATCGATGATGATATATATGATGAACAGTTTAAGAAATCCTTTTTACATGGATTACACCCTGATTTGAAAGCAATCCTGGGCATCTCAGCTGATGCAACCAAGGATTGGGAGAATTTGTTTCCTAAAATTTGCAGAGCACAGGAATTAGTGAAACAAGGAGCTTGGAAATCTGTTAAAATTGATAATAAGGGGAAAACTGAAAAAGAATCCCGTGAAAAACTATTCCAGGTCGAGGGGCCTCATGGTTTCTTAAACACTGAGCCTGAATATGGGCCTTGTCCCCTTCATAATCCTCACTGGGAAAAGAAACACAAGTCTGGTTACAAGCGTAACAGGGGCAGAAGTGACTGCGCTGGAGATCAGACTCACACTGACCCCAAATTAAACAGACAGGTCGGGATACCCCGAGGGTCAGTGCCTAACATGACTCCTTCTGCCTATGATGAGTCAAAGGCAGCACCGGCTCCTCCTCAGCACTCAACTCCTCCCCTGTATCCGCAGAAAGAGCTACAGCTCCTGCGTCAGGAAGTGCAACAACTGCGCACTGATCTCATAGGGAAAGCAGCCCATGCACAGCAAGCATAGGGGTGCGTGGCCTCCCTGAAGGTAGAAACGAAGCTCTACCGGGACAGATGGAACAGGCCGATCTTAAGAGCAGCTGTTGATGGAGGCCCACAGCAATGCATGCTCTTAGACACTGGTGCTTCTGTATCTGTCCTACATGCTCAATCTCCACACACACACACACACACACACACACACACACACATTATCTACAGGTATTATAGCTAATGTATCTGGGTTTAAGGGAGACATGACTACTGCTATGAAGGGTATAAAATGTAATTTGAAAATAGGTGATTATCAAACAACTTGGTCTCCTATATTAATGCCTTTACCTGAGGGTCAGTCAATTATTGGTTCGGATGTCTTGAGAAGAGAAGGTGTAATACTTGATTACCTTAATTATCAGATTTGGTTTAACAAAGGCAGAAATATTGTGTACACTGTTAGTGATTCACATGCAGTATGTACTATTAAGTCACCAGGTGAATTGCCACTTCCATTCAATGAAAATTATGCAGTTAGGCAAATAATAGCAAAATACTCTGATGTGTTTGCCAGGCATCAGCATGATTGTGGTAATGTGGGTCAGGAGGAAGATATCAATGGTCCTCCTCACAAATTTCAAAAACAATATGGGATACCCACTGAAAGTCACAAATCTGTTGCAACTGTTATTAGTTCTCTGTTACAGCAAGGAGTCATAAGACATTGTACTTCTACAACAAACTCTCCAATTTGGCCTGTGCGGAAGCCAGACAGATCCTGGAGACTGACTGTGGACTACAGGCAACTCAACGCTATGACACCTACCTGTGCACCGATTGGAAGAGACACTGCCACTCTACTGTCCCGTGTCCCAATTGACAGTAAGGTCTTCACATTGCTGGACATTTCCAATGGTTTCTGGAGCGTTCCACTTGCTCAAAATTGCCAATACAAATTTGCTTTCACTTTTAACAATCAGCAATACACATGGACTCGCTTACCGCAAGGTTTGCATAATTCTCCAAACCATTTTTCACAAGCGGATGGCTGAGGCTATAAAAAGTTTTTCCAGACCTGAGTGCCTTGTCCAATACGTCGATGATCTACTGCTTGCTACAACTACAGAAGAAGAACATCTTCAGCTCTTTGATGAACTCTTAAGTCTCCTTTCACAAGGAGGTTTGAAAATCAACCCAAAGAAAGTGCAATTGTTTTGAGACTCTGTTTCATATCTAGGGGTTAATCTCACTCCGGAGGGGAAATCACCCGATACTGCCAAGGTTCAGCTAATCACAAAGTTGCCTTTGCCTGTCACTAAAACTGCATTGCGTTCTTTCCTAGGTTTGATGGGATACCAAAGAGACTTTATTCCAGAGTTTGCTACTTTTGCAAAGCCACTATATGAACTTTTGAGAAAAGAGGTGCCTGAAGATTTCTACAGTACTGAAACTTGGACAGAGATCCACACTAAAGCCGTTGAACAGTTAAAACAAGCATTAGTGCAAGCTACTGTGCTGCTAACTCCAAACCCTACACTACCTTTTCACCTAGAGGTGGGCTCCTCCAAAGAAGCACTGACTGCCGTGCTTTGTCAAGAATGCCATGGTGTGCTGAAACCAGTAGCCTTCGTTTCACGGTGTCTTCAGGGTGTTGAGAGACAGTATGATACGTGCACTAGACACTTGTTAGTGACTTTTTGGGCAGTGAAACATTTCACTTCACTGATATTTTGCCTAATCCTTTTGTTTTTGAGCCACGTTCACAGGTTCCGAATGTGTATATTGATGGATCAGCATACATTTGTAAGAACTCTGGTAGATTGCTAGCAAGTTTTGCAGTATTGTTCCCTGAGTACACTGTTAAATTTTCTTGCCCAGGACAATCGTCACAATATTCTGAATTGGCAGCTTTGCTAGAAACCCTTAGGATAACTGATAATTCTGCAGATATTTATACAGATAGTGCTTATGTTGTTACTGCATTGTAGCGTAAGGTACACTTATAAATTTCAATTAAAGAAGTGAATTTATAGTATCACCTTATCACGAATCCTAAAAATCTTGTAGCACTCAATTTCTGTAATAATTGGACGCAGACACGAATTCCAAAGATATAAATTGTCAAATTTATTCAAAACAAAGATTAAATGTAGCACTACACTAATTATACAAAAGGGAAAAACTAATTAAAATTCAACTCTAAATCAACAAATCAAAGACAAATCACTTCCGTGACCAAATCAAAGACCATGGGATTGCATATGATAACACAAATCGTTAAACAAAAAAGGTTATAAATACATTGACTACAATACCGGTTAGTAAGACGAAGGTGAGCTTCTCCTTAGTATTATTAGTCAGACATTAAATAACTACGCAGGTTAGTATTTAATGTCATGTAACTTCTCGTTATATATATATCAGTCTCATTTACGTTTAGGTGCCGAGAAAGATCCTATCATTACTTGTTACCACAATTTCCCTTAACTGATTATTATTCAATGATTAAGGATAGGCAGGGCCACCAATAATCTAATGTCTATTAACTTGTGTCAATTTCAGACTAAACAGTTAAACAGGAATGAGAAGATATTTCTCGGCGTTGACAGATTTTATTTCTAAAATTATCAACAAAACAGTTTAATGCAACACACATTTATATTTAAGAAAACTAAATGATATTACACATTCTAGAGTTCTGAATCACAGATTAACATTTCTAATTGATTTCTCAAATGTCATGAATCATGAGCTCCAAACTGTTAAACTTATCTGAACGTCGTCGCAGAGAGGCCTCTCTGTCTTCGGGCTCAGATAACAGCACACGGCACGAGGTCCCTGTGGTTGGAACAAAGGCAGTCCGGTTCGGCTTTGTCCAAGAACTTCCACTCAGTCGATGCACCTGGAAGTTGGGGTTTCGCGAAAGTAGAGTCTTTTCCAAACAGATTTTCCACTGGTTTGAAGGCTCCAAGGTTGTGCACAAAATCTTCTTTGTAAGCAGGGGTTCCACCGTAGTTACTTGAAGACCAAGTCTTTGAGGAAAGCAGGGCCCGGTTTGTTCCACGGGTCAAGTTTCTTAAGACTCAAATAGCTATTTAAATGACTGACACTTTCGTATGCAGTCGACTTAGTCAATTGTCCAGCTGTATTCACTCCACTGATCAGGTGGGCACAGGCGGGCAGCGCAGTCTGTAAAGTTCTTTATTTGATAAAGTCCTTTAAAAGAATTCTTCGTACGGCTCAATCTCCTTCTCCCAGTTTAACTCTTCTGTTGCCGGCAAAGACTTGGTTGGTTTCTGATTCTGGTTCTGGCAACAGAGCTACAGGTTGAGCTGTGGCAGCGAGTTTCTGGTTCAGGTGAAAGAGAGAGAGAGAGAGAGAGAGAGAGAGAGAGAGAGAGAGAGAGGCCGTGCGCTGTTTCTTATAGTCTGTCAGATCAATAGGTGATTGGTTGTTGAAGTTTTGAGATTGGATTTCGGTTTCAGCCCCCAGTGTCCTATTGGAGGGGGGCTTGATTTATGACTGATGTAAATCCATGCCATCTTTTGGAAATGCCGGTTGGCCCGGGTTCGTAGCTCCATATCGGGATTTCGGCTCTCGTCCACTTCAAAGAGGTTTTATGACCTACAGGCCCCTTTCTCCAGACATTCCACAGCATAACTAAACCATTCGGCCCATTCTCGGTGCCATCCTCCACCAAAACTGTCACTCTGATGCAAACCAGTTCCAAGCTGATGAGCTAAGGAATTCTGATAACTTTGGGGGGAAGAGGTCTTCTTTAGATCAGTGCTTCAGCTCAGAGCCAAAATGCTCTTATTAAAATACACCCAACATAACGCTACAGCATGTACCTTGCTACCTCTCTATGCCAAAAACAATTTCCGATCATCAGATGATCGTCCCTTGAAACATGCTTCCTTACTACAGCATATCTGGTCTTCTATTAAGTCGAGACCAGGCGAATTTGCTGTTTTGAAAGTTAAGGCCCATGTGAGAAAGGATCGTAGAGGTGAACATCATATCAGAAATGATGAAGCTGATCGGTGTGCTAAATTTGCTGCTAGACACTGTGGTCCGTGGCATTTGCCAGATCCATTGCCTACCAATGAAAATGTCTCTGCCTTAGGGAACTCACAGTCTCTTTTTGAGATTCAAAAATTAGATTCAGACATCCAGACTAATATTCACTGGCATTTGCAGGAGAAACCACTTCCACAACCTACGTTTTGGTCTCACAAAACTACTCTGGTGGGTGCGGGTGATTCTGACAAGGTCCTCATGGTAAACATGCCACAATCTGAATACCCTGTAGTCTGTGTTCCCTCACAATTAGCTCCAGATATTTTTGACCTATTTCACAACTCACCAGTAGGAGGTCATTTTTCTGTAGAAAAAACACTAGAGAAGATTACACAGTACTACTGGTGGCCGACTATGAAAGCTGACATGACCACTGCATGTAACCACTGTCTTGTCTGCTTACAGGTGAATCCTGCACCTTTCACACACAAATCCAAACTCAGACTATCAACTCCGCCGGAAGGTCCCTGGACTCATATTCAAATTGATTTCATTGGTCCTTTAGCCAAAACATCACAGGGAAACCAGTATATTTTGGTTATCCTTGACAAATTCACAAAGTGGATTTAGGCTTTTCCTTGCAGGCGTGCCACTGCTGCCACTGTAGCGAAAACTCTCATACAAAATGTGTTCACTAGGTGGGGACTACCGAAGGTGATTGATAGTGATCGAGGAACACATTTCACAAGCAGTGTAGTGAAAGTTATGTGTCAAGCATTAGGCATCACCCAGAAATTACATATTCCATTCCACCCTCAATCGTCAGGAGTAGTCGAGCGTGGAAACCGCACTCTAAAAACACTTTTGAAAAAAATGTGTCAAGACAATCCAAAAAGGTGGGCTGAGGCTTTACCTCTGTGCCTAATGGCAATGCGGTCAACACCACACACCACTACCAGAATTACACCACATCAAGCGATGACTGGACGTCTTATGCATGTCCCAGGACATTGTTTGCTTCCTTTGGAAGAACAACCAGTTATTTTGCAAGCCGCTAATGTGACTTGGTTACGAAATTGCCTAGCGTCTGTAGATCAAATGCAACGCTTTGTAGCTAAACAATTAGGCCACAAACAGGGACAAATTAAGACATATTTTGACACCAAAGTTCATGAAGAAGACCTACAGATTGGTGACAGATGTATGGTTCGAAATTACAAACACAAACGCCATACTTTAGAAGCCGATTGGTATGGACCATTCCTCATTGTGGACAAACTAAGTCCAGCAGTGTACAAAGTCAAAATTCAGGAAAAAGGCAAAGATATTCTTAAATGGTTTCACATCAATCAGATAAAAACTGTTAAGTGATCACTGCTACCCTTGATCTTTCAGGTGTTCCTGAGAGAAAATGGAAACCATGATGCTATTCCTCGTTGGTTTCCTGGGGGCTGTCATTGATGCTGCAATAAGTTTACAAACAACCATGAGACTCCATAACCATTATGGGAATTGCAAGCTTAAAATTTGTTCTGAATATTGATAATCTGACTTAGATGTAGAAACTGCTGTAATAGTATCCATGTGTGTTATCCTCATTTAAACTCTATAATATGTGTTACTGGATCTGTAGTTAGTAGACACTTGGTTTGTGATGTATATGATGTACAAACTTGTCAATCCCTGCCACTTGAATTTCTATAACTGTTGAAAACTGTTAGTGTTACCAATTGAAACCACATATAGACACTAAGACTATAGGTCTTATTTTTATTTTGTATACAGATGAAAATGTGATGAAGTTCCTGCATAATATGTATGATTTAGGTATTATTGCACATGGAAAAGTATTAACTCTACGACAATTACCTCCATTTGTAGGTCAAATGAGAACCTCATGGCATGTTGTGGATGATACTGAGTGTTGTATTACCTATCGCTCTACAATGTTGTGTACATGTAACGTTACTGGAGACCCATTACAGTTTAGGGTTAATAACATAATGAAGTTGTCAACCTTACATGCTGTACCTGTGGATAAAATAGGATAATTGCAAGCACGACTAGTAGGCAATCACACGTTGTGCATTACAACAAACCATTATTATTTGAATAATTATTTCAAATGTCGAATAACTAACTTCACTTTCTGTGTTCAAACCAGAAGTGCAATTAAGATTGGTGATCTGACCTTGCCTTATATTCCGCAAGACTTAAATTTTGCACCCACGTTGCAACTATGTTTGCAGAGATCCTGAAACCTGTTGATCCCGAAGGTCTTATTAATTTATAGAAACTTTCTAGTATAATTCTTCTAAAAAAAAAAAAATCAATCACAAAACAGTTCAACAGGGGGTACAACATTTGATTTCTGATGGAAATTTGGAGATCACTTACAAGCATTCTTGGTGGGATTTTGCTTTTAAAGGTGCTACTTTCTTATCTGTGTTAATTGTTACTATGTGTATGTTTTATTACCTATGTCCTCTAATATGTACTTATTATAGTGATGTTATCACCATTCGGAGTGAGACATTAGTTTCACGTAATAAGCTTGGTAAATCCAATCTACCTCACAACTACATATAATAGGTGCATTGACTAAATGTTTATTTGTATTTTGTAATTCCTGTTTTTATTATTATTATGTTTTTGTTTTGTTTTGTTCTGCATTATTTTTATATTATTTTATTATTTACTGAAGAGTCAAACATCTGTTGAATGTTTTTCCCTCCCAAGGTGGGGACTGTAAGATATTATTTGTTAGAATGTATTTTTCTATGGGAAATTCTATACCATCTGGTTTGGTAAAGGAAACAGATCTCCTCCTTGTAGCCCTGGTAGCCCCTGGTAGCCCTGGTAACCCTATCTTTATGACCAGAGACCAAAAGGGACCTGTCCTCTGATTGGCTCCTAGCCAAATTCGAAATGACCCCCACTTCTAGATTACTTTAGCATAAGACATAAGTGGTGGCAAAATGCTATTGGTTGGAAGGAAACCTTATAAAAGGGAAAACAAAGAGAATTTGAGTTCTCTTAACTTCTTCATCCTGCAACGAGAGACAAGACTGAGCTGGAGAGGAGAGACAGAGAGAGACACACTGCTTCCTGCCTGACCAGACTGGCCTATAAGCTGTACTGTGAGGAGAAAGAAGAAAATGGGTATTATCTGTTTCTGTTACTGAAAAACCAAGCATCTCCAAATTCTCTTACAATATCCTGGTGGAAGCGCTCGCCTTGCTCCTCAGAGTACGCTCCCATGTTTCCCTGAATTTGTCAAGATGAGCATCAAGAATATGGACTTTGAGGGACATCTTACAGCCCATTGTGCCATAGTTCTTCACCCGAGTCTCAACCAGCTCCACATAGTTTTTGGCCTTGTGATCGCCCAAGAAGCACTGAACCACTGTGACAAAGCTGTTCCAAGCCGATTTCCCCTTACTTCTTGAGCTTCTTGGGGAATTCATTGCACCCCAGGAAGACATCGGCTTTGACCTATGCCTCAGACAGCTTAGGGGAGAAGTCTTGAAGGTACTTGAAGCCCACTCCTTATCTAGAGCTCTGACAGATTGTTTCATAAGGCCCAATGTGATGTGCAGTGGTGCCATCAGCACCTTCCGGGGGTCCACCAGTGGCTCCCACTTGACGTTGTTCCTCCTCACAGAGAACTCAGTCCGCGGTGGCCAGTCCTGCCTGTGATAGTGCGCCTTGGTGTCCCTGCTGTCCCAAAGGCAAAGATAGCAGGGAAACTTGGTAAAACCTCCTTGGAGACCCATCAGGAATGTCACCAATATGAAGTCTTCTATGACCTTCCAACCGTACTCATCATAATCCTCTTTGAGGTGAACCGAATGAGCCAGGGGAAGAGACAGGTACTTGTTACCATTATGGAGCAGCACGGCTTTGAGGCTTCTGGATGAGCTGTCAGTGAAGAGGCACCACTCATTCTGGTTACAGGCAATTCCGATTGCCTCAAACAGACTGGTCACATTGTGGCAGAAACGGAGCCCATCTTGATGGGTGAAGAAGCTTGAAAAAGGTTGGTGACGCTTCCTCTGATCTGTGACTTGCACACTTTCATCAAACAAGTTCCACTGCTTGAGCCTAGATGTCAAAAGCTCGGCACTGGACTTGGTGAGACCAAGATCTCTAATCAAGTCGTTGAGGTCTTTTTGGTTGGGGTAGTATGGGTTTCTCTCCTCAGCTCCACCTCTGAAATTGTCATCTGGATCTTCAACGTCTTCCTCGCTCTCTGACTTACTGCCCTCTTCTAAAGACAGCTGCTCTCTCTCTGGAGGAGTGGGTATGTGGAGCTCATGGCAGTGTGACACCGGGGCGATAGATGAAGGATACATTATAGTAGGTGCATTCTTGCCAGGCCAACATTTGGAAGGGTCCACCACGCAGAAGTAGCAGTTGCTTGAGTGGTCAGTGGGTTCCCGCCAAATTCTTAGGATAACAAACTTCATGGCTCTCTTTCCCCTCTGTGCCATCCTACAAAAATACATTTTGTAAATACATTTACAAGAGATTCTCATTTTTCATATATGACCACGTAATGCATATATTTTTCAATAACATTGAAAATTGTAAAACATTTAAAAATAAAAACAAATTTTATAACATAACATTCCGAGCACCAAATGTCAATCTTACCTTCCAGAGTTTTTTTACAGTGCTTGTAGATGAAATCAGGTGTCCAGGGTTTGTCTTGATCCCAGAAAGGTATACATACGCCGGATCCGTGCCTTCCTCACCGACTACTCAACTCAGCTACTCGTCCAGTAACTGGTCCTCTCCAGCCTGGACTACTGCCACTCCCTCCTGGCCGGCCTGCCTGCATCCATTACCCGCCACTCCAGCTCATCCAGAACTCTGCGGCTCGTCTGGTGTCTCTCTGCCACGATTCACACGCTACTCCACTGCTCCGCTCCCTCCACTGGCTCCGATAGATAGATAGATAGATAGATAGATAGATAGATAGATAGATAGATAGATAGATAGATAGATAGATAGATAGATAGATAGATATAGATAGATAGATAGATAGATAGATAGATAGATAGATAGATAGATAGATAGATAGACATATAGGTTTAACAGCAGTCTTATACATTAAAAGCACATAAAACAGCAAACCAACCATGAAATCATTATATAAACAACACTAAAACACCCCCCTCCACTTCACACTACAAATCCTGCATAGCACTGTAAAACTGAAAATCTACCCTGATTTTAGACACCACTAGATGTTTGAAAATATGCACAGGATCCTGAGCGATAAAACCATTGACTTTGTTCTTCCTGCTATTTAAAATGGCAAACTTGGCCTGTCCAAAAATAAAATTGCTCAGCTGAAAAATGCTTCGCCTCGTCTTTCGGTATTTAAAATCAAAAATAAAACTTTCTTCAGTAAACGGCAAACCCAGACCCTCAATCAGCGTCTTCATTAGCATAAACAATGGCCTCAGTCTGGCACAGAAAAAAAAGCAGTGAAAAACAGTCTCCCTCTGAGAACAGAAAGGACAATTGTCCGTAACCCCAGGCTTAATGATGGTCAGAAAAGAGTTAATGGCAATGATGGAATGCAGGATCCTCCACTGCAGATCCCCTGACCTTTTTTGCAGTGGAGGTTTGTACAAAGTATGCCAAGCCGGTTCAAACTCCTCCCCCACCCCTAACTGCTCTCGCCAGTGCGTATCAGGTAACTGCTGGAGCTGCTGCTGGTGACGAACCTTCACGCAGGCCTTGTACTTCTTCAATTCTGAACAAGCTCCAGGCCTTCAGGAGACTGCAGTAGTACAGGGGCAACTGGGTCACCTTAAGGCAATGCATTTCTATGAGAAAAATACTCCTTCCAAAACCTAACTCCCCTACCTGTCGCAGGAAACCCAGAGCAAGCTGTGCCCAGGGCAGGTCCTCTGAAGAGTACAGCAGCCTCTGAAGTGCCTTCAGACGAAAGGCCACAGTCCTACTGGCAATGTCGATCAGACCCTGCCCCCCCTCTGCCAAAGGCAGATACAGCACACATTGCCTGATCCAGTGCAGCCCATCCCCAAAAAAATCCAACAAAATGGACTGAAGCTGCTTAATCAAAACCTCAGGAGGTTCTAAAACAATAAACCTGTGCCATACACTTAAGGCAACCAGGTTATTAACTACAAGTGCCCTGCCCCTATAAGACAGTTGAGGAAGTAACCACCGCCATCGCTGCAACCTGGCTTTAAATTTCTCCACCAGCCCTTCCCAATTCTTCTGAGTGGTGGCGTCATCACCCAAAAACACTCCCAAGTAGTGGAAAGACCCCCGCTCCCACCGCAGTTCTGCTGGCAGGTATGGCGTAGCACAGCCACTCCAGTCACCCACTAGCACTGCATTGCTTTTTGCCCAATTGATCTTTGCACTGGAGAGCCTCTCATACTTTTTCTGGCATGCCTCAAGCTGCTCCACATCCCCGTCTCCAACCACAAGCACTGCTATGTCATCAGCATATGCAGTGACTTTGAAGGACATATCTGGACACTGAGGAAAGGTCACCCCTGTCAGTACTCTCCGTAACTCATTCACCAGGGGCTCTATATCCAAAGAGAGGGCAGCCTTACCGAATGCCCCGCCGTACCGAAAATGGGGCACTTAAAATGCCATTTATCTTCAGTACACCAAAAATATCACCATAAAGCAGCTGGATTTTCTCAATAAAGCCAACACTAAACCCAAAGGCACCCAGGACCTTCCACAAATACAAGTGATCCACTCTATCAAAAGCTTTCTCTTGATCCAACGACACGATACCAGCTTTAAAACCAAAAAGTTTAGAGGCTGCCATAATGTCCCGAATCAAAAAAACATTGTCAAAAATGGACCTGTTAGGTATACAGTATATCTGATCTGGATGCACCACCTCGCTCATGACAGTCTTTAAGCGATTGGCTAGGGCTTTCGAGATGATCTTATAATCGGTACAGAGTAGCGACACAGGTCTCCAGTTCCTTATGCTGCAGAGGTCCCCTTTCTTGGGGAGCAGCGAGATCACAGCCCTTCGGCAACTCAGAGGCAGTTCTTTCCTCTGCAGACTCTTCTTCAACACCTCACACAGATCTGCCTTCAACAAGGACCAGAACAGTTTGTAGAACTCCACTGACAAGCCATCAATCCCAGGAGCCTTGCCAGTGTTCAGGCCCTGCAAAGCGTCAGTGAGCTCCTCCTCGCTCAGATGCTGCTCAAGTCGCCTGGCTCCCTCCTCTGAAACCTGTGGGAGGCCCTCAAGGAAGCGCTGGGAATCCGACGTCTCCTCCATGGCCTCCGCCATGAACAAGTCCCTGTAGAACTCTACAGCCAGCCTGCGAATGTCCCCAGGCTCACGCAGCTCCTGTCCTGCTGAGGTCATCAAGCAGTGTATCAGCTTACTCTGTGCCCTCTTTTTCTCTAGCCCGAAAAAATTATGAGTGGGAGCATCCATCTCCGCACAACTCTGAAAACGTGCCCTCACCAGGGCTCCTCACCTGTACTTTCATTCCCAACAGATCCGACAATCCCCTCCTTTTCGTCTGCAGACTCTCAATCAGTCCAGCCGTCGGGCAGGAGTCTACGGATCTCTGGAGCTCCAGAATCTCCACCTCTAAAACTTTCACGGCTTCAGTTAAGCCTTTGGTGACATTCATGGTGTACTGCTGACAAAAAGCCCGAATCTGTACTTTCCCCACATCCCACCATTGCCGTACAGAAAAGAAACCGGATTTCTGCGCCCTACACCTCTCCCAAAAGAAGGTAAAAACTATCCTAAAGTGCATGTCAGCACTCAGAACTGCATTGAAATGCCAATGGGAGCTACGTGGCTTTACCGATGGAAACATCACAGTTGCCGTTACCAAACTGTGATCTGAAAAACCACTAGGGGTGATAAAACCAGCTTTTAAAATATTTACATTGTGCTGAAAGGTATAAAAGCGATCCAATCTAGCCAGAGAGACATCTTTCTCTGTGATCTTCGTCCAAGTATACTGTCTGATGTTGTTAAAAACTTTCCAAACATCAGCCAATTGAAAATGTTTAATAATCCTTAAAAGCTCTTTGCTGGACTGAGGATGAGGTTCTAAATGATTCCTATCCTTCAGAGGATCAACTGTACAATTAAAATCCCCCCCTATAACCACCGTCTCCTCAGGTGTGCACTCCAAAAGCAGTGTTTCCAACACTTGGAGGAAACACACTCTCTCTCTTCCCTCAGTGGGTGCATAAACGTTTATAAAATGACAAGCGTGTTTTTCCATCACTGCCCGAACGCTCATCGAACGTCCTTTGACCACCTCGTTCAGAATGACAGTAGAGGGCAAAAACCCTCTACTAAACAAAACCGCCAAACCCCTGCACTGACCTTAGTCCCATTACTAAAGATGAAGTCTCCTGTCCACTCCTTCTCCCAATCTACTTGATTCACACTGTCTATGTGGGTCTCTTGTAAGAAAGTAACACCCAGGCCTTTCTGAATGATATAAGAGAGAACCGAGCTCTCTTTACAGCATTCCTACCACCATTAATATTTAAGCTCCCAATATGTAAATTAGTATACATTGATAAGAAAGAGGAAGAAGAAAACAAAAACAGAGATGCAAAAAAACAGGTGACCGCAATAAGAAAGCAAACACCAGTGTTACTATACATTGGAGTCTTTTTTCGTTTTCAACCCTTTACGCAGTTTGCTGGAGATATTCTTTAAACGAACAAACTCCTGCGTACATAACAGCTCTTGTCCAACAGCAGTGCTTTTCAGAGACCGCACCGAGCTCAGAAACAGACTTACATCAGGGAAATAGCCTTCAACACTAATCCGTCTCATACCCTTTGTTTCATCAAGAAAGTCCTTAATAAGCTGCGCGCTGTAACCGCCTCGGACTCTCTGTACGTCAGAGGCTTCCGAGGCGATGGAGGAGTCGGTGAGACTGCCCTCCCCCTCACTGTCAGCTGTCACCCACGGCTATCACCGCCTGCACACTCCACGGAATACGGGGATCTGAGCCCAGCTGGGAGCACACTGCCTCATCTGGCTCAGGAGCAGGACTCCGTTTTTTAGCAGAAGCACCGTCCTCAGATTTGCGAGTGCGTTTCTTCCCAGGCACTTTAAAAACCCTGCTGTCCTGACCAGGATCCGTCCCCACTTTCATTCCCGTGTCCCACACACTGCTCAGTGTTGTCTTCACAGTCTCCATCTTTTCAGTCTGGTCACCAGCCCTCTCGCTGCTCACCCCCACTCCACTACCTGATGCCCCGTCCTGCTGCTGTATACTGCCATCCAGTCCAGTTAAACGGCTGTCATCCATACTGTCTGATGCTCCACAAACATTAGCTGACACAACGTTAACACCTGGGACCTCCACAGTCGGCACGGTACCGCCGCGGTCAGAAGTCCTCTCAGCGCCCACACTCTCCTGTACCTGGACCTCCAGACCCTCACTCTCTTCAACAGCCTCCCCCGCAGCCCCTCTTCTCGCCTCCTCTGCCACTTCGGCTGCTCCGCTAGTAGGGCGGCCGGGCTGCTCACCACTCCCCGACCTGGTCTGCTTTGGCTGACCCCCCCGTCGACTGGGACCAGCACCCTCATCCTGATCCTTCTCGGGGCAATGCCTAACAGTGTGGCCTTCATAGAATCAGATGTGACAAAGACAACATAATCATTGCCATCAACCTTGAACTTAAGCACAATGTTCAGATCCCCATTTATGTCATTCAAAATCATGAATACCTGCCTTCTGAACGACACAACATGTTTCAACTGCTGTGACTTACACCCCAGCGGTATACGTTTCAAACCCGACATTATCCGCCCATGTCTCACCAGTTCCCTCTCTAATAGGTCGTTTGACAAAAAAGGAGGGACATTAGACAAAGTAACTCTCCTGGCCGGAGCTGCTAGTGGGGTAACATTGATCAAAATACCACGACCACTATACCGGTCTCAACGATACGCGAGACCAACTCAATGCTGCTCAGAAACAGCACAACAGACCCGCTCATACAAGCTGCCGACTTTATATTTTCACAACTGACAACTTGCCCGATCGCCAGAACACACTCCTCCAGCGGCAAAAACTCATCAGAGGTCACTTTAACGCCATGCCGACGTGTTAAAGTCTCAAATGAAAAACTCTGATTCCCCCCCCTCCCCGACCCAGCCCCAGACATCCCGATCGCTTCGCTGACTGCAGGAGTCAGCTCAGCATCGGGAAACTCTTCAGAAAAACCTCTTACAAAACTGTCAAAAACACATTCAGAAAGAAAGAAAGGAAAAAGTAAAGGAGAAAAACCACAAACAAACCTGGCAGCAGCAAACATGCACACTCCACACACACTCCCAACAATCACAGCGGCAGACAGCAACAGTCGATAGTCAATAGTCGAGAGATAGATAGATAGATAGATAGATAGATAGATGAGTGAGTGAGTGACAGTGCAGAATCAAATGTCTGGTTGTTACAATAAAAGACATCCTCTTCTATATAGATCGGAGAAAAACATTGGCCACGAATCAAGCAAAGGAATCCCGAGTGGCAGGCAAGACCTCTACCACTGTAGAGATAGAGATAGATATATAGATGAGTGAGTGACAGTGCAGACACAAATGTCTGGTTGTTACAATAAAAGCCATCCTCTTCTATATAGATCGGGGAAAACCATTATTTCCAAGAAGGGTTCAACACAGGCACCTTCTCCGTTAAAGCCACGCGGTCGCTACCGGAGGTCCCCAGGCCTCGGTGTTTAAGGAAGGTGAACGCAGCACGCCGACCCGGAGGTCTCGCCACTTCGTCTGCAAGCCTCCCAAGAAGAATGTAAACCGCCCTGATCGCAGACATAGGCCCTCAACCAGGGAGACCACCATTTCGCCACCGGTGCCGGAGCCAAGGAGCGCAGGTCCCAATGAAACTTGAACTCAGATCACTGGATTCAGAGTCCAGAGTGCTAACCATTACACCGTGGAACTAAGCTTGATGCTCATGCCAAAGGTTTCTGCTCTACACACACGTCTCGCTCTGTCACACGGCCAGGTCCCGAGTGAGCCAAGTTGCGCCCAGAGTGCTGTATGTGGCGAAGCACTTGTGGAGCAGCCCTTAGTGGTCTAATGGCTAGGATTCGGCGTTCTCACCGCTGCAGCCCGGGTTCAGTTCCCGGTCAGGGAAAGTAGATGCCTTGCTCTTCCCCTCTAGGACCTGTATGCTGCATTTTCTCTCTCTATCTATCTGTGATTAAATCCTTACTTATATACACTAACCTAAAGGATTATTAGGAACACCTGTTCAATTTCTCATTAATGCAATTATCTAACCAACCAATCACATGGCAGTTGCTTCAATGCATTTAGGGGTGTGGTCCTGGTCAAGACAATCTCCTGAACTCCAAACTGAATGTCTGAATGGGAAAGAAAGGTGATTTAAGCAATTTTGAGCGTGGCATGGTTGTTGGTGCCAGACGGGCCGGTCTGAGTATTTCACAATCTGCTCAGTTACTGGGATTTTCACGCACAACCATTTCTAGGGTTTACAAAGAATGGTGTGAAAAGGGAAAAACATCCAGTATGCGGCAGTCCTGTGGGCGAAAATGCCTTGTTGATGCTAGAGGTCAGAGGAGAATGGGCCGACTGATTCAAGCTGATAGAAGAGCAACTTTGACTGAAATAACCACTCGTTACAACCGAGGTATGCAGCAAAGCATTTGTGAAGCCACAACACGTACAACCTTGAGGCGGATGGGCTACAACAGCAGAAGACCCCACCGGGTACCACTCATCTCCACTACAAATAGGAAAAAGAGGCTACAATTTGCACAGCTCACCAAAATTGGACAGTTGAAGACTGGAAACATGTTGCCTGGTCTGATGAGTCTCGATTTCTGTTGAGACATTCAGATGGTAGAGTCAGAATTTGGCGTAAACAGAATGAGAACATGGATCCGTCATGCCTTGTTACCACTGTGCAGGCTGGTGGTGGTGGTGTAATGGTGTGGGGGATGTTTTCTTGGCACACTTTAGGCCCCTTAGTGCCAATTCGGCATCGTTTAAATGCCACAGCCTACCTGAGCATTGTTTCTGACCATGTCCATCCCTTTATGACCACCATGTACCCATCCTCTGATGGCTACTTCCAGCAGGATAATGCACCATGTCACAAAGGTCGAATCATTTCAAATTGGTTTCTTGAACATGACAATGAGTTCACTGTACTAAACTGGACCCCACAGTCACCAGATCTCAACCCAATAGAGCATCTTTGGGATGTGGTGGAACGGGAGCTTCGTGCCCTGGATGTGCATCCCACAAATCTCCATCAACTGCAAGATGCTATCCTATCAATATGGGCCAACATTTCTAAAGAATGCTTTCAGCACCTTGTTGAATCAATGCCACGTAGAATTAAGGCAGTTCTGAAGGCGAAAGGGGGTCAAACACAGTATTAGTATGGTGTTCCTAATAATCCTTTAGGTGAGTGTACATATGTCCATGAACGTCTCTGTAGCTCGTGTAAATCACATCACACGACGGGCCTGATCTTTTTGGGTCAAATTGAAAGTTTTGCTCCAGACAATCCTCTTCTATTCCGGCACGATGGCTGCCACCGAGGAAGGAGAAAGTCGTCCGCAGTTGGCTGCAAGCTTGCCTGAAGCGCAAGAAAGGACTTACTGGCGATGTGCCACTTAAAGACTGAAGAAGTGGGGGTCGGCAGCACCAAAAGCCCGGGGGGATTAGGTCAGGTGGTAGAGCGCTCGCTTAGCATACGAGAGGCAGCGGGATCGATGCCCGCATTCTCCAGGCGTCAGGCGCTCGTGTGCCGGTTTCGGGCAAGAGGCACCCACTTTTCTTGCCGCAGACACAGGCGCAAGGCATTGCCTGTTTGCCGTAAGGTTATCAGACACAACGCGCCGGTGATGGCAGCACCATTAGCACGCCAGCTGGCCCTTCCGAAGTTCTCCAGAAACGGCCGAGATGCCGCTTCGACATCGTAACCCCGGGAACGACCGCAAAGGCACTCCAACCCTCAATCTTCCGATCCGAAGTCAGACCGAAGAGACTGTATAATGTTTTAGATTAAAGATAGCATGCAGACCGAGCAAGTTCGATTTAACGAGCTAGCAAACAGCCGTTGAAGCACCTGCTCGCGACGTACCCTGTAGAAATTCCTGTCAACGATAAAAGGATCAAACGGTGGAGAAATAGCCCACAGGCTGTTTGTTAAAACTCTGTTTGTGGACTGAATGGCTTTCCCAGATTGGCAGGGACTGTTTTTGGTATTGACTGAGGGACAGCTGTGAAAGAAAACCTCTCACCGGACCTGTGGCATACACACCAAAGAAAGCCACCTCACCTCTCCCCCGGATCTCACAAAACCCCCCGCCCCCCAGGGAAGACAGATCGTAAACGGACTCGGGCTTGCACCTTCTGATTGGATGAACGGCCTGCAAAATTCTATGTCGCTTTCTTTTAAAGCTTCACTCGTGCTTGTGAAAAACCGAGGTATCGCTGAAAGAATGCCCTGACGTGCTGCTTCCAAGCTAGCTGGTTTACAAAGTTCCTTTCTGCTTTAACGATTATTTCCAAGAAGGGTTCAACACAGGCACCTTCTCCATTAAAGCCACGCGGTCACCACCGGGGGGCCCCAGGCTTCGGTGTTTCAGGAAGGTGAACGCAGCACGCTGTAGCGTTATGTTGGGTGTATTTTGATAAGAGCATTTTGGCTGAGCTGAAGCACTGATCTAAAGAAGACCTCTCCCCCCCCCAAAGTTATCAGAATTCCTTAGCTCATCAGCTTGGAACTGGTTTGCATCAGAGTGACAGTTTTGGGGAGGATGGCACCGAGAATGGGCCGAATGGTTTAGAGTCATGCTGTGGAATGTCTGGAGAAAGGGGCCTGTAGGTCATAAAAACTCTTTGAAGTGGACGAGAGCCGAAATCCCGACATAAAGCTACGAACCCGGGCCAACCGGCATTTCCAAAAGATGGCATGGATTGACATCAGTCATAAATCAAGCCCCCCTCCAATAGGACACTGGGGGTTGAAACCGAAATCCAATCTCAAAACTTCAACAACCAATCACCTATTGATCTGACAGACTATAAGAAACATCGCACGGCCTTTCTCTCTCTCTCTCTCTCACACCTGAACCAGAAACTCGCTGCCACAGCTCAACCTGTAGCTCTGTTGCCAGAACCAGAACCAGAATCAGAAACCAACCAAGTCTTTGCCGGCAACAGAGGACTTAAACTGGGAGAAGGAGATTGAGTCGTACAAAGAATTCTTTTAAAGGACTTTATCAAATTAAGAACTTTACAGACTGCGCTGCCCGCCTGTGCCCACCTGATCAGTGGAGTGAATACAGCTGGACAATTGACTAAGTCGACTGTATACGAAAGTGTCAGTCATTTAAATAGCTATTTGAGTCTTAAGAAACTTGACCCGTGGAACAAATCGGGCCCTGCTTTCCTCAAAGACTTTGTCTTCAAGTAACTACGGTGGAACCCCTGCTTACAAAGAAGATTTTGTGCACAACCTTGGAGCCTTCAAACCAGTGGAAAATCTGTTTGGAAAAGACTCTACTTTCGCGAAACCCCAACTTCCAGGTGCATCGACTGAGTGGAAGTTCTTGGACAAAGCCGAACCGGACTGCCTTTGTTCCAAACCACACGGACCTCGTGCCGTGTGCTGTTATCTGAGCCCGAAGACAGAGAGGCCTCTCTGCGACGAAGTTCAGATAAGTTTAACAGTTTAGAGTTCATGATTCATGACATTTGAGAAATCAATTAGAAATGTTAATCTGTGATTCATAACTCTAGAACGTGTAATATCATTTAGTTTTCTTAAATATAAATGTGTGTTGCATCAAACTGTTTTGTTGATAATTTTAGAAATAAAATCTGTCAACGCTGAGAAATATCTTCTCATTCCTGTTTAACTTTTTAGTCTGAAATTGACACAAGTTAATAGACATTAGATTATTGGTGGCCCTGCCTATCCTTAATCATTGAATAATAATCAGTTTAGGGAAATTGTGGTAACAAGTAATTATATTTCTCGGCACCTAAACGTAAATGAGACTGATATATATATAACGAGAAGTTACCTGACAAATACTAACCTGCGTAGTTATTTAATGTCTGACTAATAATACTAACGAGAGACTCACCTTCGTCTTACTAACCGGTATTGTAGTCAATGTGTTTATAACCTTTTTTGTTTAACGATTTGTGTTATCATATGCAATCCCATGGTCTTTGATTTGGTCACGGAAGTGATTTGTCTTTGATTTGTTGATCTAGAGTTGAATTTTAATTAGTTTTTCCCTTTTGTATAATTAGTGTAGTGCTACATTTAATGTTTGTTTTGAATAAATTTGACAATTTATATCTTTGGAATTCGTGTCTGCGTCCAATTATTACAGAAATTGAGTTCTACAAGATTCCAGGATTCGTGATGAGGTGATACTATAAATTTACTTCTTTAATTGAAATTTATAAGTGTACCTTACGCTACAACGCCGACCCGGAGGTCTCGCCACTTCGTCTCCAAGCCTCCCAAGAAGAACGTGATGGCAGACACAGGCCCTCACCCAGGGAGACCACCGCTTCGCCGCCTCTGCCCCAGCGGACTTGAACTCGGATCGCTGGATTCAGAGTCCAGAGTGCTAACCATTACACCAAGCTTGATGCCCGTGCTAAAGGTTTCTGCTCTACGCACACGTCTCACTCTGTCGCACGGCCAGGTCCCGAGTGAGCCAAGTTGCGCCCAGAGTGCTGTCTGTGGCTGTCCACTTGCAGAGCAGTACCTGGTGGTCTAGTGGCTAGGAGTCGGCGCTCTCACTGCCGCTGCCTGGGTTCGATTCCCAGTTGGGGAAAGTGGATGCCTTGCTCTTCCCCTCTAGGACCTGTGTGCTGCATTTTTTCTATCTATCTGTGATTAAATCCTTACTTATATACATATGTCCATGAACGTTTCTGTAGCTCGTGTAAATCACATCACACGACAGGCCTGATCTTTTCGGTCACTTTGAAAGTTTTGCTCCAGACAATCCTTTTCTATTCCGGCACGATGGCTGCCACCGAGGAAGGAGAAAGTCGTCCGCAGTTGGCTGCAAGCTTGCCTGAAGTGCAACAAAGGACTTACTGGCGACGTGCCACTAAAAGATTGAAGAAGTGGGGGTCGGCAGCCCTGAGAGCCCGGGGGGATTAGCTCAGGTGGTAGAGCGCTCGCTTAGCATGCAAGAGGCAGCGGGATCGATGCCTGCACTCTCCAGGCGTCTGGCGCTCGTGTGCCGTTTTCGGGCAAGAAGCGCCCACTTTTCTTGCCGCAGACACAGGCGCAAGGCATTGCCTGTTTGCCGTAAGGTTATCAGACACAACGCGCCGGCGACGGCAGCACCATTAGCACGCCAGCTGGCCCTTCCGAAGTTCTCCAGCTACGGCCGAGATGCCGCTTCGACGTCGTAACCCCGGGAACACTGAGCTGTACACTGAAGAGCAAGTACAGATACTCAATATGTCATTGTTAGATGCCGCTCTGTGGAACAGTTTTTATTTCTTCAGTGTAAATATAATTTTCTGACAAGTGACTTTTGCCCTTGAGCAGTGTGCCTTCCTGACCTGGAAAGAGATGCATTTTAAACATACAGTCAATACAGACCTCTCTCTATTGAGCTGTACTCTCCTGCAGAAACAGCTAAACAGCAGAAATGACCAATATGTCCTCAAGACAACTTTTAATATTTACATGGAATTAATTTCTATCCAAATTAAGTTTGTCATCAGTCTAAAATACTTTTGGACATGTTATAAATAAATTAAATTAAATTAAGTATTATATATTATTATATTATATATTATATTATATATGAAATCAGACCATACAGTGAGGGAAAAAGTATTTGATCCCCTGCTGATTTTGTACATTTGCCCACTGACAAAGACATGATCAGTCTATAATTTTAATGGTAGGTGTATTTTAACAGTGAGAGACAGAATAACAACAAAAAAATCCAGAAAAACGCATTTCAAAAAAGTTATAAATTGATTTGCATGTTAATGAGGGAAATAAGTATTCGATTTTGGTCTCAAAAAGCTTGATTTTGGTCTCATCTGACCACAACACTTTCACCCAGTTCTCCTCTGAATCATTCAGATGTTCATTGGCAAACTTCAGACGGGCCTGTACATGTGCTTTCTTGAGCAGGGGGACCTTTCGGGTGCTGCAGGATTTCAGTCCTTCACGGCGTAGTGTGTTACCAATTGTTTTCTTGGTGACTGTGGTCCCAGCTGCCTTGAGATCATTAACAAGATCCTCCCGTGTAGTTCTGGGCTGATTCCTCACCGTTCTCATGATTGTTGAAACTCCACGAGGTGAGATCTTGCATGGAGCCCCAGACCGAGGGAGACTGACAGTTATTTTGTGTTTCTTCCATTTGCGAATAATCGCACCAACTGTTGTCACCTTCTCACCAAGCTGCTTGGCGATGGTCCTGTAGCCCATTCCAGCCTTGTGTAGGTCTACAATCTTGTCCCTGACATCCTTGGACAGCTCTTTGGTCTTGGCCATGGTAGAAAGTTTGGAATCTGATTGATTGATTGCTTCTGTGGACAGGTGTCTTTTATACAGGTAACGAGCTGAGATTAGGAGAGTCCCTTTAAGAGAGTGCTCCTAATCTCAGCTCGTTACCTGTATAAAAGACACCTGGGAGCCAGAAATCTTGCTGATTGATAGGGGATCAAATACTTATTTCCCTCATTAACATGCAAATCAATTTATAACTTGGCAGTCATGTTCAGATACTGGTCATGCAGTGCAGGACATTTCCAAACACAGTTGTGCAATTGCATGTCCATGGCACACCAGTGGCACTATGGGCTAGAAAAACAGAGAGTAAACAGATGAGTCTTCAGCCGTGATTTAAAGGCTAAGACAGAGGGGGCATCTCTTACATTGGCTGGCCTAGGCCTAATGGTTGACTCCCCTCCAGGAAGTATAGTTATTAGAGCAGCAAGGAGATCAGAAAGTTCTTTATCGGTGCTGCTGGCTGTACTCTTCCCTCTGGAGGAGGCCTCTTGCTGGCCATCGGGGGTGGAGGGTTTGGACCATCAACAGGCTTTGGGTTGTGATGGCTCATCAAACCTTGGGTGTGGATGCCCCGTTGACCCGCCGTGGTGAGGTTCTTCTGGGATGGGTTGTGCCTCATCAGACTTCCATGGTGGGGGACGAGGTGCCTCGTTGTACGCTCAGAGGAGGCTGTTGCTGGAAGACAAGAGGGCAGTCGTGCTCAGATACTGGTCATGCAGTGCAGGACATTTCCAAAGACAGTTGTGCAATTGCATGTCCATGGCACACCGGCGGCACTATGAAAAACTGAGACTAAACAGATGAATCTTCAGACGTGATTTAAAGGCTAAGACATCTCTTACATTGGCTGGAAGATCGTTCCACAGCTTCAGGGCCCTATAACTGAATGCTTTACCACCTGTGGTTTTCTTGTGTATTTTAGGGAGCGCTAAGTAACCGGCTTCCTGTGATCTCAATGGCTGACCTGGAGTGCATTCGATAAGGAGATCTTTTAAGTAGGGAGGTGCCAGTCCCTTTAGTGCTTTAAACTTTAAAGTCTATCCTGTAGTGCACAGGCAGCCAGTGAAGCGAAGCTAATACTGGAGTGATGTGCTCATGTGTTTCTGTTTCAGTTAGGATTCTTGCAGCAGCATTTTGGACTAACTGAAGTGCAGAAATTGCTCTGTTTGTGCTGCCTGACAGAATGGCATTACAGTACTCCAATCTAGATGTAACAAATGTGTGTATCAATTTCCATGTCCTGTAATGAGAGGAATTGTCTTAGTCTAGCAGTGTTTCTAACCTGGAGGAAGGAAGATCTCGACACATTCTGAATGTGTGATTCAAAGGATAGATTATGATAACAAATGACACCCAGGTTTCATGCCATCTCCTTAGGGGAGAAATTAAATTTATCATTACTCAGTTTTGTCAGTGTATGATTAACAGTTTGATTTTTGTCTCCTAAAATTAGGACTTCTGTTTTGTCAGAATTAAGCATAAGAAAATGTTTCGTCATCCATGTTTTAATCTCAGACAGACAGCAGATTAGTTATCTTTCAAATCGGAAGCACTGCCCAAGGGGGAGGGGTTTCTGCGCACTTCCGTAGGAACCCCATCAAAACATCACTCTATCAAAGCTGCCATTGGCCCCTGCGCTCGTCACTCAGAACAGGTCCCTTCCCACTTCCTGTTCTATAAAAGGTGCCAAGGCTGCAGTGATGGAGACAGCCACGCACCCCGTGCTTGCGTCTCCTCCTGCTTCCGCTGCTGCGCAGGCTGCCGATACCGCACCTGGCACGGCAGCTGTGCCCCTAGTGACAGCCGCGCCGCCCCTATCTGACGTGCCCACTGTGCGCGCCACTATGACTGTGCGTTCCCCCACGCATGCAAACAAACGACAGGGAAGATCGGTGGAGCGACGCCCACGGGCTCCCTCCCCCTCTTCGCTGGGTCTTCGCTGGCCTCCATCCTGCCGCACCGTCGGCAAAGGAGGTCAGGCTCAGTGGACAGGGAGCGCGATGTGGTCATCCTCGCTCTCAATAGTAGGATGGACCAAATCTGCGCTCTCCTGGCCGCACAGGCAGCGCAAGCAGCGCAACAGGTGCCACCCCCCCAACACACCTCTGATCCTGCCCTGCCGTACTCCAGATTCGAGAGGGGTCAGCGCACACAGCGGAGGGGAGGGGAGGCTTATGCCAGGACCCAGGGCGCGGCAGAAGCGGGCTTGGTGGAATTTCCACGCGTGAATTCCACCATAGCCAAGCTCGTTTCCCTACCTCTGCTGTCCACAGAGCCACGAGACCTGACCTGCCCCAACAGGCAGTGTCGTGTCACAGAGACGCTGCTCTGGAGGGCGTATGAGCCTGGAGCCTAAGTGGCTCACCTCTGAAACACCGAGAGCCTGCTGGCCCTGTACTTGGCCCAGCTGGCGGAGCCCTCGGAGCATGATGGCGCATCACCAACCCCGCCCCCTATCTCTGACCAGCTCATCACTGTGATGCGCCAGGGAGCTTGGGCAACTGGGTGATCCCTGGTAGCCATTGTGGTGGAGCGCCGCCAGCTTTAGCTGTCCCAGGCATGGCGGGTCCCTGAGGCGGACAGGACTCGCCTCATTGATGCCCCTATTTCACCGGGCTTTACCTTTGGCCCCTCTGTGAAGGAGATGCTCACACGCACACTCCAGGAGAGGGAGCAGTCCATGCAGCTAGCCCGGGTCTACCCCATAGCACTCCAGGCCAAGCAATGCAGACAGTCTGTGGCAGCTAACTGGGGGTGAGGTCCGACCGCAGCTCCCAGGCCAGGCCACAAACCGGATCACAGCCCAGGTCACAGCTCCGCCCACCTGCTGATCTCCACCAACGCATCACTGGCAGCCAGGTGCCCCCCCAGGCTCACCGCCCTGGCCCCCGTCAGCCCACAGCGGCTCCTGGTAGGAGGGGATCCGGCCTGACCCTACCCCCTCCGCCACCCAAGCCCTTTCCTTGATGCATTACAGCAGCCTCTGGCCCACCTTTACACCCCCCAGCAACTCTAAAATTGGCAACACTGCACCCAAGACTCTTGGGTGCTCCAAATTATATCAGTTGGCTACTCCCTGCAATTTCAGACACATCTACCTCCCTTCCAGGGCGTGGTTGTGGACGCGAGTGAGGGACCCATTGCAGTGTGCGGCGCTTCACGTCGAAATCGCTGCTCTCTTGGAGAAGCGAGCAATCTGCGAAATGCCCCAGCCGGGGCAGCACGAGGGATTTTATTCCCTATACTTCCTTGTGCCCAAGAAAGATGGTGGTTTCTGCCCCATCTTGGATCTGAGGCGCCTGAAACGCCTCAAACGCACTTCAAGATGCTCAACCTGCGCACCATGTCCCAGGCCATTAAGCCCGGCAATTGGTTCACCACGGTGGATCTGAAAGATGCTTACTGTCACATCCCCATTGCGCAGGCGCACAGGAAGTTTCTCAGATTCCAGTTGAGGCCGTTGCAGTGGTCGTTCAGGTTTCTCAGGATGCACCCTCACCGCGATCGAGCATGCCGAGTCACAGTCGCTCAGGCGTGCTGGAAGGCGATCCATTGGTGGCGGAGCCCTCACAAACTGACCCTCGGTGTGCCCCTGAGGCCAGTCTACCACCGAGCAGTCATGACGACAGAGGCCAAGCAAGGTTGGGAAGCAGTCTGCGACTGATGTGGAGTCCGAAGCAGGTGGACAGGGCCCTCCATATCAACATCGTGGAGTTAAAAGCAGTACTCCTTACACTTATTTCCTGCCAGTCCTGCGGGACAGACATGTGCTGGTTTGGATGGACAACACAGTGGCGTTTGCCTATATCAACAGGCAAGGAGGTCTCCGGTCGCGAAGACTGTACTATACAGCATGAAGATCTTGCTGTCACGCAATATGTATATATTGTATATTGTTCAGCTCGGCTACTCTGTTGACTAGCCAGCTATGTATTATGTTGTATTTTCTCATTGGGTCTGTGGCCCCGGTCCTATTGGATCAGGGAGGAGGGAGGTCGCACAAGTGCTTGATTGCCCGCACCAGACATTGTGCAAGTAGATTCGGCCTTGCTCCTAGCTGCACTAGTAGAGCAGCCGGCCTTGCTCTTGTAAGCGGAGGGCGTAAGAGTTAACCTCTGTAGCCCTGCTTCGTATATGCTGATTGCAGACAGTTCCTGGTAGAGCGTGACTACGGTCCTCGCTCCTGGATGGCTCAGGTTTGGCACTACGGAGCCCCTGAGGTTACTGTCTGGAGTTGTGTTGCCGAGGTCCCCTAGCGGTGCACCTCAGGGAAGTCTCCCTTATCAGCTCGCTGCCTCCTCCCTTGTGACGGTTTTGTTATACAGTAACCCCTCCCCCTTGGGCAGTGCTTCCAACTTGAAAGATAACGATAGGTTGCATATGCAACCCCGTTATGTGAAAAAGGAAGCACTGCCCAAGGGTTGCAAGGTCGCGCCGGAGTCCAAGCTCACAGCAAAAGAGGATGAATTGGACTAACAAACACAGACACAGGGAGCTTACGTTCCTGAGTCCAGAAAAGAGGCAAAAGAGGACGAACCTGCGCAGACGTCACGTTTTATAGAACAGGACTTGGAAGGGACCTGTTCTGATTGACTCGCACAGGGGCCAATGGCAGCTTTGATAGAGTGACATTTCGATCAGGTTACTACGGAAGTGCACAGAAACCCCTCCCACTTGGGCAGTGCTTCCTTTTTCAGATAACCGGGGTTGCATTCACAACCTATAATTTTTCTAGGTCTATGGTATTGTTAGGATTTACTGACAGATATAATTGTGTGTCGTCTGAGTAACTGTGAAAGTTAATATTATGTCGTCGAATTATATCACCTAAAGGGAGCGTGTACAATGAAAAAAGTATAGGTCCGAGGACTGAGCCCTGTGGGACTCCGTACTTAACCTCAGTTAAATTTGAGTGGTTCTAGTTAATCTGTACATATTGGAGTCTTTTTGAAAGGTATGATTTAAACCATGAAAGCACATTGCGAGATAGGCCAATACAGTTTTCTAAGCACTGTATCAAGATTTTGTGGTTGATTGTGTCAAAAGCCACACTTAAGTCTAATAAAATAATAATACTGGCGTGCCCTATGTCGGAGGACTAAAACACGTCATTCAATACTTGTAACAGGGCCGTTTCCATACTATGGCTGGAACAGAAGCCTGATTGAAATTTTTCATAAAGATGATTATCAGTTAAAAAAGCTTGCAGTTGGTCTGCGACTACTTTCTCTAGAACCTTAGAAAGGAAGGGAAGGTTTGAAAGGTTGATAGTGTTTAAGTTGGTTAGGGTCGGCACTTGGTTTCTTAAGAAGTGGTTTAATTACAGCTATTTCAAATGATTCGGGAACAGATCCTGAGGATAAAGAGACATTAATAATATTGTGTATTCTGTGAATAATTAATGGCAGAGATTGTTTTAGCAGTGAGTGGGTATAGGGTCTAGTGTGCAGGTTGTAGTTTTCATTTTAGTAATTAAGGAGACCAATTCCTGGAGATTTACTGCATTAAACGAGTCCAAGGTAGGCAGGAGCTGTGAAGGACTGCATGTGTCGGCTATAGTATTTGTGTATGTTTCCTGTTCTATCTGTTTTCTAATGCCGTTAACTTTGTTATATATAAGAATGGATATGTGTGAGATATTCATATACACAGATATATTTACTTTTGAATTGCTAAAGCCACACAAAAAGTGGCTATATTTCTAGTGTTAACAGGATTATAAACACATTGAATAATAAGTATAGTTTCAAAAACATGAGAACATGAAAATGTGTTAAATACATGTTTGATACATTAACAATGTCACAAATAACAACAACAACAATAATAAACTGACCAAATGTATTGCAATTTTAATTTTAATCTGTTGAGCTTCTGGCTTCTGGCTTCTGACTGATGCTCTAATGCTTCATCTTAAATTCTTCCACAGAACCTTCACTTCCGGGACATTTAAAGTAAAATTAAAATATTTTAGCTGAAGAGACATGGTGAGGTCTTAGGACTTGCTGACCAGATCTATTCAGAGGAAGGGCAGCCTTTCAGCCTTTCAACTGCCTCCCTCCACAATCTCATAGAACAAGATCTTGTCATTTTCACAGTATACAGGTCTACATTCCTATCTTTTGATTTCCTTTTCTTTTTCAGTTCTTTAAGCTACTCCAGAGGTCAGAACCCTAATCAACCCAGTAAACTTTCCCACAACCTTTTTCTCCAAGTATGTGACTCTCAGAGGATCAGACTGTGGACTGGCTGTCTGCCTACCCTCCTTATTCAGATTGATCTGTCAAACTACATTGGCTAATTTGAGGCAATGTCTTCCCAGTTAGATAGCTGGGCCCGATTTAATTAGCTTGGGGTCTTAAACTTCTTCCATATAAGCCAGCACTTGATTGAATTCACCCTCCAACAGCAGTGACCGAGGGCCTATTATCCTTCTCACCTCCTTGTCACTGATGCAGGGGGCTCTGGCTCTCCTCTGTGATGCAATCCCTGAAACAATGTTTCCTGATACTACTTCCTCTGCTGAAGGCCTCCTCTCTCTTCCAGTGGAAGGATCCGGTACTCTACTTCACAGGGAGCTTGTTCCTTAAGGTGTGACTCAATGTTCTAGATGCTATAAGTGTTTCCCTTGCTGGAGGCGTGGGAGGAAGTCCTGTCTGGATTCCAGCCGGGAAGAGAGGGCAGGAGGAAGACTGGCCTCTGTAGAGTTCTTTGGTGGACTCTTCCAGAGAGGATTCTTCTTCTTATAAGGTCTAAGATTCAGAAACTCTCAAGGAGTATCCTCCTCTGGTCACCTGTACTTCCCTTGAGGCAGGTGGGGCTGCACCTATCTCCTGGTCCACTGATTAGTGGAAGGTTGGAGTACTCCAATTCCCAAGCTGGAGGATTGCTTGGCCTTGTCTGGCCTAGTGTGCACCTCGCCTGGATCTCCTGCTAGTATAGGAGTTTCCAAGTGTGCTAGGATCCCAGAAGAGTCCTGTGTCGCTGCCCCAGTAGACTCTGCAGAGGCCTGATCCCCACAGTCCTGCACAATTGGATCCCCACTGGGCCAGACTTCAGGGTCTGCCGGTTGTCCTGGGACCTGTCTGCTGATCCAGGTCCTCTTCCATGTCCCAATCCTCAAGTTTTGTTTTAATTTCTTGATCAAACATAATTTCCAGATATCATTCCAATCTGCCCCATTTTATCAGTCATGACAGAATGTTAGGAAGGCTTCCGGCAATGAAGGATGTGTCAGAGACACAGGTATTGAATTGGACAGCTCAATATATCCACAGTGTTTGAGTCAAAATCCACCAAATAATTGAAAGAATGGTCATCAGAGTAGAAGAAGAGCAGCTTGCATCCATTCAGTGGGGGAAATTTACAGAAACTGTCTGTAAATGACCATCAATACAGTTGACTGACAAAGAGTTCACTAACATTCCCTAAGACACAATATATTATTTTGTCAACAAAAAAAGGCAATGGTGTTCAAATTCCTCCTTACAACCCACAATGTGTCACTATATACCGGCATAGGCCTAATTTACAGCTGGGGTGGGGGGGCATGTCCCTCCCATTTTATGAATTCTATCAAACCGTCCCCCCCACTTTTTGAAAGACACGATCATAGGCTGAAATTAGGAGATGTACCCCTTGACTTGTCCCTTTCCACTTGGCAAATCTTCTGAAGTGAAAGGTATGCCACTTGTATACCAGTATACCTCACTTTGCATTACAGAAAGGTTCCAGAACACTTAATTGTAAACTAAATTTGTGCTTAACAGCATCAGAAATACGTTGAATAAATGGGATAGATTTAATAAACATAAAAATTAGATAAATTTGAATATAATGGTGCTGTTAATCAGAAAATGTTAATAAGCTCACCATTCTTAATCTTTAGTTTAAAGTTCCTGTCTCCTCATTGATGTTCTTTCAACTCATTTTAGATATTAGAACTTAGTTCCTTTTTAATGTTCTATTTTTTTTTCTAAAATTATTAAGCTAAACGGATCTACTGTTTGGCAACACTTTATTCAAGGGGGAGGAGAGTTAGTGTGACTGCAGTTATGGAGCTTGTGCTCTGTTGACACAGGCTTTGGATTTTGTTTTTATATTACTAAATATAACTGAACTTGTTTTTAAAACTCCTATGCCATCCATTTATGCAAGATGGGCTTTGCATTTCACATTTTCAGATACACACACACACACACATACATATTTATCTTATTAAAACCACCATTATTTATTGTCTTTCGAGCCATTTCTGGAGATGATTGCTGATTAGCACCTGTGTCCATGTGTAGTGGCTCCCTGATCCATCTGCAGAAAAACTACAGGTTCCAATTAGGGCTGAACGATTATCGATGTGGATGCGATGCGAACAATATGCAGCGAGTGTCCCAGAGCAAAAGCAGGACTGCGCTCTTTGTGTGGCATCTTACTAACCAATAGAGTGAGCGCACCTCCGTCCTGCCCAATCAGCGCTGCCCAGCCCACAGCGTACACGCCCCCGTTAAAAACACACAGCAGAGCGCGGTGCAGTGGGGTTATGGCGTCTGCAGAGTCACAGCGATTATTAGGCCAATTAATACCAAAAACAAACAGCACTGCGGTAATAGGGGATTATTTCGGCTTCGAGGTGACGGACACCGAACAGAAAGGTCGTTTGCAAGAGCTGTGTGTAATTGTTGCCACAACCCGCGGGACTCAGCTCCTGCACCAGCCCTGCAAACAGCGCCGCGGCGGCTGGAGGAGCGCAGTGCACAGTCGACTGAAGTCCCGCCACTGACCCTCAGTCCAGCAGCGAGAGGCTGTTACACCATCTGAAAAGACCTCACGGAGGCACCAGGAGATCAGTAACGCCATCACCCAATACCTCGCTACAGACAATGTTTTAGAGGGAAACCCAGATGTGCTGTGTTAATGTATTCATTCATTTAATTGTAAATGGACACGTTATTGAATCGTGTCCCTTCACACTGACTGTCTGGATTGTCCTGCACACATTGACACACACAGCCTGTACCCCGGCCAGCTGTCATACAGTATTAATACATTATTATCCTTCAGTTTATTTTAATTAGTCAGCGCTGCACCGGTCTGTGAAATCAGTGTTTAATGCACTGATATTAACTGTAAGCAGTAAAACATTTCATTGTCTCTGTAGGTGGATTTCACTCCACGCTGCTAATAAAACTGCAATGTCTTCGTGATCGCACATGCACTTGAGATTATATCTCCGACACAATGTGTCTGATGTCCTCTCTGTGTCTCAAGTCAAACACACACCTCCGCTGCTGACAGTGACTCGTGTCCTCAGTGGGACGGATGTTACGGACGCGTCCAGCAGCAGATAGTTAACCTCCACAAAACACGGCGCGTCCGGACGCTCAGCCAGTGGAAACGGGGCAATAGTGACTTTTAATGCAGTGACCAAAGAGGGGTTTAAAAAGCTCATCCCACCACTGGACAGGAGATATACAATCCCTCTCGCACATATGGTAGCCGAGTTGCATCCCGCAGATCTGTGCATTGAATGCACGAATAAAGTTGAGAGGAATTGACACACGTGGGATATGACCCACAGCAGCAGACTTGTGATCCAGCAGGACGAGCGACGGTCTGAGTCTCACTGCGCACTTGATCAATGAGGACCCGCTGTCTGCAACGGCAACTTCCCTGTGGACCGTAGCAGGTTTGGGGGGTTTCAGCAAGTGATTGTAAGACTTGTAAGACTTGTAAGGTTGGAGTCAAGATTTGTTCTGCACTTTATTTTGTAATGCCACTTACTGGCAGCCTTTACTGTGTGAAGAAAATGTTAACAAGTTCAAAGTATTTGTACCTGAATGTGTGCTGGACAATATTTTAAATGCTGGTTATCACTCCTGACAGTTTTAGTTGATTGTGAACATTTTGTGTAGCATTTGTGATCATTATTTAGTGTTTTGTCAATATAAGCTAGTCCTACCTTATTTCAAAGTCAGAAGAGCTTGTTTATAGAAAGGTAAGGTCATTGTATTTGTTCTTACTGGAGATTGTGTGCACTAGAGAAAAGTGAGTGTTCAATTACTGGATTTTTTAAAAAGGTGTAATAAATGATGGAATGAGTAAATATCTTTTCAGTTCTTGAATTAGAATGCATTCTGTAGGCAGCACTGACTGCATTTTAGCAGCAAGAACATAACCATCTATTGGATAGAAAGGCACACTGCATCTGCTAGACTACAAGATAGTGGAGGGATCTACAGTTGTTCTCTAATTTAGAGTGTGTGCTGCACACTATTGAGAATATTGAGATGAAGCTTGACTTTACAGAATTAAATCGCATATCAAATCGCAATCGCAATATCTGTCAGAATATCTGTCAGAATATCTGTCAATTCGATATTTTCCCAAAATCGTACAGCCCTAGTTCCACTATTCATCCATAAAGAATATTGTCAGTTAAATTACAACAAATAGATAACAGTTTTTAGAGCCACAGTAGTATGTTGATCAGCAGTGAGAAGAGACTGTTTGATTTGTTTTCATGGTCATAGGGTTATTTTATTATTTTTATAAATAACATTCCTGCTATTTAGCTGAACTGCTTCAAATCTGCATTCACATACATTTAAGTCCACTTAACCTCAGTGTATTTCTATTTCCCTTAATGTGAGAGTAGTTTGATTTGCTCTCTTACATTTGCAACACAAATGAGCCTTATTACCATTTCCCCTCAGTGCTGGCAGGTGACTGTAGTGATGGATCCAGTTGGCCACAGTTTAGCTTCACTACTGACATTAATGTAGGGACAGCCAGACCCGGCTATGTGTAAAGACAGGTACCTGAGGAGTAGTCAGTAAATGAATCAGTAAACATGTTAAAGATAATCTCATGCTCAAATATAAATCTCCATAACAGTCTTTCCACCTGCCAGTCTACCTGATTGATTTGTGGTGACTGCAGAACTGTGAGAATGAGAGAGTGTCTCCTTCCTTTTACAGGCTGTCAGGCTGTGGGATCACAGAGGGAGGCTGTGCAGCTCTGGTCTCATCTCTGTGTTCAAACTCCTCAACTGTGAGAGAGCTGGACCTGAGCTCCTGAGCTACAACCACTCGGGGGACTCAGGAGTCACGCTGCTCTCCGCTGGACTGGAGGATCCCAACTGTAAACTAGAGACACTGCGGTAAGCAGAGGCTGTGTGTTTGTGTGAATACTCAGCCAATGACTGTAGTTTCTCTGCTCTGCTCCTATCCCCTGCTCTAACCCGATCTCTCCCTCTCCTCTCATCAAACATATTTATTTATTCAGAGAGAAAATCCAGTCCACTATAGTGTTTACTCTTAACCAGGTCTATGTCACTACACTGTTGGTTTGTCACACACTGTATCCTAATCGTCTCATATTTATAATATGAACTATTGCAGTGTGTAACAAAGCATTGTCAGTCCTCAGTTATTAGTTGTCCTCTACTCCAGTGGTTCCCAAACTTTCTGGGTGGCGACCCCCAAAAACATTTGGGTCACAAATGTTACATGAAATAAAAATAATACATTTATTATTTTACCCCTCACCACATTATCCCTCTCTCCTATCTCCCTCTCCTATCTTCCTCTTCTCTGTATCACCTATTTGTCCTTCTCCATCCACACCTCTTCACCTTTCTCCTCTCCTTCTATTTCTCCCCACTCTGCACTCTTATTGTTTACTGTGTCCCTCTCATGCTTTATCTCTGCCACTTTCTTTTTCTCATTTCCCATCTCTGTCCCACTCTTTCCCCTCATCCTCCTCTAATTCATTTTATCCTCTTTCCTTCATCCTCTCTCATCTGCTATTGTCATTCTGCCTCTCCTGCTGCTCTCTCCTTTCTTTCCCTCTTCCTCTACCCTCCACATTCTGCATTCCTTATCCTTCCAAATTGCTCTCCTCTCCACCTCTCCTCTCTTTTTCTTCCCTCCTGCCTAAACTCAATGATTACAAATGACACTTAGAACAGGGGATGTGCCAACTGACTGGAAGACAGCAAATGTCAAACCAATCCACAAGAAAGGGGACAAAACTGAGCCAGGAAATTACAGACCAATCAGTCTCACCTGCATCACCTGTAAAATGTTGGAGAAAATGATTAGACAGAAAATGAAAAACTTATTCTTGGAGATGGTCAAAATGGGTTTAGACGAGGCAGATCATATCTTACTAATTTATTCTAATTTGTTGAACATGCAACTGCAGCTGTAGATCATGTGAAACCATATGATATGATATACTTAAGTAGATGTAAGTAGATGGATTATGAACTGGTTGATGTTTAGGAAACAGAGGGTGTCGATTAGAGGAGTCGCTTCTAACTGGAGTGAGGTTGTTAGTGGAGTTCCACAGGGATCAGTACTAGGGCCTGTGCTTTTTCTAATCTATATTAATGATCTGGACTCTGGGATAGTTAACAAACTTGTCACATTTGCAGATGATACTAAAATAGGTGGCTCAGCAGATACAATCTCGGCAGCACAGGCTATTCAGAGGGACTTAGATAATATTCAGTTGTGGGCCGACACCTGGCAGATGAAATTCCCTATGGACAAGTGCAAGGTATTACATGCGGTGTTGGGGTAAAATTGCCCCCTATGTATTGTATATACCCACTGTATAACTGTTAGAAAATATAAGAAACCTTCCAGTAAGTTACTAGTTAAAACTTGCTCTTATAAGGGTTTCATTGTTCTTATTAGGATTTCTCTGCTCAGACTTATAGTGTGCCAGATAGAGATATTTTCTACTGCCGTGGACATTCTTTAGGTAATGAACCAAAACTATATATACATCACGTTCTTATCAGTATAGTGTGCGCTGTGTCATTGGTACCAGCGCTTCCATGTCTGGATAAAATATTGTTTCCCTAATTATAAAGAATACCTTATCAATTATTGCTTCCTGTGTCTCGGAACTGCCCCGGGACATATGTAAAGAAAATATCCAGGTTCGGGACGGCTTCGAAACTCCTTTGAAATATTGCTTGTAGATGTATAAAAGGCTGTGTGAAACCTTCAATAAACTGAAGATAAACGCACAGACTCCAGTGTCTATGAATTTACTTCCCCGGCCTGTCTCCTGTTAAAAAGTCTCATCTGTTACTGGAAGCGCTGACTGGGGTGCCTGATTCACTGGAGAATCCGAAGGGTTACTTCAACTGAAGCTTTGTACCTTAACATGCTGGTAACAAAAATGTCCACTATAATTACTCTATAGAAGGAATAGATCTAGATGAAGTAACACTTGAGAAAGACCTAGGAGTCTATGTGGACTCCTCACTTTCTCCATCCAAACCATGTGGGGAAGCAATAAAAAAGGCAAACACAATGTTAGGGTATATTGTCAAAAGTGTGGAATTGAGAACAAGGGCAGTGATGTTCAGACTGTACAATGCACTAGTTAGAGCTCATCTGGATACTGTGGACAGTTCTGGGCTCCACACTTCACAAAAGATATCGCTGCTCTAGAGGCAGTTCAGAGGAGAGCAACCAGACTTATTCCAGGTCTGAAGGGAAAGTCCTACTGAGAGACTGAGGACCTGAACCTTTTCACCCTGGAACAGAGGAGACTACGTGGGGACTTGATCCAAACTTGATCCGAACGGCCTTTTCTCATTTGTAAACTTCCTTATGGTGTTGTCCTTCCTCTCCTGATTTGCTCCTGGTTTTTCTATCTTCACCCCATTCACCTCTCCGTTCATCTTCTCCCCCTAACTTTCCCTTATTCACCTTACTATTAACTCTTCTCTCTTCCTTTTCTCCACCTTTGTTCACTCCCCTACTTGATTTCCTCTTTCTCACTCTGTTCCTCTCCTTCTCCATATTCCTTTATTGTTATTATTATTATGAATGGATGTTCTCTCATCTCTCCTCCCTCTTGTCTGCAGATGCCTGTCGACTCACACTGGACCCCAACACAGCGCACAGATGCCTGTCTCTGTCTGAGGGGAATAGAAAGGCCACATGGGCGACAGAGGAGCAGCCACACCCTGATCACCCAGAGAGATTTGACTGGTGGCCCCAAGTGCTGTGCAGAGAGGGTCTGACTGGCCGCTGTTACTGGGAGGCTGAGTCCAGTGTGTTGTGGGCTGCTATAGGAGTCACATATAAAGGAATCAGCAGGAAAGGAAGCCGTGCTGACTGTCGCCTTGGACACAATGACAAGTCCTGGAGTTTGTACTACTGGGATTCCAGTTGCACAGCCCGGCACAATAACAATCACACTGCCATACCTGCCCCCCCCCCCACACAGAGTAGGAGTGTATCTGGACTGGGCAGCCGGCACTCTGTCGTTTTACAGCGTCTCCTCTGACACACTGACGCTCCTGCACACCTTCCACAGCACATTCACTGAGCCCCTCTATCCCAGGTTTTGGGTTGGCTCCAGTGTGTCTCTGTGCCAGCTGGAGTAGCCTGGTGTCCTTGAAGAGCCTCTGTCTAGAGCTCTAGTCTGTCCTCTGCATTACTATTTCTACTACTACTACAACAACCCTGGGACCCAAGTTAGACTCCAGCCTTGTGTGTCTGCCTGTGGGGAGTGTGCATGTTCTCCTAGTTGCTGTAGGTTTTCTCCAGGTGCTCCAGTTTGACTGGGTGATCTATATTCCCCTGTAGTCATGTGTGTGTCTGTGTGTGTCTGTGTGTATCTTTGTATCTGTGCACTGCCCTACAATGGCCTACTGTTATGTTCAGGGTTTACCCTGCTTTGAGCCCAGTGACCATCAGTTTGGGCTCTTGCTCACAGCGACCCTGCCTATTTGATTAATTAATTAATAATAATAATAATAATAATAATAATAATAATAATAATAATAATAATAATAATAATAATAATAATAATAATGATCAATACTTTTCTCTCTCTCTACTATTCACATTCTCTCTTGCTCCTGGTCTCAACTTACCTTATTAAAATAATAATACTGTTTAACATTTTTGGTCTTTTTTCTCTGTTCAGATCAATTTAATATTATTGATTGTATTCAGCATTATTTATACAGTGATTCTAAACTCAAAATTACTGAAAGAGTTGTCTTTATTTTTATATGTATTTAATGTAAAAAGAATCAGTTTTTGATTTGAATAACTCATATATTTTATAAGATTCTTACTGCAACTATGTGTATTCTGTCAGTTTTTTTTTCTTGTATGCAATGTGTCCAAGTTAATGTGAATGAAACTGTGATCCACATGACCAACACCATTCTTATCTGTCAAACAAAATTAGATCGATCAATAACACATACTCCCACAAGTGTGAATCAGCAATCAGGAAGGAAGTGTCCGGGGGAGAGGAGTTTTGGAGGAGCGGCAGGAGGAAGTGTGCTAGTCGGCACGAGGAAAAGTGTGTTGGATAGAGAAAAGCAGGGAAACTTGTATTCACTTTAATTGTATACTTTTTCAATACCCAAGTTCGGCTATAGTTAGGTGAGCTGTTTGTTTGTTTTGACCGTGTAAGGGTGTGTGCTCGAGCCGAGAAAAGGGGCACAAATAAACCAGTTATTTGTGACGTTATTTGTTGTGCAGGACTCTTTTGTCTTTAGTATTTACTTTATTTTTCCACAACTGTGACCGACCACAAGTCATCACGATGGTGGTAGCGGTGGGATCATGGACTTTTTCGCCTGACAAACCATGGAAAGAGATGGATAAAGTATTCACGAGTCGCCGCTGCAGAGTGAGTCGGACTTGTCAGTGGCCTGGAACACATCGCTGCTTAAGAAGAGGAGGCAGATGGTGAGGGGGATGATGGAAGCGATGGAAGAGAGCCGTGGGGCTCACTGAGAAATGAAAGGAAGGCTGCCTGTTTTCAGAGGTAAGCAAACATGGAAAGACTTTATTACGCTGTTTGAAATGATGGCAAAGTGGGAGGAATGGATGGAAAAGGAAAATATATACAGGCTGTTTTCGAGCTTTGAAAGGCAATTGTAGAATGAACTGCCCACTGAAATAAAAAAATGTGAAGGGGACTTTAAAGAATTAAAGTGCAGCCTGCACTTGTACTTTGATTGCAAGGACAAGTTAGTTATGCCTCGTGGTGGGCTGGATTGCACCAGTGAGAGAGAGATCAATAAAGACACACTGCTGCAGGCCACAGCAGTGCATAATGAAGGGGTGGCGGTGTTGAGCACACCGAAGTTGCCAGGGTTCGATGGAACAGGTTGCTAGGAAGTGTTCTTGGCACAATTAGAGACTTTATCTGAAATCCACACTGGATCCACACTTCACCGGAGTGAAGCTGAAAAGGCAAGTCTGATGATACAGGCACTAAAAGGGGACGCTCCGCTGGTGTTGCTTAACCTTCTACCCAGGGTAAAAAAGCACTATGCTGCACTTTGTGGAACACTGGGCTGCCGTTTCGGAAACCTTGTTGATCCAGAAGGGCTGAAGTTGCATCTGAGGCCTTGCCAAACTAACCTCTGACCTGGAGAGGAAGAGCCAGAGGGCTTATGCTACATCCAATGGGACAGAGCAAGAGGAGCAGGCCCGTTTGCAATTTATTGAAGCACTGGGCGCAGGCAAATTGAGAAAGCACTTACGTCTACAGCGACCTACTTCTCTGGCCACCGCACAGTGCATGGCTCAAGAGTGGGAAGAAGTGATGGAGGAGAATGCTGCCACAGCCTTCCAGCCAACCACAAGACAGACAGAAGTTACTGAAGTGCCACCAATGGCCCCTGAGGTTGTGGCCCTGCTGAGAGCCGTCCAGGTCAGGGGCCCAGGAGGTCCAAATTCCCAGTTACGCCTTTGCTGGGTATGTGGGCTTCCCGGACACATCCGCCGTGACTGCCCATCCCCCAACCACAAACCATAGCCCACGAACCTGCCTTCACGATCGGGAAACGAGGCTCCTCATACCACCTACCAACCCTGCATCAGCAGTTCAACCAAGCCCTAGCACTAACGCCCCAGCATGCCCTGATACTGCAGCCCCATGTCACAGCTGTCTGGCGCCACAGTTGTGAGGGGCTTTTTATGGTACAACAGGCCCAACTCTGGGACTTGCTGTTTGAGTTTCAACACACCTTTGCTACTAGTGAGGAAAACACAGGGAAGACTCACCTGGTGCAGCATTACATAGACACCGGAACAGCAAAACCAATTAAACAATGCCCCTGTAGGCTGTTTATGGCTAAATTCGAAGCAGCTGAGAAGGTGCTGGAGGAAATGAGAGAGGGCGGCCTGATTGAACCCTCTAATAGCCCGTGGGAATCACCTATTGTGATGGTGCCCAAGAAAAACAGGACGTGGAGGTTCTGTGCTGATTACCGCCGGCCGAACCAAGTCACTCGTAAAGACTAATTTCCGCTGCCTGCATTGATGAATCACTGGATCAAGTTGCCGGCTCATCCTGGTTCTCCTCCCTTGACCTTAAAAGTGGTTACTTGCAGGTGGCCCTGGCTCATGCCGACCGTCACAAGACTACCTTTTCTACAGGGTCCGAGCTGTGGAGATTCCGCGTTATGCCCTTCGGGCTCTGTAACACCCCGGCTAGTTTTGAGCGGCTGATGGAGAGGGTGCTGCAAGGGGTACCGAGGACAAACTGCTTGGTTTACCTAGATGACCTGCTGGTAAACAGAAGGCTGCCATTGTAGAAATAGTTGTTTCAAACAACTCAGTGTGTTTGAGGGACATCTAGACTACAAATATACACAAATATCAAAACATTTAGAAAGTTCAAAGTGCCAGTGTGGCAACTACTGACCAAGTTTTGAATCAACACCAACTAAGGATGAAGCAGCTGTACAGGTACCTTTGACATAAACAGTGACACAGTGAAGGAGATTAGGTTCCAGTCTGTACTGGTGAGGGTATCACAGTGGTTCGGAGACAGGGCACCGGAGTACTAGAATGGTCGTGGGCTGGCAACAGGAACAATGGAGTCAGGCAAGAGACGTGGTCAAATAGGGCAGGTAATAGGTCAGGCGATCAGGCAAAAAGAATAATGAAGGGAATCCAGGAATCTGTGAACAGGAATATGGGCAAAAGGTCAAAACACTAAAGTAGTCAGAACAATGAGGGGGGGGGGGCATCCTAGGGGGTGGGGGGGGCGGGGTTGCTTGTACCGCATAATAATTACCACATTGTTGGGTGGAGTTGACAGGGCACCAAAGGAATGTGCAGGGTGGTGGGGGGTCTTCAACTGTTTTTCAAACCCTCCAAAAGATTTGTCTTTAAGCCAGACTGATTCTTTAGTAAAATAGCTATTTTTCTCTATATGTGTGAAGCTCCAAAAGAGCGCTATGTATACCCTTCAGATTCTTTAGAAAACATAGATATTTTTCCCTACGCTAGTGAAGCTCCAAAAGAGTTGTATTAAAGTCCCCCCGATTTATTTAGTAGAATAGCTATTTTTCCCTAAGCGAGTGAAGCTCCAAAAGAGCTCTATTAAAGCCCTCACGATTCTTTAGTAACATAGATACTTCTACTTAAGCGAGAGCCGCGAGGCCGTCTCTTCAACAGGGCCAAAGCAGTTACCTCTTTCAAATGGACAAGGGTCCTGTCGGTCCGGAGCTTTTTGAGCGAGTGGGGGTGGTGAGGAGGTGTCTACGTCTTTAGTAACCTCGGATCGGTGAAGAATTAGTATATTTGGGGGCGGAGTTGACAGGGCACTGAAGGAATAGCCTATCAAGTTAGAGTTTGGTTAGAATAATTTAAATCTTTGGGGGCGGAGCTAACAGGGCACTGGTGACAGGTGGGTCTGTTTTCAATTTGAGAAGCGGCTCTGTTGACATTGGAGGCGATGGGCCCCCCGGGCCCCGGATAAGGGAATGTGTTGAGAGATAGCGATCTGTAGAAGCGCTGGGGCTGTGGGCAGCTGGAGAGACACAAGATGGACTGAACTTTAGAAAATCCTGAATATGAGCAAAATGAAAAGAAATGTAAGAAAGAAAATGTAAATTAAAACTTTCAGTAGTCAGTATAATCTCAGTAAATACTACACCTATCCAAGACCAATATTTTCCAGCATATATCAAACTTATTATTTAAAGAACAGATACAATGTAAAGATTGAATAAATACAATGATGAAGTTTTAAAGGTGTGTGTGTGTGTGTATTCACAACAGCGTGCAATGTAAATGAAATGTTAAGAAATCCTTAAATACAGAAGAGTTATAGAATATATATGTTATATAAGAAGCATAGACTATATATGTAGAAACTGTGAAATTTCAATACAACTCAAAAAACGCTGCATTTGTAATAATATTAGTAACAAAACATCAAATTATTTAAAAAAAATCTAATGTAATCCATTCATGCAATAAGATTAAGTAAATACACAATATGTGTGTATGTATATTTATATAATTTACACATTACAATAGCTTGGGGGTGCGGTCTGAAGACCTTAATGGTCTTGGTTGTATTGACAGTAAGACATTTGAACAGACTTCAGTACAACTAACTAGTAACTTATGTACAGACATAAAGAACAAAAGCACAATTTAATAACGATAGTAAGTAAATGAAACTAAACCACACTTATTTTACTTAAGAAATACAGTATATAACCGACATTTAACTGAGCACAGCTCTTTGGTAGTTAGATAACTCTCCACGGTCAAACAGAAGCCTTATAGTAGTAACTTTCTTACAGAAATAATGAATGCACCCTATGATGTCAAGAAAAAAATGAATTAAAAAATACTAAAGTAACTTTAGACATATTAAATATGTATCATTCATTAAGTATGTGTCAATTAAAACAGTAGATTTATACTTTTTAGTTAAATAATCTCCAGGCTCAGCATCTCAGGGAGTGAGACCGACCCAGCAGCACATAAACACAATACAGACAGAGGCCAGAGGGAGCGGCAACCTTAGAGACCACAGCGAAAGACAAGCGCAGGGAGACACAGTCACACTAGAGTCACACCGGATCATGCGTGAATCCAGCAGGTCTGTAGTGAGATAGGGTTAACACAAAACAATCAGGCACAGAAAAAGAGAGGGGCTAGAAATAGAGAAAAATGATAAATAAATAAATACATACATACATACATAAATAAATAACCATAATAACAGGGTGAGTCATAAAGACCAAACCGACACAGTTGAATATTTGAACTTTATTACTTTACTTATTTTGAACATTATTTGGGTTACGAGTTGTACAGTAAAGCGAAATCAGATTTAGCAGAGAGAGACACAAGCCGGTAAGAACATGTTTTTGTACAAAATAAGAATCAGAGAGGTATCTATTTTATGAAATGCTTCTTTATTGTTAATAACATACACAAGGTGGGAAGGAAGGAAATGATGCTACATCAGATCAATGTATAGAATATTAATCTGAATTGTGCTGGTCCTGTTTCTGCTCACGTTTCAAAGATAATCAGTGAACTATAGGCCGGGTGACTGAGAATCTGCGATGCCGTTTTAAACCCTAGATGCTTAAGCTATATGCTGTTAGGTCCTAGCTGTTGATTTGATGGATCTGTTCAGGGTGATGCTGTGTCTGTCTGTCAGTCTCTCACCATGTGTAAACATAAAAAACAGCTTTATGTTATCACCAGACTACATACAGTTAAAAGGAATGCCACATGGCTAAACTTGGCTCTTGAAACAGAGCAGGACATTATGGCTTCTGGATATGCGTGAGCTCAGACCCCACCCCAACCCATACAGAGCCGCTTAAACTCCTCTTGAGGAGACCTATCTGTAATAAAAATAATAAAATTGATATATGCAATAAGCCCACAAAGTATTTTGAATATAAAGTATTGACTATTTCTGTTTGCTATGTGTGCTTTGTAACAACCAGAATTGACTTTGATATAGAAAATACATTTTATATTGCAATGATGTTGTAAGTTGCCCTGGATAAGGGCGTCTCCCGAAAAATAATAATGATGATATTACTTATACTAATATTAATGATAATAATAATAATCATAATAATAATAATAATAATAATAATAATAATAATAATAATAATTAAGCATTTCCCAAATATCAACATTTGTAGCGAAGTAGTCAAATTTATCACATCAGTATGTCATGTATTTCAGTACAGTGTGCATGTTTCAACACAATTGTACATTACTTAGATACAGACAATGAGTCTCATAAAGCAGTTTGCAAAACTAGTGAAATACATCTGGTGTCTCACATATCTGTACAATATCACTTAATTGCAAAAATGACTGTGTCTCCCTGCGCTTGTCTTTCGCTGTGGTCTCTAAGGTTGCCGCTCCCTCTGGCCTCTGTCTGTATTGTGTTTATGTGCTGCTGGGTCGGTCTCACTCCCTGAGATGCTGAGACTGGAGATTATTTTTCTAGAAAAAGTATAAATCTACTGTTTTAATAGACACATACTTAATGAATGATACATATTTAATATGTCTAAAGTTACTTTAGTATTTTTACATTTATTTTTTTCTTAACATCATAGGGTGCATTCTTTATTTCTGTAAGAAAGTTACTACTATAAGGCTTTTGTTTGGCCGTGGAGAGTTATCTAACTAGCAAAGAGCTGTGCTCAGTTAAATGTCAGTTATATACTGTTACAGTTATGTACTTCTTAAGTAAAATAAGTGTGGTTTAGTTTCATTTACTTACTATCGTTATTAAATTGTGCTTTTGTTCTTTATGTCTGTACATAAGTTACTAGTTAGTTGTACTGAAGTCTGTTCAAATGTCTTACTGTCAATACAACCAAGACAATTAAGGTCTTCAGACCGCACCCCCAAGCTATTGTAATGTGTAAATTATATAAATATACATACACACATATTGTGTATTTACTTAATCTTATTGCATGAATGGATTACATTAGATTTTTTAAAAATAATTTGATGTTTTGTTACTAATATTATTACAAATGCAGCTTTTTTTGAGTTGTATTGAAATTTCACAGTTTCTACATATATAGTCTATGCTTCTTATATAACATATATATTCTATAACTCTTCTATATTTAAGAATTTCTTAACATTTCATTTACATTGCACGCTGTTTTGAACACACACACACACACCTTTAAAACATTATACTTGTATTTATTCAAGCTTTACATTGTATCTGTTCTTTAAATAATACGTTTGACATATGCTGGAAAATATTGGTCTTGGATAGGTGACTACTGAAAGTTTTAATTTACATTTCTGTCTTACATTTCTTTTCATTTTGCTCATATTCAGGATTTTCTAAAGTTCAGTCCATCTTGTGTCTCTCCAGCTGCCCACAGCCCCAGCGCTTCTACAGATTGCTATCTCTCAACACATTCCCTTATCCGGGGCCCGGGGGGCCCATCGCCTCCAATGTCAACAGAGCCGCTTCTCAAATTGAAAACAGACCCACCTGTCACCAGTGCCCTGTTAGCTCCGCCCCCAAATATACTAATTCTTCACCGATCCGAGGTTACTAAAGACGTAGACACCTCCTCACCACCCCCACTCGCTCAAAAAGCTCCGGACCGACAGGACCCTTGTCCATTTGAAAGAGGTAACTGCTTTGGCCCTGTTGAAGAGACGGCCTCGCGGCTCTCGCTTAAGTAGAAGTATCTATGTTACTAAAGAATCGTGAGGGCTTTAATAGAGCTCTTTTGGAGCTTCACTCGCTTAGGGAAAAATAGCTATTCTACTAAATAAATCGGGGGGACTTTAATACAACTATTTTGGAGCTTCACTAGCGTAGGGAAAAATATCTATGTTTTCTAAAGAATCTGAAGGGTATACATAGCGCTCTTTTGGAGCTTCACACATATAGAGAAAAATTGCTATTTTACTAAAGAATCAGTCTGGCTTAAAGACAAATCTTTTGGAGGGTTTGAAAAACAGTTGAAGACCCCCCACCACCCTGCACATTCCTTTGGTGCCCTGTCAACTCTATCCATCAATATGGTAATTATTCAGTGAGGCAGGACACACCCCCTAGGAATGGGCCCCCAGAGTTCAACTCAAGTTCAAGGTCAAAAGCTCAAATCCCCCTTAACCCCCCTTAATCAGTGGCCTATATTACTACTGTGAATGCAACCCTGGTTATCTGAAAAAGGAAGCACTGCCCAAGGGTTGCAAGGTTGCGCGGGCTTCCTAGCTCCCGGGATTGAGGACGAACCTGCGCTGACATCACGTTTTATAGAACAGGATTGGGAAGGGACCTGTTCTGAGTGGGGGGGAATAGAGGAGATCTGATTTGGAGAGGTTGAGCCTGAGGTGGTGCGAGTTCATCCAGGCGGAAATGGCAGACAAGCAGGAAGAGATGCATGAGGGGATGAGAGGGTCAGAAGAGGGAAAAAGACAGGAAGATCATCAGCGTAGAAGTGTCATCAGCGTAGAAGTGGTAGGAGAAGCCATGGGAAGCGATGAGGGGGCCCAGGGAGCGAGTGTAGAGAGAGAACAGGAGGGGGCCCAGGACAGAGCCTTGGGGAACACCTGTGAGGAGAGGTTGGGGGGTGGATGAGGAGCCTCGCCATTTCACTTGGTAGGACCGGTCGCTGAGGTAGGAGGAGAACCAGGTGAGAGCAGTCCCAGAGATTCCAAGGTCAGCGAGGCAGGAGAGGAGGATGGAGTGATCGATGGTGTCAAATGCTGCAGAGAGGTCAAGGAGAATGAGGACTGAGGAGAGGGAGGCCGCCCGAGCACGGCTGAGGGTGTCATTGACAGCCAGAAGAGCCGTCTCAGTGGATTGAGCTGTGCAGAGGCCAGATTGCAGAGGATCAAGGAGTGAGTGTTGGGACAGAAAGTCAGAGAGCTGATGGTGGACCGCCCGGTCGAGAGTGCGGTAGTGATGAGGAGAGGTGGCATCAAGGGTTGGTTTCTTGAGCAGTGGCATGAGAGCAGCTTGTTTAAATGCAGGAGGGAGGAGATGAAGGGGAGAAGATCAGGAGTGGTTGCTTGGAAGAGACGAGAAGGGAGAGGGTCCAGGTCGCTTGTTGTGGGTTTGTGACATAGGAGGAGAGCAGAAACTTCAGCATCTGCGAGAGGTGAGAATGAAGAAAAGGAAGCTTGATCGGTGGGAGGTTTCGGTGTTATGGGAGATGAGGGTGGAATATGTGGAGAACAGCAGAGAGCCAAGGCTGAGGAGGGGAGGGATGGGTAGGACAAGACATGAGAGGACAGAGAGAGTCAAGGGAGGAGGTGAGGGAGGAGAACAAAGAGGAGGTAGCACAGTTGACAGATAGATTTGAAAAACAATCAATGGAAAGCAAGAGAGTGAGGGCAGTGTAGGCAAGGGTGGAGGGGGAGACAGAGCAGAGATTATGATGGAAGGTGACAGAGGGAGTGGGAGAAGAGGTGAGGGAGGGGAGGGAAAGGGAGAAGGAAATTAAGTGGTGGTCCGAGATGTCCATGGGTGTCATGGAGAGTGTTGAAGGGGAGCAGACTCTAGAGAAGATGAGGTCTAGCTGGTGGCCAGCCCTGTGAGTGGGGGGAGATGGGGAGAGAGAGAAGTTAAAGGAGTGAAGGAGAGGAAGAAATCCGGCACAGTGGGAAGGGTTGGAGAGGTGAATGTTGAAGTCTCCCAGGAGGATGGTAGTTGAGGACAGCGAGGGGAGAGAGAAGAGAAGAAAGTCGAGTTCATCCAGGAAGGAGGTGAGTGGACCAGGGGGACGGTAGAGAACTAGAAGGAAGAGATGAGAGGGAGAGGTGATTTCCACTGCATGGAATTCAAAGCTGTGGATTGAGATAGAGGAGAGCGAGGGGGGGACAGAGAAGGGGAGAGCAGGAGCCCTGTTCCTCCTCCTCGCCCAGTAAAATGAGGGGAGTGGGACAGGACAAAGAGAGAGGATAAGGCAGCAGGGGTGGTAGAGTTGTCCGGAGAGATCCATGTCTCGGTGAGAGTGAGGAAATCCAGAGACTGGTGGGAGGCAAAGGTGGAGATGAAGTTGGCCTTGTTGGAAGCTGAGTGGCAGTTCCACAGTACTCCAGGGGAGTAGAGGGGAGGCAGGAGGAGGGGGGGAGAGGCAGAGAAATGAGGTTGGAGGGATTAGGGAAACAATGGCACATAGGTGCACGCCGAGAGGAAGGAGAGAGCAGGACAGGAAATGGAGATCGTCATGGTTGCCTGTTGTTGCTTTTGCTGTGTAGTGTCTCCTCACAGTCTTCTCCTCGCTGGAGTCCCCGCAGCTAGAGTCCCAGCCCTTTGTTAGCGTGGCCCTTCTGAAGGGGGTCACTGAGGCTGCTAGCGCTGACTGCTGGCGCAGAGGGGGGGCGCTGTTAAACTTCACCTGTAACTAATGAGGACAGAAACACCTGTGTTGCATTGAATGACACAAGGCTGGTCAGGATGGCCCTCCCTCCCACGCAGGACTGCTAATAGCACAATTACTGGCTGCTTAATATCTGAATACAGACAAAGACAGTGCCAGACACACGCAGTTACACTGCACATTTACCACCAGATGGCACCAACATTGCATTTTAGACAAATCATCACCTTGTTCTTTCTTCATTTTAGACAGGGGAAAACTAATTTGTTGAAGCCATACACTTACTGAAATTAAAACACAAGGAAATTATTTTGTTGGTGATGCTTTCCAACTTTGGGTCAAATGCATTTGCAATTCTCTTCAAATAATTTAAAGATTTCTACTGATGCATTTCCAAAAGTCAAATTACATTTATTCAATGTTACATTCACCCCACACACAAAATACAGAGCGATTTAATGTACAAAATCTTTATATAAACTTTAATATTTAATCAGCTCTCTTTCTCACCCACAATCTTAATTAATTTTAAACTCTTCCTCAGTACCTTTGTGTCTTATTTAATTATCTCAAATCATCCAAATAAATAAATTAACATTAATCTGTATTAACTAAAAATATAAATGTGTATTCATAGACTTCTCCCTTTCGGGGTGGGGGGTGGGGGGGCAGCCCCTTTTCATTCCCCTGCCCTTTTATTCTGAAGTTCCCCATTTGTCCCGATCACCCCTCCCCCGATCAATGCCATGACCCATAGTTGTACCAACCTTCATCAGCAAAAGCCCCCCCCGGACTAAAGTGCCTCTTCGTTTGTTTCAGCCACTGCCCCCACAAGGCTGTGCACGTCACTGCTGGAACTCATATGAAGATAATACACTGAAATGCTATAATTATAAACAATGAACAGTAACTATGAACTAAAACTCAATCAATATGAAAACCTGTGCTTCAGCCGCTTGCTCTGTGACAATTATTGAAATGTTGAACTCAATAAGTTTGGAAGACAGCACTACAGGTGCGCTACAGGGCTCGGCGCAGCATTGTGATGGATCTGTCTGCGCAGACGCTGCTTCATTGCCTTCTATTCAGCAGTTTTCTGAACATATCTCATCACAGCACTGTATAGCTTTTTGCTGAAAACGACATCAACTAAAACTAAACAAGTACAACTTACAGTAAAACTATCAATAATAATTCTAATACTAATACAAGGTGATTGGATTGCCGCAGTATACATGAGAAGTCTAGATGCGCATAGGTAGACTCAGTGCTTAATTTGTAAATCCGAAGGTGCCGGAACGCAAAGTGTCTGTGTATTTATGCCGATCCTGTCGCAAACCCCCCCTCCTGCTCTCAAGTTTCTTTTTACTTCACCCCCCACTCTCACCTGCCCTCTCAGCTTCCCGAGGCTTCCACGACTCCACCTCCTGAGGTTTCTGGTGCTCCGGTTCCATGGCTCCGCTCTCCGAGGCTTGTACAGCGCCACCTCCCAACACTCCTGAGGCTTCCCAGGCGCCGCAAGCCTGATGCTTCTCAGACCTTGCCTTTCATGGTTTGCAAGGCGTCGCCTCCTGAGACTTCTGAGGCTTCTACAGCTCAGCCTCCTGTGGCTTCCACGGCTCCCGCAACTCTGCCGTCAATGGCTCATGCAACTCTGCCTCTCGAGGCCCCCTCGGCTCCGCCTTCCCAGGCTCCACCTCCTGAGGCTTCCGCTGCTCAGTTCTCCGGGCCTCTCACGGCTCTGTTTTCTGTGCCTCCAGCACATCCTCTACCTGACTCGGATCCTGCCTCTGCCACCTCCGGATCCTGCCTCTGTCCTGTGGTTTTCTTCCAGACCTCTGGACCCTGTCCTAATCCTGTGGCCGCCTTCCTGGCCACTGGACCCCGCTCCCCTCCCGGGGCTGCCTCCCGGACCTCCTGACCCGGTCCTATCCTGTGGCCGCCTCCCAGACTTCCCGACCCATTCCTGGCCCTGTGGCCGCCTCCCAGACCTCCCGACCCAGTCCTTGTCCTATGGCCGTCCCTGCCATGACTGGAACAATTTGGCTACGCCAAGCGTGGAGGGGGTTACTGTCACGGTAACAATAGGGCTGGATTCAAAGGGTCAAAGTAACCCACTGCTACCCTGCAAACTAAATAATGAAACTACAAAGTAATATGTTTTATTGTTTCCCTATCTCTTGATCTCATGAAAAGTTGTGCTTTGGGGAAATGTTGATATACTGCCCTATGAAAATTCAAAACGGTTTCAAAGTTCAACAGGCTCACATTTGAAGATAATAGTAATATTCATCTCACTTTAACAATAAAAAGGGAATAAAAACAAATGACAAAAAGACCACAATTACATTGGCATTGAAAGACATTGCAATATTTCCAAATCATAAAACATTGTAACATAGTACTGGCATAAGACAACTTGGTCAGCATGCCAACACTATACCTCCCTGGGATGTTGAATCCATGAATCCATGTTATGGAAGCACAGTGTAGTTAGGCTTAACAAGGAGCTAGCTTTACATTTTATTTTGTTATGATCGTTACGGTTTGCGTAGTTTTCAAATGTAGTTTCTATCACTTATAATGAGGTGACAACTCCGTTTCACTCAGCGTTGCCATGTTCGCTTATTATAAGTGAATTATGCTTATATTGTTGACCAGATCACTTGTTTCTCTTGCGAGATCTAGCAACACAAGATGGTGCGGTCCAGCATGAACACAACAGTGTCTGCCCACTTTTTCAGTGGGATCAGAACATCTGGAATGTAATGCCCAAAAAGGGAGATAAAGTGACTGTGTTGACAGAGACATGTCACCCATGGCCTCATATGCAAACACTTTTTTTCACTCCAAGGAGTGAAAACAAACAGGTATATAAAGTGATGCTTGCTCTGTGCACCAAAACAAGTTGACCTATCAGCATACAAGAATTTAAGCTCCAACCTAAGAAAGCACGTTGCGGTAAGTTGTCCCGATGATGGCTGTCTCATAGTCATTTGTAACTACAGGCACTTTGACCTATATGATATGGCATTAAAAATGTACTACATAAAATAAGAATAAAGTGTATTTATAAAGGAAATGTATAACCAGTGTAGCCTTTAGTGTTGGATTGAAAGCTACAAAGCTATCATTCTGTCATCACATTCCCTATGCTCACGGATTTTAGTCAGTGACATAAAACCCGAGGTAGAGTTGAGAATCGCAGAACCGGTTCCATTAAAAATAAATAAATACAAGAATTGTATGATTTGAGGATTTTTCTGCCAATTCAGGTGGAACCACTGTACTAAAATAGCCTGACAGTTTTTTCTTCAGCGCATTTAAGCGGTGCTGCGCCCTACTGGATATACAGCATAAAACACAATTATTCACAATTATTGGATTGCATTTATGCCTTAAAAAAGGTCTGCAATCATGCCTTTTACAAGAACTGTAGACTATTAAATGTATTTCTGATTTGTTACATCTGCTCTGTATAAATCTGAAATGATTTCATCATTTGGCAAAAGGCTGCTGAGGACAGTACTTTAATTATTTAAAAAAAAAAATTACTCAAAGAATTGATATAAGGAATCAGAACCACAATCATTAGAAGGAATTGGAAACAAAATCATTAAATTCCTTACGATTCCCAACCCTTATCCGGGGACAGGTTTTTAGCCCAATACAGTCAGCTATTAACCATCTATCAAAGTAAAACACAAGTAGCTTAAACCTTTCTCTAGTAATTTTTTCTCACTGCTGAGAATGCAAAGTGCCTATAGCTACAGAAACACCGTTTCAATTCGAATTATAATTTATTATCAACCTATTATACTGTATAACTGCTATTTCATCAGATAGTTCACCCAAACAAGTTGAAGACTTATACAGAGCTAATTGAGTCCAGGAAGCGAGGATCAGCCTCATTCCATGAACCTCCTAATCAAATGAACAATTCAAAGATTGTGAATGCCTTTTCCTCCTCTGTCCCAAAAGTGTTGCAGGCAACGGTTGATAAACTGTTAGTCAATTTTGTCTGTGAAGACAACCAGCCATTTTCTGTCGTTGAAGTGCCATCATTTAGGAAAATTATAGAGACTGCAGTGCAATGACAAGAAAAACATTACGGCTCAAAATACAGGATGCATTTGAAAACACGAAAAGTGCCCTTGTCCACAAATGTAACAACGTCGCTCATGTTGCTACTACAGCAGACTGCTGGTCAGCCATGCAGCGCAGTTACTTGGGGGTCACCTGCCACTGGATAGACAAAAAGTCATTAGAAAGATGTTCAGCAGCCTTAGCTTGTCAAAAAGGTTCACACACATTCGATGTCCTCGCTGCAGCATTGGAGGAAATACATTTCAGATTAGACAAAAGATTATGAGGACAACAACATATAGTGGCTCAAACGTTTTGAAGGCCTTTCGAGTATATGGGGAGGAGAAACAAGAAGACCTCATGGGTGCACAGGAGGAGGAAGACTGCACCCCTGATGATGAATCTGACAAAAGTGACTTTTACACATGGGGTGGCCAGGTGGTGGCCAAGGCTACTTCAGGGGTTCCATAGACCATGACAGAAAATGTGTGTGTAACACGAACTTGGCATCTAAGGAGCATGAATGAATCCTATGATTGCTGATTAGAGGTAGAAATGATAATTAATTGAGTTCTTCAATGTGGCAGATAGTGTGGTCCAAAAGGGTCACTTCACTAGCACTCTTTAACATACTATAGTCAGTGTCTCTACCTCGGAACTGCAGCTCAATTTCTCTCTCACACACAAGAGACTTGGGTCACTCTGTTTTCATGAATATTTAATCTGAGTCTATAAGTGTTGAACATCAAAAATATTTTCAGTATATAAAGCTCAAGCACCAAAGAGATAAGATAGCATTTGTGTTTTACATGAATTGCATAGTTTATTTACAACGTCTGATATCTTTCCCTTTCCTTTCATGTTTAATTGAACCTATGTGTAAAAATAAAACTATAGTTACATCTAAACATCCAATTACCCACCTTTTGTCCAATCCCAATATTAATTAATCCTAAATTACTTGTTAGATCATGGCTAGCCCTACTCTGCAGTAAGTAACGTATGCCTTGGTTCCACTGGCTTAAGCATCGTGCCATGCCATGCCGTGCCGGACACGTCCCAGAGCTGTTTCTGTGAATCCATCCCTCTGATGGGAGGAGCAGTGTAAGATATTATTTGATAGAATATATTTTTCTATGGGAAATTCTATACCATCTGGTTTGGTAGAGGAAACAGACCTCCTCCCTTAAATCTGGTAGCCCTGGTAGCCTCTGGTAGTCTCTGGTAACCTTAACTGTATGTCCAGAAGACCAAAGGGGACCTGTCCTCTGATTGGTCCTAGCCAAATTCAAAGTGACCCCCCACTTCTAAATTACTTTAACATAAGGCACACAAATCATAGTGGTGGCAAAATGCTATTGGTTGGAAGGAAACCTTATAAAACGGAAAACAAAGAGAATTTGAGTTCTCTTAACTTCTTCATCCTGCAACGAGAGACAAGACTGAGCTGGAGAGAGAGAGAGAGAGAGAGAGACCACTTTCTGCCTGACCAGGCTGGCCTATAAGCTGTACTGTGAGGAGAAAGAAGAAAATGGGTATCATCTGTTTCTTACTGTAATTCAGCAGAAGCTTAAGATTACCTATTTTCAGTAATATAATTGAATGATATTAGTTTCCTATTTTTGTCAAAATAAATGATTATTGCACATCTGTGACTTGACCACATCTTCCCTCTAAAAAGAATCTTAAAAGAGAAACCAATTGAATATGAGTTTTCAGTTCAACTATTTATTTAGATTGACTGAAAAACCAAGCATTTCAAATTCTCTTACAGCAGCGACTGTGGGTTTGGTTTGTTTCGTTTTAAAAACAGAGACAGAGAACAACACTACGAGCAATACAGCCTGATGTGGAGAGGATTTTGTGTCTGTTTTATTCTTTCTACTTCCCTCACAAATATGCAGAAAGATGTCTTCTGGATGGCCGTAAGTCAGTGTCTCCCCACCAGAGTGTTCATGTACAGAAGTGGCCTGGCCCTGTTTGACACCTGCTCCTACAATGGCTGCCTGGGAAGGGAGATAGAGTCTCACATCTTTAGGGATTGCCCCTCCACTTGCAGGGTCTGGCTCCTGTTTTTCCTGTTCCTTCCGCAGGTTTGCTGTTCCTGTGTGGGCAACCACATGGCAGATCCTCTATGGCCTAACATTTACATCATTGAGGTGCTGGTGGCGTGTCGTCTGTGCAGTGAAACAGGCCCTGTTATTGAACATCTGCCTCTTCAATAAGCAGGAACTGGACCCGATAGTCATCGCGTGGAGGTGTGTGGTCCTGGTCCGAGACTACGTCAATCTGGAGATGCAACAGAGGGGCAATTATTTATAATGTACTTATCAGACGTCCTTAAACAGGCAAGTTACAGTTGAAACAAAATACACATGTTTCACGATTAATCATCCAGCTACAATATAGCAGATTTAATTTAATGAATGTGTGCATTTTTCATTCATTGCATTTATGGACGCATTTATTAAACCAGTCCTAATGTTTTAGAGGGAAATCCAGATCTACTGTATTAATTTTTTAATTAATTTATCTTGTAAATGGACACATTAACTGAATCGTGTTCCTTCACACTGACTGTCTCTGGATTGTCCTGCACACATTCACACACACAGCCTGAACACCGGCCAGCTGTCATAAAATATTAATTAGTTTATTAGTCAGCGCTGCACCGGTCCTGTGAAATCACAGTGTTTAATGCACTGATATTAACTGTATCAGCCATTGTTTCTGTCCGTGGATTTCACTCCACGCTGCTAATAAAACTGTAATGTCTTCATGATCACACAGATTGAGATTATATCTTCAGACACAATGTCTCTGATCTCTTCCCTGTCTGTCTACAGTCCAGTGCACATCTCTCTTCTGATAGAGAAGTATTTCCTCAGTGGGTGACGGATGCTTAACCCATTGGCAACACTCATTTAAGCATCCGGTGCCAGTGGAAACGGGGCATTAGCTGCTATAATTCCTTACACCTTTACGATAGCAAACAGGCTAGCTTTTGAGTAATGTTAACAGATTGATAATAAAAAATGTTAATTTTGAGTTCAAGTATGAAAATCAAAGTCAATCAAGTCAAATTGCTAAATGTTAACTTGCTGAACACTGACTGCTATAGCCAAGTTACCCCACATTAGCTAAACATGCGTTTACTGTAACTTACACAATGCACTGTATCTGCGTGTATTACTAGCACAGATGTGAACATGATGTTAGGCTAAATTGGGAACCGATCTCTCTTATCTGATTAACTGTCTAAATGGAGCCAAAGGTCTAACGTTAACTTACACAGCAACTCAACTTTCGTAAAAGTTATTCAGGAAACCTAAACCTGATGCCAAACCTTAAAACTTACGTCAAATGTGGTTTTCACCAATCACGAAAAGAGCTCATGGAGCTGTGGAAATATTCTCTCTTATTCTTCTTCTGTATGTTCTCCTTATACTTATTCTTCTGTATCTCGCAACCAACATTAATATTCTCTCTTTCTTATCCTTAGTTTGAAAAATGTGCTGCCAAATGTCAAAATAAACGCTTCTTTCAACAAGAGGTGAAATGAGATGTCAATCAGCATCAAACTGCCAGTAGCGAATTAAATGTTGGGGTGGCCAATCAGATGTCAGGGGTGTCCAGTGCCACCATGGACACCCCTCTGGCTCCACCAGTGCATGGCCCTCAACATATTTCAAGGGGAATCATCACTCCATATGGGTTTTCTGCATCCAACCCTTTACCAACTGCTGGACAAGCTGAAGAGGCTGGACTCAAGCTGTAAAGTCTGTCAACCCCTCCTTGATGCAGATCCAGAAATGTTTTGGAGAGGTCATGAAAGAACCAGAGCTGATTGCTGCATCTATACTCCAAAATTCAGGACCTCATGGACAACAGAGGAAAGCGTCTTGAAAGCTGGTAATGCATCTATGTCTGTCAATTCAAAAGTCATTTCCTTGACCTTGAGTTGAGATTGGTTCTCTCTTTTTGTGTTTTATTAGTGGTGAGTTACAGTTTAACAAGAGTTACAAAATCTCTTAAAATCTGGTGTAGGAATACACAGTAGTAGAAAATACAGTAGATATGTATGAACATACAGGCTTAAAGTGTTTAAATCTTTCTCTGCACAGGGCTTGACTACTGGAATCAACTGGAAACCAACACAGACAACAATGTCCTCTCTTACAGCAGCAGCCAATCAGATGAAGATTACTTCATTGCATCCTTGAAGACAGTAGTCTCACAATAAGGAAAGCTGGAGAGGTACCTTTCATGCCCATCAACTGGAGGAGAAGAAGTTATCTCTCAAAGTAACCACAGCCATCCCAGCATCTGCAGCCTGTGAGAGAGTTTTTAGTCATGCAGGACTCATGCTCACTTGTAAAAGATCAAAACTGCAGACATCTTGAGAGCCAGTTAAAGTTCAACAGTAAAATTCTGTAAGACATTATTGTTCAGGACAGAAGTGTGCAAGCATATATTTACAACACAAAAACACACACACACTTTTTCTCTGTGTCCACATTCTGTCCTCTCTCTTGTTATATGCAGATGCTGACAAGTTTATTGTGCTGAGATTTTGTTTTGAAAATGACAGGTTGTGTGTTCCTGTACCCATTACAAGACTGAGATATTCAGCTTGTTTTCCACCTCAAACCCAGGTTTTATACAGTATATTATAAACAGAACAGACAGATTAACAAATTAAAGGTGTGGTTTACACTTCCCCTTGTCTGATATAAGAAATTTACCTTAATTAGAATCAGATTCGAAACTAGTAACTTGCTACTTAAGTAATCTTTTCATAGGATACTTTATTACTCATACTCAAGTCAATATTTTCATTTTTACTTTTACCTTTACTTAAATAATTGTTTTTTATAGGTAGATTTACTTGTACTTGAGTAAATATTTTGGCTACTGTGGAAGAAAAACCATCTTCAATCAGGTTGGAACGTTCATTGCAATGCCTTTAATACACGCAGCGTGGAGAGGAACAGTGAATCAAGAAGATCCCAAAGTCGCTCTGCCTTCATTTAAAAGTCAGAGGGTTTTATACACAAAAAACTAAGATCTGGTTACAATCAAAAAATAATTACTATATTATCATTAGAGAGTTAGCTAAGCAGAATATATATCATTATAGGACAGAGTTAATAGGTCAACACATGGATTAAGGAGCAGGCACTTCAATCATACTGTTTGACATTGTCTACAAGATTCTCATCGTAAATAACAAACAGACATCAAGCTTCCTTCTGGGCTGTCCTTCTGGCTTGACCTTATCTTTCTTAAGTGTACAAGAGAGTAAAACAGATATGAGGAAAAGAATGTCTAACTTTCCTTCCACACTACTCTACCCACCTGTAAGAGAATTTGATATGCTTGGTTTTTCAGTCAATCAAAATAAATATTTGAACTGAAAACTCATAGTCAATTGGTTTCTCTTTTAAGATTCTTTTTAGAGGGAAGATGCGGTCAAGTCACAGATGTGCAATAATAATTTATTTTGACAAAAATAGGAAACTAATATCATTCAATTATATTACTGAAAATAGGTAATATTAAGCTTCTGCTGGATTACAGTAAGAAACAGATAACACCCATTTTCTTCTTTCTCCTCACAGTACAGCTTATAGGCCAGTCTGGTCATGCAGGAAGCAATGTGTCTCTCTCTGTCTCTCCTCTCCAGCTCAGTCTTGTCTCTCATTGCAGGATGAAGAAGTTAAGAGAACCCAAATTCTCTTTGTTTTCCCTTTTATAAGGTTTCCTTCCAACCAATAGCATTTTGCCACCACCATGACTTGGGTGTCTTATGCTAAAGTAATCTAGAAGTGAGGGGTCATTTTGAATTTGGCTAGGAGCCAATCAGAGGACAGTTCCCTTTAGGTTGCCAGGGGCTACCAGAGGCTACCAGGGAACTTAGATAAAAGTAAGGAAGTTTGTTTGCTCTACCGAACCAGATAGAACAGAATTTCCCATAGAAAAATATATTCTAACAAATAATATCTTACACACGTCTGGCGATGTGGTTGAAGCTGAAAGTTTGGGAACAGACTGGATAGGATCCTTGGATTACTTAGTTACTAATGGACACCAAACGAGCACGATGGGTAGAATGGCCTCTTCTCGATTGTAAACTTTTTATGTTTGTTACCATGTGTTTGAGATAATACACAGAGAAAGAAAACCCCTTTTTCATGACTGTAAAGTGAAGAAGGTTTAAAGTAGTCAGGGAGGCTTAGGGCAGGGGCTGATGAAAGGGCCTGTTTAATGGTAGTATCAGCAAGCGGAGACCAGGGAAGGTGCTCAGGTGTGTCCAGACGAGTAAGATCTTGTAATGGCATTACAATAGATGAATAACCCATAATAAACTGGCGACAATAGCCAGCCATGCCGAGAAATGTACGCATTTGTAATACTATGGTGGGTCTGGGGATTTGCAATATAGCCTGAACCAGTGGCCATGACGTGGGTTTGTGAACAGGTGGGGCATAAAAAGACCTGTGAACACATGTAACATAATGTATATTTGCACCCCAGTCTTTACATTTCCTGCAAAAATGTACAAGAAGTTTAAAAGGTAACTGAGTGAAGATTACGTCATTGTAGGTGTCACGATTACCTCGGGGGCACGGGAACAGGGGACCCAAGTGTAGTGCTGGATCGCGGAATTGTCAGACAGGCGTGGTTTGGAAAACAGTGTGTTGTAACAGAGACGTGGTGGAGGTCACAGGCAAGGGTCGTGGGATCAGGCGAACAGAGCAGACAAAGGCGATGGTGGTCGGGAAGACAGGCAGGAAGTCAAGGGAGCAAGGCAGGTACAGGGCTAGAGGAAACAAGACTAGAACAGGCACTGGGACAAGGCTCGGGATTGCAGTGTGAACTGACAAAACTGTGCCACAACTGAGGGAAGTGAAGGGATTATAAGGGGAGCAGGAACCAGGCTTGGGGGGTACAGGGCGAATGGGAACTGAGGGTGGAAGCAAGAGTGCACAAGGGTGTATGGAATATAAAAACAGACTGATTGAGTGATGAGAGCAGGGAGAAGGCAGGGAAATGTTACCCTGGAATTTGCTTTAGTAACTTTAATTGTCTGCATTATTGTTTGGAATATGCTTTTTTCTTTTACTCCCTTCTCGGTTATAAGCAACTTAAATTCCTTTCTTGCAAAGTATTAACTTCAAATGACCTTCCAATGCAGCTGGCAATTTACAGGTTAATAATCATTATTCATGAGTATTGGTTATAATATTGATGAGATGGAAAGGCTTAGTTTAGAGTGCCAATTAAATCACTGCTATTTTTATTAGAAATGACCATTCAGACAGTAAAGAATACCCTGTGTCCATGTAAGGCCTAAAGTGACAATATTCAAGAGCCAGATGTTTGGAATTCTGTTTCCCTGTGTATATAGTTATTCCAGCTGTTGGTAGTCTAATATAAATGGCTGTAATGTATGTTCTGGAGGTCAGATTTGAGTTGTTCTTTTTACACAAGTGCATAAGACTTTGAAGTTTCACTGTCCAGTGTCAAAAGTCTGCATGGAGCACTACAAAAGTGTTACATTGACCATTAATTCACTATTTTTCTTATAAGCGCTTTTGTTTTTCTTCACTGTTTTGATTTATTTATTAACTCTGGTGGGCAAACACAATTATTTCTGTAATTTTCTGATTCTCCAGTTTGTGCTCTGTTTTTTCATAAGACACTCGGCTCTAGCCCTTGTAGTTACAGAGTTATAAGTAGAAATATGCCAACAGTAAAACCAGGCGAAAATTGGGGCTAATTAATACAATTTATTTCAATTCATGCAATATATAATATGTGCATAGTGGGGTAATAAGATAGAACACATTCAAAATAAAAGTGCTGCACATTTATTCTGAGATGCTGAGATTCTGAACCCAAATGAATACCACTGAGGGGGGATTACTTTCACTCTTAAGAAACATACTTGAAATCATGAGAGCACAAGACACATTGCTGGGAAACAGTTTCCAAACACACGCACATCTGCTTCAGTCAGACGGCTGTGAATTTGAATTCACCGGCTTCTTTCCTGTGGTTTCATATTCAGAGTCATTGTCCTCCCCCTTCACTCGGCAGCCTCCCTGTAGGACACAGCACACCAGACAGGTCAGTGAGTGACTGAGCTCAGCACAGCTCTAGCCTTGGTGACACAGCAATGCCAATCAGAGAGGATTGCCTGTAGATGGGATGATGGTGTTGTACTGGCTGGTGTCTCCATCTGTGTTCTTCCTCTTTGTCATGTTGAGCCATTTTCATTGTTATAGCCAGTTATGACTTAGTACAGATTCCACAATGAGTTTCAGTATTAATCTGTACATTTGCATAGGGTCGCATTCACATTTTATATGGAGTATCTGTACAGCAGTCCCTTTCAGTACAGAAATCATCAATTGGTTGTGCTCACCTGGATTACACCATAGTCCGAGGCCACATTAGAGATCTGCAGCGCTGCGTAGGGGTCACCCTCAGCACCTGCCTGGTCTGTCTGTGAGACAAACCATAAGACGTCACTTTCACAACATTTGGATTTGTTTCATCAGTAATGGGGCAAAAGTAAAAGTATTTGAAGCTCACTTTCTTCTTCCTTCACATCCAGGTGAGATGAATAAAAAGACAAGAGGACAAATTAGTGCTGTGCTGGGAATCAATGTAACAATCGTAGGAGTCGATTCTTACTAATTGTGAGGGATAAACAGGGTATATAATTAAATTATGTTTGTGTGTGCTCTATGTTGTGCTTTGTGTTATGACAGCATTATGACAGTTTATGTCAATATGGCAGGGCTCTGTACTCTAGTTAAAAAGCTTATGCTTGGTGTTCTTGTATAAATAGTGCTTTTGAAAGAGAGAACTGTAGGCAAGATACCATTTATTTTTCAGGACAACTAACACAATAATAATACACAGGGCAGCCATCTCTCCTGTGGAAATGTATGGAACCAGCACAGATGGGCAGTCTGAAAGAAAAGACTCATATTTACATTTTCCTACATAACACTTTTGTCACAAATTTTAATGGAGGGACATTTTCCAGCTCACCATTACCTGAAGGGGAAATCTCAAACAGGAGTCTGGAAGATCCAGCAGTGTTCCTGCTCAGGCACTCAATAGTGTCCGTCTGCCCAAGTGTCTTCACCAGAGTGAGGGTGCTCCTCAGGGCTCGGCTGTCCAGCTGCTCTTCTCCAATGACACTGACAACAGAGTCACTGCTGAGTCTTTGTCCAGAGAGCAGCCACTCAGTGCTGGGTGAGGGATGCCCATGGCTTTCACACTGGCAGGTGATGTCTGCTTTGTGTTTCTGATACATGATGAGGCGTTCACAATCTCTGGCATGTCTGTATGAACAACACAATCAGCTCAGTGCTCTCATTTAAACAGCATATGAGGAACCACTATTGCTCTGGCACATTTAAAGACTAGATTATTTGCTTTAAATATCATGCATTTTCTGTAACTATTATGGTATGATATGATATGGTATGATTTTCCTTTTATGTAATAAAAATAGCAATTCTCAAACCCAAATATATGTTCCACCTACTTTGCAAGTGAATATCTCCTCATAGATCTTAACAATGGTTAAAATTAACTATCTGAAATCCCCAAGTCTCTAGTTTCTAGAGATATAAAAACAATGTTTCTGGCTATAATAATGCTATAATAATAATAATTTATATATATATATATATATATATATATATATATATATATATATATATATCAACTCGCCTGGAAAATGCTGATATAATTCCCTATGGAAATTCAACCTGGTATCAAAACAGGCTCACATTTGAAGATTATAGTGATATTCACCTCACTTTAACAATACAGATGGAATAAAATCAAAGGACAAAAAGAGCACAATTAATTTATTAAGGCATTGCAATATTTCCAAATCATAAAACATTGCAACTTAGTGCTAGGTAAAGGACAACTTGACCAGGAGGCCAACACTGAATCCATGAATCATGTTATGGAAGCATAGTGTAGTTAGGCTCAACAAGGAGCTAGGGTTGTGTTCAGGTTTTCTTTTGTTTCACTCTAGCACTATACATGTCCAGTGTTGCACCATCACCCCTGTTTCTGTTTCCTGAGGTCCCATTACAAGAGCCTAGCACTGTGGCAACCCTCCTTGGTGTCACAGTACATATATAACAAGCATACTGACTCTCAGTGAACTTCTCCCTTTGACCCTTCACCTTCACTCACTTAATGCTACTCTGCTGAAATTATAATGACATGTAAAATATACAAGTGTAGCATTATGGGGGGTGTATTTTGATAAGAGCATTTTAGCTCTGAGCTGAAGCACTGATCTAAAGAAGACCTCTCCCCCACCAAAGTTATCAGATTTCTTTAACTCATCAGCTGTGAACTGGTATACAAAAGTGACAGTTTTGGGGGGATGGCACCAAGAATGGGCCAAATGGCTTGGAAACCCTGGTGTGAGATGTCTGGGGAAGGGGGCCTGTAGATAATAAAACTCTTTGAAATGGAAGAGAGCTGAAATCCCAACACAAAGCTACGAACCCGGGCCACCGGCATTTCCAAAAGATGGCATGGATTGACATCAGTCATAAATCAAGCCCCCCTCCAATAGGACACTGGGGGCTGAAACCAAAATCCAATCTCACAAACTCAAGAACCAATCACCTATTGATCTGACAGACTATAAGAAACAGCGCATGGCCTCTCTCGCTCTCTCTCTCACCTGAACCAGAAACTCGCTGCCACAGCTCAACCTGTAGCTCTGTTGCCAGAACCAGAACCAGAAACCAACTAAGTCTTTACAGAAGAGTTAAACTGGGAGAAGGAGATTGAGCCGTACAAAGAATTCTTTTAAAGGACTTTATCAAATAAAGAATTTTACAGACTGCGCTGCCCGCCTGTGCCCACCTGATCAGTGGAGTTTTACAGCTGGACAATTGACTAAGTCGACTGTATACAAAAGTGTCAGTCATTTATATAGCTATTTGAGTCTTTAGAAACTCAACCCTTGGAACAAAACAGGGCCCTGCTTTCCTCAAAGACTTTGTCTTCAAGTAACTACGGTGGAAACCCTGCTTGCCAAGAAGATTTTGTGCACAAACTTGGAGCCTCCAAACCATTGGAAAATCTGTTTGGAAAAGACTCTACTTTCGCGAAACCCCAACTTCCAGGTGCATCGACTTAGTGGAAGTTCTTGGACAAAGCCGAACCGGACTGCCTTTGTTCCAAACCACACGGACCTCGTGCCGTGTGTTGTTATCTGAGCCCAAAGCCAGAGAGGCCTCTCTGCGACGAAGTTCAGATAAGTTTAACAGTTTGGAGTTCATGATTCATGACATTTGAGAAATCAATTAGAAATGTTAATCTGTGATTCAGAACTCTAGAATGTGTAATATCATTTAGTTTTCTTAAATATAAATGTGTGTTGCATTAAACTGTTTCATTGATAGTTTTAGAAATAAAATCTGTCAACGCCGAGAAATATCTTCTCATTCCTGTTTAACTTTTTAGTCTGAAATTGACACAAGTTAATAGACATTAGGTTATTGGTGGCCCTGCCTATCCTTAATCATTGAATAATAATCAGTTAAGGGAAATTGTGGTAACAAGTAATGATAGGATCTTTCTCGGCACCTAAACGTAAATGAGACTGATATATATATAATGAGAAGTTACATGACATTAAATAATAACCTGCATAGTTATTTAATGTCTGACTAACCATACTAATGAGAGACTCACCTTCGTCTTACTAACCGGTATTGTAGTCAATGTGTTTATAACCTTTTTTTTGTTTAACGATTTGTGTGTTATCATATGTGATCCCATGGTCTTTGATTTGGTCACGGAAGTGATTTGTCTTTGATTTGTTGATCTAGAGTTGAATCTTAATTAGTTTTTCCCTTTTGTATAATTAGTGTAGTGCTACATTTAGTCTTTGTTTTGAATAAATTTGACAATTTATATCTTTGGAATGGGTGTCTGCGTCCAATAATTACAGAAATATATATATATATATATATATATATTAGGTTATAATGTTGTATGATACTGTTTTAGTAAATTAAAAAATACAAGTTTTAAATACATATATATTAGGTTATTTTGTTGTATGATACTGTTTTAGTAAATAAAAAAAGAATAAGAAAAGTTTTAAAAACATATATATATTTATTATATTTAGTTTATATTGTTTTATGATACTGTTTTAGTAAATAAAAAGAGAATAAGAAAATATTTTTTATATTGTATTTTAGGTTATAATGTTTAATTCGTTTTAGTAAATAAAAAAATTAAAGTTTTATATATATTAGGTTATATTGTATACATTTGAGAAAAATAAATGTTGTAAATACACATATATTTTATTTTAGATTATAATGTTTGATTATACTGTTTTAGTAAATTAAAAAAAAAAAGAAAAATATACATTTTATATATATTTAAGGTTATATTGTTTTATGATACTGTGATGATACTTATGATACTATGATTTACCCCGAGTGGGATTTGAACCCACATGGACATACGTCCATGTGTTTTTAGTTTATATGTTTTATGATTAAGGCTGAGGATGATACTGTGTTGGCAAAATAAGAAGGTAAGAAATAAATCAATTAAGAAATGTATAGACTTACATATCTATCTATCTATCTATCTATCTATATATATATATATATATATATATATGTATCCAAAAGAGATTTAGGTATATATGTGTGTTTACACCACTTTTCTTAGAGAACAACAGTGAAATGTACTTTGTTACATTATGTTAATTATTGTTGTTACATTAGTGAATGCTCAAACATAGCCTTAACATGTATCATATTTAAGAATATACTGCATTTAATTTCATTACACATACATATATATATATATATATATATATATACACTCACCTAAAGGATTATTAGGAACACCATACTAATACTGTGTTTGACCCCCTTTCGCCTTCAGAACTGCCTTAATTCTACATGGCATTGATTCAACAAGGTGCTGATAGCATTCTTTAGAAATGTTGGCCCATATTGATAGGATAGCATCTTGCAGTTGATGGAGATTTGTGGGATGCACATCCAGGGCACGAAGCTCCCGTTCCACCACATCCCAAAGATGCTCTGCTGGGTTGAGATCTGGTGATTGTGGGGGCCAGTTTAGTACAGTGAACTCATTGTCATGTTCAAGAAACCAATTTGAAATGATTCGACCTTTGTGACATGGTGCATTATCCTGCTGGAAGTAGCCATCAGAGGATGGGTACATGGTGGTCATAAAGGGATGGACATGGTCAGAAACAATGCTCAGGTAGGCCGTGGCATTTAAACGATGCCCAATTGGCACTAAGGGGCCTAAAGTGTGCCAAGAAAACATCCCCCACACCATTACACCACCACCACCAGCCTGCACAGTGGTAACAAGGCATGATGGATCCATGTTCTTATTCTGTGTACGCCAAATTCTGACTCTACCATCTGAATGTCTCTACAGAAATCGAGACTCATCAGACCAGGCAACATTTTTCCAGTCTTCAACTGTCCAATTTTGGTGAGCTTGTGCAAATTGTAGCCTCTTTTTCCTATTTGTAGTGGAGATGAGTGGTACCCGGTGGGGTCTTCTGCTGTTGTAGCCCATCCGCCTCAAGGTTGTACGTGTTGTGGCTTCACAAATGCTTTGCTGCATACCTCGGTTGTAACGAGTGGTTATTTCAGTCAAAGTTGCTCTTCTATCAGCTTGAATCAGTCGGCCCATTCTCCTCTGACCTCTAGCATCAACAAGGCATTTTCGCCCACAGGACTGCCGCAAACTGGATGTTTTTCCCTTTTCACACCATTCTTTGTAAACCCTAGAAATGGTTGTGCGTGAAAATCCCAGTAACTGAGCAGATTGTGAAATACTCAGACCGGCCCGTCTGGCACCAACAACCATGCCACGCTCAAAATTGCTTAAATCACCTTTCTTTCCCATTCAGACATTCAGTTTGGAGTTCAGGAGATTGTCTTGACCAGGACCACACCCCTAAATGCATTGAAGCAACTGCCATGTGATTGGTTGATTAGATAATTGCATTAATGAGAAATTGAACAGGTGTTCCTAATAATCCTTTAGGTGAGTGTGAGCACTATTTGTGATTTCTCATATGTATTAAATAATATATATATATATATATATATATATATATATATATATATATATATATATATATATATATATATATATATATATATATAATATAATTTGTTTGTGCTCAAATGTATAGAATTAATACAATACACAAACACAGACACACAATGGTGACTTTTATTGTGACAAACAAGCATTTTACAACATGGAACATAGTCAGAAGTAGAAAAAGATACTCCAAAAAATGTTGTACAGATACTTGTAATTAATTTCTGGTTCACAACACCAACATTGGACAGAAAGAAACACTGACCTGTATGGAGTAATGTCATTCCATAACATTTCCAGCCTATTCCATATATATTCTATTAAGTCTTTCACTGTTGGCTTCTGATTCTGGCAACAAAGTATATCAGGTATCTACTGTAAATAAAGTGAGAAACACTTAAGTTTCTATTCCTTTGGAAATACCTTATTTTTCAAACCTACAAATACATGGTGACAACTGCAACCATGAAACATACAAAACACAGAAATAGGGACCACAAAGCAAGGATATAATGAGCACAAATGGTATTTTACTGCAAATTTTAAGTTTTGTAAAATTATTTATATAACTTCTAGGAGTAATCTACATAGTGAATATGCAATCAGTCTTCAGGAAACACACACAGCAGACTGAAATAAGCACAATGTCATATTTAGACGACCCAAAACTGCATTCTACTAAACCCTGAAACTCTGAAAAATCACTACAAACTCTATGTTTTGTAAAATGGCTTATTTCACAGACACAGAACCAAATAGGCTCACCCTCATCGTAGTACAAAGTATGATGTAAACGTACAGGTTTACCAGTAGCACAGGGGTATTATTAATCTATTCATGCACCTTTTAGACACTTGTCTAATACAGAGCCAACAACGGCATTGAGAGCGGGTAGCAGGGCTTAGACAATGCTGTGTGCTGGGATTTAAAATGACTCTGTAGGCCAGGGCTTCAAAACCCCATTTTAACATTGTCCAATTAGCCTCCAACCCCTATCATATCATATTGTATCATATGTATTATTGTTGTATTACTATGTACATTAATGTAGTTTATACTCTTGATTTATTTTGACATAATTATCATATTTTTAAGTAAAAATGAATAAATACAAATAACAAATACTATATAATAATAGTAACAATAATGCAAAAACATATTAAGCAATCATATTTTTACTTACAAAATAATATATATAAAATAACAATATAATTTAATAATAATAATAATAATAATAATAATAATAATTATTATTATTATTATTATTATTATTATTATTATTATTATTATTATAATTTAAAAACATATTAAACAAAACTCACCCTGACTTTGTCACAACCGCAGGATGGGGAACCTCTGCTGTCGACCCTCATCCACTCTGTCAACAGTTTGTAGGTGACTTGTAACACAAGGGCAGACGCATGAAAACTCAGTCTTGGTGGGGTGTTTCTGTCCAGTGGTCTGATCTGATACAACTTTCTACTACTTTTCATATTCTATTAAAATAGAACACATGAGTAGTACATAAAAAAGTGTTAAATCTGCTCCTCTTATGAGTGTCTCTACAGCCCCTCATCGCTCCCTTGCATTACAGAGCATGACAGGTGCTCTTCACATTGAAATTCACATTCATGTTGATGTAGGACTCGTCAACACAAAACTGTACAAAAATACATGAAATACGTAAACAATACAAACATTAAGAACAGAATCCACTTTCAATCTGACATTTCACTGTATAGAAATTAAATCAGTTTGAATGACCTCATGGCTTTCCTCAGGCTCGGAGCCAGGCCCGGTCTTGCCATCAGCGTCAGAAGCTGAGCGCTCTGTGTAAGATTCAGAGTATCGATCAGGTGTGAGCGGTGGAGAGGGGAAAGGGAGATGCAGAGCAGGCAGGGTGTCTGTGAGACGGGTCTCTGTCCTGCTTGTCCTGCAGAGCCTGTCTTATCTGAAATGGCACTGGACACACCCAAAGCAGCAACGCCCCCAGACAGCAGCTCCTTAAGAGAGGACACTGTCAAATTTAACATTCAATAAAAGTCCACTGTTTTGACCATTTTCAGTTGAATTAATCCTCAGCATCAAATGCATTGAGACCGTACACAGCTTCCAGATGACTTGTACTTTAAGATATGTTATATATTTAGGCTACCCTGTTATTGCTTGAATAAAATGTTATTTCATGAGAGCAGTAAGAAAAAAGGGGAACAAAGATAAATAATTGAATTAATCATTTTAAGCACTCTTGCTATTAGAAATAACTAAGATGAAGGCCTAAACTGGCTATCTACTAACTGTTTAAAAATAAATGGTTTTCTGTGAGTGTGCTAAAGAAATGAACTTCTCATTTCTGTCATTACAGTGAACTAACTGGAATACGTAATATATACCTAACAATTGCTTAGATTTAAATGCTTTTCTTTATGAAATGTAAGATGAGTGCGCAGAATAATTCGACATCTATATTTCTACCCGGGGTTGATTATGTTGACAGTTTATGACTGTGCTTTGCCATTAATCCAGATTTCACCTTGTTCTCTATGGGTTGGTTTCAGAGCATGATTAGCACTAGTTTAAGTACATTACTCAGAATATGGCACTCACCATGGTGGTATTTTGGTATACAAAATGATTTAGGCTGAAGGACAATAAACCATTGGTATATAGTACTATATTAGGCTAGCAAAAGTAATTGACCCATGTACATAAACAACTTACAGTCTGAATTAAACCTTCTTGGCTCTGTCTCACATGTACCAACTTTTAAAATCTCAATTTGACTTACTAGTAAAATTTACAAAGTGAGAGGGATTTAACCAAAGACAAAGAACTGTCTATTTTTTTAATTAAACCTTAATCATTTTTGCCCTTATCAATATGTTGAATACCTAAAATGTGCACATAACAGAAATATTTACACAGTCATGTGTTTCCTTATGAGACTAGTGAAGGCTTAAAAGTGATAATAATAAAAAGAAAGAAATGTGTCAATATTGGTCTCTTAAAGGGAACTGTATAGAAACAACTAATTTGTGCTTTTAAATAAGTAAACTGAATTTGGCACACAAAGACTGTGCGGCAATAATTAAACTGCTCTGTAGTAAAAGCCATGAAACCGGGTCTGATTACATATTCCTTCTTTTATTGTTATTCTTAGTTATTCTCTGGATTAGTGTCCTGGAGAAGGACAGCACATACTTATCAGATTGGGTGGGAAACGGCAGAGCCCTGAAGGTGGTTATCAGTCGCAAGCGATGGCTAGGTTCTAGATAAGGCCCTACAACCAGGCCTGGCCATAACACCCCAATGACAGAGCCAGAGAGCTCGTGTTTTTGTAGCCGGCCTACGAACCCAGTACTCAGAGTGTTTTTTAAATTATTTAAAACCGTCCTATACTTTCTCACTCTATATTGATACATGTACATTAAGTAAAAAAATAAACACACTTTGATGTTGCGGTATTGCATGAGCATTTCACTTATTTTCTACGGATTATATCTGCTTAGAAATGTTCAGTCCTGATCATTTAGACAATCTCATTCTTAAACATGAACTATTTATCTAAATTGTGTATATATGGATTACCTTTAAATATATGTATATCTTACTGTTTGTCTGTCTAAATGGAATGAGTATTTTGTACGTTATTATTTTACCATGCTACACTTACTATGCTGTCTTGTAATCTTTGTCTGTATTGCAGTTTGGGGTGTACAGTATTTCACCCTATTCAAACAAAACAGTTATTCAGTTAGGAAATCTTCAGATGACCATGTTTTGTTCTAAAACAATGTAAACAAGTTGAAATCTTTTTTAAAACATGTCAAGGTAAACATGTTTGTACTAGTTTATCCACAGAGAGATATATGACTGGCACAGGTATTCTTCTAGCACATGTACACCTAACAAAGAACCATAACATGGCATGATGATAAAACATGATATACATAGAACATTAAGTGATATAACACCATGGTTTTGTGTAAAAACAATGAATGGTCATGTCAGCACCAAAGGCTTTTGAAGTAGGAGGGGAGGCCTTTGTGTGATAATTGTAGTGAAGAAACTGAAACTTTGAAGGCAACTATTTCTGTCTCTGTGAAGAGTAATATGTCCGGGCAGCCTCGTCCCTCTGTATGTCTGGCTTCCTGTAGGAGATTTCAGACCAAAGCTGCTACACTGTCCTCTCACTCTTGAGCTGCAAACTGCTGTTCTGGCTGCTTCTCAAAGCTTTTGCAAATGCACTAAATCATTGTGGGTCTAAACTTCATCCTGTGTCTACAAGCTAGAGATGCTCTTGATCCCTTCATGTGAATGGAAACTGTTCACTCCATTATAGAACAAATAACATATCACAGGTAATATTTGGTCATAAAGTCATGGCCTTATATGCGGTAAACCATGAAATATTGTACTAACTAAAGTATTGTGGGTTTCTAAATTTCATGAAAATATATATTAAACACAGTGACAATTGGGAACTATTAAAATATGTCAATAGCTCTGTAGGCGTGTCTCTGTAATGTGATTATGTGTGACAGTCTGTGTGTGTGTCTCTGTAATGTGTTTTTGTGTGACAGTCTGTGTGTGTCTCTGTAATGTGTTTATGTTTGACAGTCTGTGTGTGTGTGTGTGTGTGTGTGTGGGTGTGTGTGTGTCTCTGTAATGTGTTTATGTGAGACTGTGTGTGTCTGTGTGTCACTGTAATGTGTTTATATGTGACAGTCTGTGTGTGTGTGTGTGTGTCTCTGTATTGTGTATATGTGTGACAGTCTGCATGTGTGTGTGTCTCTGTAGGCGTGTCTCTGTAATATGTTTATATGTGACAGTCTGCATGTGTGTGTCTCTGTATTGTGTTTATGTGTGACAGTCTGTGTGTGTGTGTGTCTCTGTAATGTGTTTATGTGAGACAGTCTGTGTGTGTGTGTCTCTGTAATGTGTTTATGTGTGACAGTCTGAGTGTGTGTCTCTGCAATGTGTTTATGTGTAACAGTCTGCATGTGTGTGTGTCTCTGTAATGTGTTTATGTGTTACAGTCTGTGTGTGTGTGTGTGTGTGTGTGTGTGTGTGTGTCTCTGTAATGTGTTTATGTGAAACAGTCTGTGTGTGTGTGTGTCTCTGTAATGTGTTTATGTGTGACAGTCTGTGTGTGTGTGTGTGTGTGTGTGTGTGTCTCTGTAATGTGTTTATGTGAGACTGTGTGTGTGTGTCACTGTAATATGTTTATGTGTGACAGTCTGTGTGTGTGTCTGTGTGTCTCTGTAAGGTGTTTATGTGTGACAGTCTGCATGTGTGTTTGTCTCTGTAGGCGTGTCTCTGAAATATATTTATATGTGACAGTCTGCATGTGTGTGTCTCTGCAATGTGTTTATGTGTGACAGTCTGCATGTATGTGTGTCTCTGTATTGTGTTTATGTGTGACAGTCTGTGTGTGTGTGTGTGTGTCTCTGTAATGTGTTTATGTGAGACAGTCTGTGTGTGTGTGTCTCTGTAATGTATTTATGTGTGACAGTCTGTGTGTGTGTGTGAGTGTCTCTGTATTTTTTTTATGTGTGACAGGCTGTGTGTATATCTCTGTAATGTGTATGTGTGACAGTCTCTGTGTGTGTGTCTCTGTAATGTGTTTATGTGTGACAGTCTGTGTGTGTTTGTCTCTGTAATGTGTTTATGTGTGACAGTCTGCATGTGTGTGTCTCTGTAGGCATGTCTCTGTAATGAGTTTATGTGTGACTACTGCATGTGTGTGTGTCTCTGTAGGTGTGTCTCTGTAATGTGTTTATGTGTGACAGTCTGCATGTGTGTGTCTCTGTAATGTGTTTTTGTGTAACAGTCTGCATGTGTGTGTGTCTCTGTAATGTGTTTATGTGTGACAGTCTGTGTGTGTGTGTGTCACTGTAATGTGTTTATGTGTGACAGTCTGTGTGTGTGTGTGTGTGTCTCTGTAATGTGTTTATGTGTGACAGTCTGCATGTGTGTGTGTCTCTGTAGGCGTGTCTTTGTAATATATTTATATGTAACAGTCTGCATGTGTGTGTCTCTGCAATGTGTTTATGTGTGACAGTCTGCATCTATGTGTGTCACTGTATTGTGTTTATGTGTGACAGTCTGTGTGTGTGTGTGTGTCTCTGTAATGTGTTTATGTGAGACAGTCTGTGTGTGTGTGTCTCTGTAATGTATTTATGTGTGACAGTCTGTGTGTGTGTGTGTGTCTCTGTAATGTATTTTTGTGTGACAGTCTGCATGTGTGTGTCTCTGTAATGTGTGTATGTGTGACAGTCTGTGTGTGTGTGTGTGTGTGTGTGTCTCTGTATTTTTTTATGTGTGACAGGCTGTGTGTATATCTCTGTAATGTGTATGTGTGACAGTCTGTGTGTGTGTGTCTCTGTAATGTGTTTATGTGTGACAGTCTGTGTGTTTGTCTCTTTAATGTGTTTTTGTGTGACAGTCTGCATATGTGTGTGTCTCTGTAATGTGTTTATGTGTGACAGTCTGTGTGTGTGTGTGTGTGTGTGTGTGTCTCTGTAATGTGTTTATGTGAGACTGTGTGTGTGTGTGTGTGTCACTGTAATGTGTTTATGTGTGACAGTCTGCATGTGTGTGTCTCTCTGTAGGCGTGTCTCTGTAATATATGTATATGTGACAGTCTGCATGTGTGTGTCTCTGCAATGTGTTTATGTGTGACAGTCTGCATGTATGTGTGTCTCTGTATTGTGTTTATGTGTGACAGTCTGTGTGTGTGTGTGTGTGTGTGTCTCTGTAATGTGTTTATGTGAGACAGTCTGCATGTATGTGTGTCTCTGTAATGTGTTTATGTATGACAGTCTGTGTGTGTGTGTGTGTCTCTGTAATGTGTTTATGTGAGACTGTGTGTGTCTGTGTGTCACTGTAATGTGTTTATATGTGACAGTCTGTGTGTGTGTGTGTCTCTGTATTGTGTATATGTGTGACAGTCTGCATGTGTGTGTGTCTCTGTAGGCGTGTCTCTGTAATATATGTATATGTGACAGTCTGCATGTGTGTGTCTCTGCAATGTGTTTATGTGTGACAGTCTGCAGGTATGTGTGTCTCTGTATTGTGTATATGTGTGACAGTCTGTGTGTGTGTGTGTGTGTGTCTCTGTAATGTGTTTATGTGAGACTGTGTGTGTGTGTGTGTCACTGTAATGTGTTTATGTGTGACAGTCTGCATGTGTGTGTCTCTCTGTAGGCGTGTCTCTGTAATATATGTATATGTGACAGTCTGCATGTGTGTGTCTCTGCAATGTGTTTATGTGTGACAGTCTGCATGTATGTGTGTCTCTGTATTGTGTTTATGTGTGACAGTCTGTGTGTGTGTGTGTGTGTGTCTCTGTAATGTGTTTATGTGAGACAGTCTGCATGTATGTGTGTCTCTGTAATGTGTTTATGTATGACAGTCTGTGGGTGTGTGTGTGTCTCTGTAATGTGTTTATGTGAGACTGTGTGTGTCTGTGTGTCACTGTAATGTGTTTATATGTGACAGTCTGTGTGTGTGTGTGTGTGTGTCTCTGTATTGTGTATATGTGTGACAGTCTGCATGTGTGTGTGTCTCTGTAGGCGTGTCTCTGTAATATGTTTATATGTGACAGTCTGCATGTGTGTGTCTCTGTATTGTGTTTATGTGTGACAGTCTGTGTGTGTGTGTGTCTCTGTAATGTGTTTATGTGAGACAGTCTGTGTGTGTGTGTCTCTGTAATGTGTTTATGTGTGACAGTCTGAGTGTGTGTCTCTGCAATGTGTTTATGTGTAACAGTCTGCATGTGTGTGTGTCTCTGTAATGTGTTTATGTGTTACAGTCTGTGTGTGTGTGTGTGTGTGTGTGTGTGTGTGTGTCTCTGTAATGTGTTTATGTGAAACAGTCTGTGTGTGTGTGTGTCTCTGTAATGTGTTTATGTGTGACAGTCTGTATATGTGTCTCTGTAGTCGTGTCTCTGTAATGTGTTTATGTGTGACAGTCTGCATATGTGTGTGTCTCTGTAATGTGTTTATGTGTGACAGTCTGTGTGTGTGTGTGTGTGTGTGTGTCTCTGTAATGTGTTTATGTGAGACTGTGTGTGTGTGTCACTGTAATATGTTTATGTGTGACAGTCTGTGTGTGTGTGTGTGTGTCTCTGTAATGTGTTTATGTGTGACAGTCTGCATGTGTGTGTCTCTCTGTAGGCGTGTCTCTGTAATATATTTATATGTGACAGTCTGCATGTGTGTGTCTCTGCAATGTGTTTATGTGTGACAGTCTGCATGTATGTGTGTCTCTGTATTGTGTTTATGTGTGACAGTCTGTGTGTGTGTGTGTGTGTCTCTGTAATGTGTTTATGTGAGACAGTCTGTGTGTGTGTGTCTCTGTAATGTATTTATGTGTGACAGTCTGCATGTGTGTGTCTCTGTAGGCATGTCTCTGTAATGTGTTTATGTGTGACAGTCTGCATGTATGTGTGTCTCTGTATTGTGTTTATGTGTGACAGTCTGTGTGTGTGTGTGAGTGTCTCTGTATTTTTTTTATGTGTGACAGGCTGTGTGTATATCTCTGTAATGTGTATGTGTGACAGTCTCTGTGTGTGTGTCTCTGTAATGTGTTTATGTGTGACAGTCTGTGTGTGTTTGTCTCTGTAATGTGTTTATGTGTGACAGTCTGCATGTGTGTGTCTCTGTAGGCATGTCTCTGTAATGAGTTTATGTGTGACTACTGCATGTGTGTGTGTCTCTGTAGGTGTGTCTCTGTAATGTGTTTATGTGTGACAGTCTGCATGTGTGTGTCTCTGTAATGTGTTTTTGTGTAACAGTCTGCATGTGTGTGTGTCTCTGTAATGTGTTTATGTATGACAGTCTGTGTGTGTGTGTGTCACTGTAATGTGTTTATGTGTGACAGTCTGTGTGTGTGTGTGTCACTGTAATGTGTTTATGTGTGACAGTCTGTGTGTGTGTGTGTGTGTCTCTGTAATGTGTTTATGTGTGACAGTCTGCATGTGTGTGTGTCTCTGTAGGCGTGTCTCTGTAATATATTTATATGTAACAGTCTGCATGTGTGTGTCTCTGCAATGTGTTTATGTGTGACAGTCTGCATCTATGTGTGTCACTGTATTGTGTTTATGTGTGACAGTCTGTGTGTGTGTTTGTCTCTGTAATGTGTTTATGTGAGACAGTCTGTGTGTGTGTGTCTCTGTAATGTATTTATGTGTGACAGTCTGTGTGTGTGTGTGTGTCTCTGTAATGTATTTTTGTGTGACAGTCTGCATGTGTGTGTCTCTGTAATGTGTGTATGTGTGACAGTCTGTGTGTGTGTGTGTGTGTGTGTCTCTGTATTTTTTTATGTGTGACAGGCTGTGTGTATATCTCTGTAATGTGTATGTGTGACAGTCTGTGTGTGTGTGTCTCTGTAATGTGTTTATGTGTGACAGTCTGTGTGTTTGTCTCTTTAATGTGTTTTTGTGTGACAGTCTGCATGTGTGTGTCTCTGTAGGCATGTCTCTGTAATGAGTTTATGTGTGACAGACTGCATGTGTGTGTGTCTCTGTAGGTGTGTCTCTGTAATGTGTTTTTGTGTGACAGTCTGCATGTGTGTGTCTCTGTAGGCATGTCTCTGTAATGAGTTTATGTGTGACAGACTGCATGTGTGTGTGTCTCTGTAGGTGTGTCTCTGTAATGTGTTTATGTGTGACAGTCTGCATGTGTGTGTCTCTGTAATGTGTTTATGTGTGACAGTCTGATTGTGTGTGTCTCTGTAATGTGTTTATGTGTGACAGTCTGCATATGTGTGTGTCTCTGTAATGTGTTTATGTGTGACAGTCTGTGTGTGTGTGTGTGTGTGTCTCTGTAATGTGTTTATGTGAGACTGTGTGTGTGTGTGTGTCACTGTAATGTGTTTATGTGTGACAGTCTGTGTGTGTGTGTGTGTGTCTCTGTAATGTGTTTATGTGTGACAGTCTGCATGTGTGTGTCTCTCTGTAGGCGTGTCTCTGTAATATATTTATATGTGACAGTCTGCATGTGTGTGTCTCTGCAATGTGTTTATGTGTGACAGTCTGCATGTATATGTGTCTCTGTATTGTGTTTATGTGTGACAGTCTGTGTGTGTGTGTGTGTCTCTGTAATGTGTTTATGTGAGACAGTCTGCATGTATGTGTGTCTGTAATGTATTTATGTGTGACAGTCTGTGTGTGTGTGTGTGTGTCTCTGTATTTTTTTTATGTGTGACAGGCTGTGTGTATATCTCTGTAATGTGTATGTGTGACAGTCTCTGTGTGTGTGTCTCTGTAATGTGTTTATGTGTGACAGTCTGTGTGTGTTTGTCTCTGTAATGTGTTTATGTGTGACAGTCTGTGTGTGTGTCTCTGTAATGTGTTTATGTGTGACAGACTGTGTGTGTGTGTCTGTAATGTTTATGTGTGACAGTCTGTGTGTGTGTGTCTCTGTAATGTGTTTATTTGTGACAGACTGTCTGTGTTTGTGTCTCTGTAATGTGTTTATGAGTGACAGACTGTGTGTGTGTGTCTTTGTAATGTTTATGTGTGGCAGTCTGTGTGTGTGTGTCTCTGTAATGTGTTAATGTGTGACAGTGTGTGTGTGTGGCTCTGTAATGTGTTTATTTGTGACAGTCTGTGTGTGTGTGTGGCTCTGTAATGTGTTTATGTGTGACAGTCTCAATGTTACAATGTTTGTCTCAGTCCTTTTTCTTTCTTGTTATCGGATAATCTTATTGTCATGTCAAAATGTAATCACTTTTATTCTTTTTGATTAATGTTGCATGTCTTCTCATGCTTGTTGTTACTGTCATACCTCTGCAGTACATTGTGTTGTGTGTGTGCCTGTAGACCTGTCTGTAAGGGTCTGAATGAGCAGCATGTTCCACATGTTGTTTTGAAAAAAGGATTTTGTTTGACACTTGATGGATACATCTGTGTTGGTTTCTGGATGAGTATTGGGGAGTTAACCAACACATTTATTTTTTTAAGTATTCGTTATATTTCTTGATTATTTTCGGTTTAATTTTGAAAGCATTTAGGAAGAGACTGGAGTCTGTTTGAGAGGGCATTGTGCAGGATTCAGATTCAGGAAAGGGTTTGTATTTCAATGCACACCATAGAACTAGAGCAGTAAAATGATCAATCCTGCTGTATTGTTTGTATTTTTTAATATTGTATCTTTGCAATTCATGCTATTTTAACATTTCAAGTTTGTGTGTTTTTGAAAATTATTTATTGCATCATTGGTTTGGTTTGCTTTCACTTTATGCCCTGTATCTGTGATTTTACTGGAAATGTATTCTAGAATTGACTGACATATTGACTGATTATAGTTTGTCATTAAAATTTTTGCATCTGCTGCTATTACAATCTCTGTACAATATTCCCCTGTGTATGTAGGTACAATTTATTTATTATTGTTTTTGAAATAAAGGAAACCTTTTAAGTTGGTCTGAATCTCAGATACATTCACTGCTTCAATAAATATGGAGTACTAGGAATCTGCTACACATCGTTCAGTGCTGTAGATGGAAACACACTGCTGCTGAGTCTGTCTGAAGCCTCCATCCCACTACTGAATCTGAAACTCTCTCTTGTCACTCCTCTGTCCTCAGGAATGGCTCTCCCCAGCAGTCTCCTGTCTGAGGAGCAGTTCCAGTGCTCTATATGTCTGGATATATTCACCAACCCAGTCTCCACTCCTTGTGGGCACAACTTCTGCATTGCTTGTATTGGAGGGTATTGGAACAGCAGTGCTGTGTGCCAGTGTCCACTGTGTAAGGAGACTTTCTATAGGCGGCCAGATCTGCGCATTAACACAACCTTAAGGGAAATCAGTGAGCAGATCAAGACCAGAATCTGTCTGTCTGAGGAGTGCTCTGCTCATCCTGGAGAAGTGTGCTGTGATATCTGCACTGGGAGGAAGTACAGGGCTGTGAAATCCTGCCTGGTGTGTCTGGCCTCCTATTGCCAGACTCACCTGGAGCCCCATCAGAGAGTCAAAACCCTCATAAGACACAAACTGATTGAGCCTGTGAGCAACATTGAAGACAGGCTGTGCAAGAAGCATGAGAGAGTCCTGGAGCTGTTCTGTATAGAAGACCAGGTCTGTGTTTGTCAGTTTTGCACTGAGAAAGACCACAGTGGACACACTACTGTCTCAGTAGAGGAGGAATATAGACAGAAAAGGGTGAGTTCTTGTATTTATATATTTACAATTATTCTACATTATTCAAATAAATATTTGAACTAAGCACCATGTTTGGATGTTGATGGATATTTCACTTGAAATGATAGAAGACAATAGATAGAAGCAATTTAAAGTAATGTAATTGTCTATATGTGCAGGAAACATTTGGAAAGTGCAGGATCCTGTTCTAGAAGGCTTTGTGTTAAGTGTCAGTGTCAGTGTGTCATCAGCAGTGACTGGAGTGTCTGTGTCCCCCTGTCTCTCCACAGGCTCAGCTGTGTAAGACTGAGGCAGAAGTGCAACAGAAGATCAAGGACAGGCTGAAGAAGGTGGAGGAGCTCAGATGGTCAGTGGAGCTCAGCAGAGTGAGTCCTGTCAGGAGTCTGATCACACCCTACTTAGTGGGGCACTGCAGGGCTGCTCTCTCTCACACAGACTGCAGGATTAGTCAGAATACGTGTGATGTGGTTTCAGGTCCCAGTGAGGTCACAGCTCATAACTCACTCTCAGCTGATTGAATGTCTGTGTCACTCATTGATACGGTGTCATGCTCCTCTGTGTGTTCCTCTGGTCCCCTCAGCGCTGTGCCCAGAGAGAGGCTAATCACAATGTGCGGGTGTTCAATGCTCTTGTGCGCTCCATTGAGAGAAGCCACAACGAGCTGCTGGAGCTGATTGAGAAGAAGCAGAGAGTGGAGGAGAGGTGGGCTGAAGGGCTCATTAAGGAGCTGGAGCAGGAGATCACTGAGCTGGTGAGCTGGAGCAGCTTTCACACTCTGAGGACCACATCCACTTCCTACAGGTCAGCACTGTGATATCACGTCATTTACAGTGACCTTTATTGACCCCTCCATCATGATGAGTTTCTCCTCTCTTTTGCTGTAGAGTCTCCCAGTCCTGTGCCCTCTTCCACACACCAAGGACTGGTATGCCATCTCTGTGAACTCTGACCTCTGTTTCGAGGCTGTCAGGAGAGCTGTGTCTCAGCTGGAGGAGGGTCTCAGGGAGGAACTGGAGAAGCTGCCAGAGATAAGTGAGTTTAATTCATACTGTTGGGTGAAAATAGTTTTCTTTAGACTTTTAGAAAATTCAGTGTTTGTTTTCCTTGTATTTCCTGTTGGGACTCTCTGGTTGTGCGGTGGTTAGTGCTGATGCCTCAGAGTTGCTGGGACTTGGGTTCAATTTCTATCTTTGGATGTCTGCCTGTGTGGAGGGGGCTTGTTATCCTTGTGGCCATGTGTTTTAAGGTTAGGGGCTGCAGATCCCTCCCATAGTTTCATTTGACTAGTTGTCAAGCATGACTCGTTCATCTGGGCAGGTGAATGTATCCACCCAAAACATAGTTCTTTCTCAAAAACTCATTATCCAAATCAATACATCATACATTTCTTTGTAATGAATATTACCCAGTTTCTGTACAATCAATGAATTAAATTAGACAACAAGTGTCGATTTGTCAAGTTAAAATCATAATTTCAGCGACTAGTGCACAATATCGGGGTAGGAGATCTCAGCTCCCCACTCCAGCAGGCAGGTTTATTATGGTACCTAGTGGTCAAATATGGGAAATGCAGGAAGCTCTGATAGAGGCTTGTAGAGGCAGCTGAGCCTCCAGCCCTCACACTGCACAACTCTTAGCCCTGTGCTGGTCTCTTGTGTCAATGCAGCTGTGCCTGCTGTGTGTAACAGTGTAGTGTTTCCTTTAAAAAACGCAGTTAAATGACTACAATAACAAGACAAGTTGGTAACTAAGAGTTACCAGTGTGTTTTTCTTCCAGAGCTGAAGAGGATCCAGCAGTGTGCAGGTGTGTGATTTCTGTTGTTCTCCTGCCCTCACTCATGGATGGAAAGAGAGCAGAGTAGAGAGTCGAAGAGCCACAGTGCCAGGCAGTGCTGATAAAACGCCTCACTCAGGGTGACCTGGGCCCCGTTCCTCATTCCTGGTTTAATTAATACAGGCTAATCTGATAGCCTGACTTAAATGATCTCCTATGGTAATTTACTCATTTGGACTTTAAGCTTGCTTTGAGGAACAGAAAAAGTTATGCTGAAACTCAGTTTCTCAGTACACTGACTACACAACAGCTACTCAGTGGGGAGATGGGCAGAGAGAGATGAATGCCTATTATATTGAATTTTTATTATCATAAGTATTGTAAATGATGCTGAGGCCCAGGCCTCTTAGAGAGGCTCAAGATCACTACACTACCCTCTGGCACACTACAATATATACAAGGTGCCTCAGCATAATTTACAATTTTATTGATAATATAACATTATTTGTATTTTTTTTTTTTTAAATGAGCAAATTACAATTTATTGGCATTGATTGTTTTAATATGTTTTCACAGTATTATTGGTTTTAAGTGATTCAGTAAAATCTGCACTGTGGCGCAGGAGAACAGGGTTCAAGTCGCCGTTGTGACTGCTACCCCCGAAATACCACAACATACATGAAAATAATACATATGGTAGATTTACATTCTAAGTAATAAACCTGCAATGCTATAACCAACAATTATATCACAACTATCACACAAAAATGACCTATGACCTTGATATACACGTGCTGTTTCTGGTTTGTTTACTCCTGTTATTAGCATCCACCATAGTGAACTGTGCACTGTTATCCATGAAACCTACAATAATGTATGGTTTATAAAGTTTACAATGTACAAGTACTGTTAAGTTTATTTATAAGTTGTGCCTGACCCTACTGGCAGGCTGCCCCTGGTCTCATCCTTAGGAAAGCACTTATTCACAGCACAGTGTCCTCATCACTGTACCAGGGCACTGGGATTCACATAGTCTACAGGGTTATGCCCCCTACTGGTCTCACCAACACCTCTTCCAGCAGCAACATCTGTTTTTCTCAGAGGTCTCCCATCCAAGTACTGGCCAGGCCCAGCCCTGCTTAGCTTGTGTAGAGGGCTGGTGTTGAACTGCAGGCTAGAATCCCCGGTGAGCCCAGAGTACAGCAGCACCATCAGCAACATTCACTCAGTCCAGGCAGCACAGCTTCCTGTGTGACCAGTGTCCCCACCTGGAGAGGAGCTCATTACAACACCGACTGTGGCTCGTCTGTTAGGGCAGCAGTGTGATCTAAATACCTCATACTCTCAGATCTCTCTCAAAATATATGACCTGGAAATGAAAAACAAGAAAGCCTGTAAATTCATAATTGTTTTCTCCACTTTTCTTCTTAACTGCAGTTTGTTTCATGTATCTCTCCTCTCTGCTCCACAGTGGATGTGACTCTGGACCCCAATACAGCTCATCCCCTTCTCATCCTGTCTGAGGATGGGAAACAAGTGAGACTTGGACACAAACGACAGACTCTCCCTGACAATCCAGAGAGATTTGATCCTGTTGGCAATGTCCTGGCAAAAGAGGGCATCAGTTCAGGGAGACACTACTGGGAGGTGAAGGTGGGGGAGAAGACTGACTGGGATTTAGGAGTTGCCAGAGAGTCCATTGACAGGAAGGGGGAGATTATATATACTCCTGAGAATGGTTACTGGACTGTGTGGCTGAGAAATGGAGCTAATTATGAGGCTGGTGCTGACCCCTCTGTCCTCCTCCCCCTGAGCCCGAAGCCCGGGACGGTGGGGGTGTTTCTGGATTATGAGGGGGGGCAGATCTCCTTTTACAATGTAGAGGCCAGGTCTCATATCTATACTTTCACTGACACCTTCACTGAGAAACTCTATCAATTCTTCAGCCCTAATCACAATAATGGTGAAAACGCAGCCCCACTGATCATCTCTCCTGTCAGTCACACAGACTGAATGATTCTCTGTGGGAGAGGCAGCAGGAGTAATAACCGTGATGTTCACATTAGTGCTCTCCAGCCCCAGAGGGAGTCTGCTTTAAATTTGAGAACACTACCCAAAGGAAAAGGGGAGGCCAGTATGTTCTAAAATGCTCTGGCTGCTTGTGGTTTTTCATTCCAATAAAGCACTTCAAAGTTTGAATGTGTGTGTGAGAGAGAGTGTGAGTACAGATTTATTTCTATTGGAAATTATCGGTAGATAATAAGCATTTTAGCTGACATTTTGTATGTATTTTTTTCCCATGTTATAGATCTTTATAGGATGTAAATTAAATCAATGAAAATGATCTCCTTATTTAGATATTTATCTGGCAGTACAAACACAATCGCCTCATTTTGCAACCAGGACGTGCCATGACTCACAGTCTTTTAGTTTTAGTTGCATTTTCTGAGCACATACAGGAGGATATTGTGTTTCTATGGTATTGCATGTTTGCTGATAAGCAAAAATAAAACACCAGAGGCATCTTTTTGTTCTGTACTCCTGGTTTTATTAGTTTTCCTATAAAAAACTAAGGTGTCCCAATTTGTGTGATCTCGCTGCACTGAATACAGTATTACTGCAGTAAATCATCCCACAGGACACTCACTGACAAAGAGTTTACTTTATAATGAACTTAATAACACTTTGACTGCTAATCACAAATTACTAATCAGATCGAGGTGTGTTTCTTATCAGTATGAAGCTTGTAAGAGTATGCAGGTTTCTATTTGACTTGACTTTGAATGTGGTTTAGTTGTTCTGTTAGTATAAAACACTAAAAGGGTTCAACATACAGAGATCAAATTAAATTAATTATATTAACGTTTGATTGTCATATAAGTGTCATTGTATGAGATAACCAAGCATCTCTGAGAGATTAACAAAGCTGTTCTCCCTTTCTTCCCTATAGTCTCAAATCCTGCTACTACTACATATTTTACTGTACTTGATTTCTGCTCTGTTTCTTTTCTATTCCTGTTCATTTTGATCAATTTGTATTTGCTTTTACTTATATGACTCTCTGACACTACTCACTTCTCTGGCTATTAAAGGTCACAAAGCCTCAAAAGATAAACTCCAACCTGTCTACCTTGTATCAGGTACTTAGGGCATGATATTTCTGCAGGTCAGTGTCACCTTTCCTCGGAATGGGTTCAGGCTATTTCACAAATCCCCAGACCCACCATAGTATCACAAATGTGTACATTCGGCATGGCTAGCTTCTTTTGCCAGTGGATTATGGGTTATGCATCTGTTGAAATGCCATTACATGATCTTACTCATCTCAACACACCCCCTTTCCTGGTCTTCACTTGCTGAAACTGCCTTTAAACTGCCTTGTCCACACCTCAACCTCAACCTTGGGGTACAGGCGTGCTCCAAGGCTCTGTCCTGGGCCCCCTCCTCTTCTCTCTCTATACTCCTTATTGCATCTCATGGTTTCTCCTACCATTTCTACACTGATGATGCCCAGATCTTCCTGTCTTTTCCCTCTTCTGACCCTCGGGCAATGAGCACCGATGAGTGATGAGTGGGCATGATTGTGACATCAGCGGCACTTGTGCCTTTTCTATTTAATTCCTCTCCCTTCCTAGGGTGGGAAGCTAACCACCGAGAAGGAGGACTGAGTTCAAAACCCTTGTCTGCCCGGAGCACAGCATTTTGGGAATTTTTGTGTGTTTGTTTTGGTTTTGGTTTTCTGTTTTTATGTTCTCCCCACTTGAGGAGCTTGAACTGAATAAAGCCGGGACAAAACCGGAACCGGAGATTGTCTCACTCCCTGTGTTTGTGTCTGGCTTCCACAGTGTAGTATATTGCATGTCGGACAGCGACCGGTCCTACCAAGTGACATGGCGAGGCTCCTCATCCACCCCCCAACCTCTCCTCACAGGTGTTCCTCAAGGCTCTGTCCTGGGCCCGCTCCTGTTCTCTCTCTACACTCGCTCCCTGGGCCCACTCATCGCTTCCCATGGCTTCTCCTACCACTTCTACGCTGATGATGCTCAGATCTTCCTATCCTTTCCCTCTTCTGACCCTCTCATCCCCTCTCGCATCTCTTCCTCCTTTTCTGCTATTTCCGCCTGGATGCACTCGCTCCACCACAAGCTCAACCTCTCCAAATCGGATCTCCTCTTTTTCCCCCTCTCTTCTTCACCTTTTGCTGACCTCCCCAACTCAATCCCCTTGGAATCCACCACACTCTCTCCTTCTTCTTCCACTAAAAATCTAGAAGTCACCCTCAATCCTGTGCTCTTCTACACCCAGCACATCACCACGCTGGCACGCACGTGTAGATTCTTCCTGAGCAACATACGCCGGATCCGTCCCTTCCTCACCGACTACTCGACTCAGCTGCTCGTCCAGTCACTGGTCCTCTCCCGCCTGGATTACTGCAAATCCCTCCTGGCCGGCCTGCCTGCATCCACTACCCGCCGCTCCAGCTCATCCAGAACTCTGTGGCTCGTCTGGTGTCTCTCTGCCATGATTCACACACGCTACTCCACTGCTCTGCTCCCTCCACTGGCTCCCGATAGCGGCACGCATCCAATTCAAGACTCTGACCCTCACCTACCGCTGTCTTGACCACACTGCACCAAGCTACCTTCAGACACTCGTCTCTCCATACATCCCCTCCAGACCACTGCGCTCCTCCAGTGCCAGAAGACTAACTCTGCCTCCTCTCCACTCTCCCTCTTCCAGAGCCGCTCCTTTTCATCCCTGGCCCATAAGTAGTGGAACGACTTTCCCATTGAAGTCAAAACAGCAGAGTCTCTGACCTCCTTCCAGCGATTATTTAAGACACATCTGTTCAGATTGTACTTGTAATCTAGTAGTTTATTATCCTATAAAATTGCACTGATTCAGCATAATGCTTTGACATAGCCCTTGCTTGCATTACCAGTACTCGTATTGTTTATTTTGATTTCCCCTGTGCCTCCTTTCCCTTCGCTCTTAGTGATGCCTGCACTTACTAGCTTTTACTATCTATATTTCCTATACAAGTGTGTAAATCGGAATTTGTAAATTGCATTATGCTTTGATTGCACTGTATTTTTGCACTTTGTTTTGCGCTTATGTTTTGTAAGTTGCCCTGGATAAGGGTGTCTACCAATAAATAAATACATCAATAATAATAATAGTAATAATAATAATAATAAACAGGCCCTTTCCTTGGCCCCTGCCCTAGGCCTCCCTGACTACTCTAAGCCTTTCTTACTGTCATGAAAAAGGGGATGTCGCTCTCTGTGTTTTAACAGACTCATGGTGACAAACATTGACCTCTTGCCTACTACAGTACTGCTTCCTTCCTGTCTCAGAGTGGTCACTGAAGCTGCTCTCCTTGCAGAGTAGTCTGATACTTTAGTGTCTTCTCTCACTGTTGCTGTTCCGCATGGGCTTCTGCACAGTGACAGCACCTCTCTGCTGCTTGTTTGACTAAAATTGAGATTTAATTACTCTCTTCCTCCCATATCATGCTGTGTTGCTGCCCTGTCCTAAATCCTAATTCCCTATTGCCCCTCCCGACTGATGGTGAAACCCATGACTGTATTACTGTTACTGCCAACTATACCTTTCCCCGTGTTGACCTCAGAGATACAGTACCCCTGTCCCACTTTTGATTTCTATGTAGATGTCTCCTACAGGAGAGACTCCTCAGGAAACCTAATCGCTGGCTATGCAGTTTGCACCGCTTCTGAAATAGTTAAGTGTTGCCCTTTACCTGCTGTTTACTCTGCACAAGTTACTGAACTTGTTACTTGTGCCTGTATCCTCCTGTAATAATCTTCACTGACTCTCACTATGCTTTTGGCGTGGTTCATGATTATGGACAGCTGTGGAAACAACGTGGTTTCCTCACATCCACTGGGACTCCTGTTAAAAATGCGTCTTATGTTGCTGCATTGTTCGATGCTCTTCAGCTTCTGGTGGATTCTGCCACAAAGGCTGTAGTCCATTTCCCTTTACAGGCTTCCAACGTCCTCACTCCCCTCCAGCTGGCCCCTCTTTCTGCGACCCTCCAAAATCTTGCACTCTGTAAAGACAACACACCCACTGAAGAGCCGTTATTAATGTTTTATATAAACTGTATAACGTTTTATATTAATAATAGTATGCACACCAAGCAAATTAGATTTATCTAGCGACAGCATGTTAATTAAATACATTATCCACGGTGCTTCAAGACCTCAATTCCTTACTGGGAATGTTACTTGATGCTTGTTGTCGTCCATGGTGGTCGTCCGGTAGAACCTGCGTGGGAAAATCGTAGGGGTGACGTGAGGTTCTCCCTCCCTCAACATAATAAAAAGAGGAGTGGCGTAGTCTACAGCAAATGCATATGGATTATTGTGTGAAGGGTTTCTATGTCCCTGGGGACCCACAACCCCCTTTCATATAATATTGTTGTATTTCACTGTCTCTGGTGATGGTGGGGTCTTGGCCCAATGGTCAGTGCTGTGCACAACTACCTGCTCTGAGGACACACTGCACAACACAGTGACCCCGATAAGAGACACTAAGAGTTCAATATGTCTGTATATTTGGGCTACAGATGTGGCCCAGCCCCAGTACCTTTGGGTCTCTCTCAGCGCCGCTGCTTGCTGGAGGGCAGGGTGTCTGCAGCCACCAGGCCTTCACTGACAGGACACCTCTACACTGCAGGGACTGAGGGAGTCTGGTGAGAAGACAGAAATGCTGCTGCTTCCCCTTTCTCTCGGTGTAGGAAGGGCACATTCAGTGTCAGTGCACTCTGTGTGAAGAGCGTCCAGACTGTCCTGTGAAAGGCAAGTGCTCAGTTTTACTAAACAGTTATTTTACTAAGGGTTGCCTTTTAAAATGTAGTAATAAGGATCCATTCTTGAGATACTGGTATTGTGTGAAGTTAAGACAGATGTTGTGTTACTGAATTTGATGTGCACGGTGTCAAGTTTTTCTGTTACATCAACAGTATTTCTGTATTTTAAGTTTATTGCTCCAGACTAACATGTGCTCCACATTCAACAGTATTAATCTAGCAAGAAACAAGGTCAGGGAAATAAAGCATGAACAGGTTAATCTGTGTTTGGAGGAAAGGTTTGGTGTTTTCCTGTAAAACACTACATAGTGCAGTTATATATATATATTAACAAAAATGTTCCTGTCCAAACTTTACAAATCTATTTTTAATTGAGGTTAATGCTATTATTTCTCTTCTAGTGCCTCACTGTGAGCTTTTAGCCAAACATTATTATTGTCTTTTAGATGTTTATTTTGTGATTTATAAAAATATATATGTAATGCAGCCACTGCCTTTTTATGAGTTACAATGTCTTTAAATAGGAGTCATCATCAGTCAAAATGTAACAATATGAGTATTGAGTTCGTAACAGAAACATCAGCCCTGTTCTATGTAACTGTTTCATGTGTGAAAGCTTTCTCATTTAATCTGTATAGTGTTTTCTTAAGGGTGTCCAGTCTATGGAAGTCAGGGTGAGCAGTTTATGAGCAGTTGTTTGAGTCATGACTACTTTTAAACTGGTGGTGATGCAATAACGCCTTATGTGGAAAAACTGCATTTATACTGTGAGTGAAAATGTATTAAAGTGCATCTTCTGAAAGAGGGATTCTTTACTATACAGTCATGGATCAAAGCTGAATGACAGCATTGGTCATGGATTTGTCACTACTGGAGGAAGGTTTGGAAACACCAGATGTCCAGAAGACTATGATTGTCTTTCTTCATTGCTGGGATCCATGGTTGAAACAGACTAGGGTCCCTTGAAACACAGTGAAGGGGAAGTCGGTACAGGGCAGTTCTGCTTTTACAGTCTGTGGTAATGTGAGGCTGCTGTGGTGTTTTTGGTGCCAGATATAGTCAATGTAGATATTTGCAGTCAAGTAGATCTCTACTTAGCATACATTAGTTAATGAATTAACACTGATGATGTGTAGTTTGTTAAGAGTGTGACATCTCTGAGGATGTCCATTCATGCACCTTATATAGTATGCAATGGACTATAACACAGATGTGAAAGAGTCTCCCCTCTGCTGTGCCAGTTTCCTGACATCAGTGTCCCTCTGCAGGTGAGCTCTTCTCTGTGCCTCTGCTCTTCACTGACAGGGACATGGCTGTGACTGAGGGCTTCCTTCTCATCGCCTGCCTGCTGCGAGGTGGGTGTCTGTCAGAGATGTGCCGTCTGTCAGCAAGAAAAGCACAAGTGATATTGGGAAGAAGAAACCAAGATAAGGAGTCTGGTCATCCTTTAAATCAGTCTGACTTGGTTCTCTATACCCAATCTTGTTTAGTGGAACTGAGTACAGAATCTGCTGAGATATTTACATTTGTAAAACGTCCATTTCATATTTGCTCGTGCTTCCATTGCACATGTCTTCAGACAGCGCCTTGCTTCCTTTTTCAAATAACCGAGGTTGCATTCACAACCTATCATTTTGCATTGTCAGTGTCAGGTGCCTGTCTTGTGTCTAATGGGTTTACATTTCTGAAACTGTAGTAGAAATTCTGATCGCATTATTGAAAATATGTATGTATGTATTTATTTATTTAGTTTTAATGCATACTCAGTCTGCTCACACTGTCCTGAACTGTATTCTCTAGGTGTCATTTGCACAGAGACACTTCCTGGTTTTTCAATCTCAATGCCTGCCAGTGTAGCAGCCCTGAGTGGTTCCTGTGTGCTGATTCCCTGTCAGTTTGAGGTTGCTGACGGATTCAAAGACAAGGTGAAGGATTTGAAAACAGCATTATGGAGAGAGGGTTCAGCAGAAGGACCCACTGTGTTGGAATCCAATGGACCTGGATCACAGGAGCCTGGGGAGATCATTGGGGACTTCAGAGCCAAGAACTGCACGACCATCCTGAACAATATTCAGAAAAGCGATAATTATCACTTCAGAATTGGGGAACCCATCAAATTCACCTATAGAACACCAGTTAAAATTGAAGTTACAGGTAAAAACTATTTGGTATCCCACATTATTATTATTATTATTATTATTATTATTATTATTATTATTATTATTATTTTTATAATTAATTAATTTATTTATTTATTAATTATTATTAGTTTTTTTTTTTCTTGGCAGACGCCATTTTCCAAGGCAACTTACAACATAAGTGCAAAAATACAGAGAAGTACAAGGTATCAATCATAACAAATTCAACTTATTCAAAATACATTTTACAAATTACAATTACAATTTACACAAGTATAGTAAAAGACTTCCTACATCCTGGACGGTGAAAGCTAAGTGCTGTGAAGATGTAGGGTTACAGACGAGGGCTACGGGAAAGGGAGCAAGGAGGAAAACAATCAAGGACAAGAGGAGCATAATAAGCTGAAGTGCTATCTAGCAGGGATAGAGGACTAATATTACAAGTGCTGTCGGAAGAGATGCGTCTTGAGTAATATTATTATTATTATTATTATTATTATTATTATTATTATATGCGTGAGTTACTGAAAAAGGTGATATGATTAATTATGATCGTTTACAGTCCTTTGAGATCTATTTTAAAGGATGCCGTGGAGAGTATCTTTTGGGTTCTTTCGTGTGTGCAGCAGATCAGGCCATTGATTAGCAGTGTCATGTAGGTCCCTGTGTGTCTGTATTTACCTGGCTTCCTGCATCCCTGACTGGCTGTGCTGGACCAGGCTGTAATCCTGGGCTGTCAGACCATGCTCTGCTTCACTCTGATGGGGTGTGTGTGTTCTGTCATTGGCAATGTGCTCTGCTGAAGTCTGAAGTCTATATAAGCAGGGCACCTTAGAGAAGGCGAATCCAGGAGCAGAGCACGAAACGGGAAGGTCGAGGCAAGCAGGAGGCCTGGGGCCAACAAACTGGTATAACAAGGGCAAGGCGAAACCTGAAGTCTAAGCACAGTCAGTAGGTCGGGATCAGGCGAACAGGCTATCAAAGGGAATCTGGGAATCAAAGAACAAAGGGCGTAGTACGGGTCAAAATACAGAGGCTCAGGAAACAAGAATAGAAGGCTTAGAAGTGTAACCAACGTTAACAAGGCTTAGCGAGGACAGTAGTTATATAGGAATATTTTTTGGAAGAGGGGCTGCGGGGGATTTGACCTTTGACCTTGAACTTGAGTTGAACTCGGGGGCCCCTTCCTAGGGGGGCGGGGGTGAGTGTGGCGAGCTAGTGGGGGTGGCGAAGAGATGTAACCTCTGGTCGGTGAAGAATTAGTATATTTGGGGGCGGAGTTGACAGGGCATGGAAGACAGGGGGCTCTGTTCACATTTGAGGCAATGTGACAGGAGGGGGGCCCCGTCAGAGTGGGATGTGGCGAGAGATAGCGTTCTGTAGAAGCAGTGGGGCTGCAGGTAGTTTAAGAGGCACAAGTCACCCAGTGATGTAAACTAAATGTAACGTTACTAAGTTAACTTAAGAAATCCTAAGAACAACAGAATATAGATGTAATATAAGAAGCATAGAATATATATGTAAAATCTGTGAAATTTCAGTAATAATATTAGTAAACATCAAATTATTTTAAATACATATCTAATGTAATCCATTCATGCAATAAGATTAAGTAAGTACACAAAATAATTTAAGTAAAAACATATATACTCAATACGATCTAAGCACAAGCCCATGTGTGTATGTATATTTACATAATTTACACATTACAATAGCTTGGGGGTGCGGTCTGAAGACCTTAATGGTCTTGGTTGTATTGACAGTAAGACATTTGAACAGACTTCAGTACAACTAACTAGTAACTTATGTACAGACAAGAACGAAAACACAATTTAATAACGATAGTAAGTAAATGAAACTAATCTACACTTATTTAACTTATTAACTTATTAACTTATTACACACTTATTAACAGTATATAACCGACATTTAACTGAGCACAGCTCTTTGCTAGTTAGATAACTCTCCACGGCCAAACAAAAGCCTTATAGTAGTAACTTTCTTACAGAAATAAAGAATGCACCCTATGATGTTAAGATTTTTTTTTTTAAATATTAATGTAACTTTAGACATGTTACATATGTATAAATAATTACATATAACGTTTATTAAACAGTAGATTTATACTTTTTAGTTAAATAATCTCCAGGCTCAGCATCTCAGGGAGTGAGACCGACCCAGCAGCACATAAACACAATACAGACAGAGGCCAGAGGGAGCGGCAACCTTAGAGACCACAGCGAGAGACAAGCGCAGGGAGACACAGTCACACTAGAGTCACACCAGATCATGCGTGAATCCAGCAGGTCTGTAGTGAGATAGGGTTAACACAAAACAATCAGGCGCAGAAAAAGAGAGATGGGCTAGAAATAGAGAAAACCGATAAATAAATACATACATACATACATAAATAACCATAATAACAGGGTGAGTTATAAAGACCAAACCGAGACAGTTGAATATTTTGAATATTTTATTAAGAATTTGCTTCACCAAAACAGTTTACACAGTCACTCCACTGATGCCCTGACAGGATCACACTGCAGTGGAGGGGCTTCATAAGCAATACGTCCTGCTCTCAGCACCGCGGTGGGGGTTTGCAGGAGCGGCACGGATCCATCAACAACACAAAACAGACCCCTAATGACTGAGAATTTATCACCAGAAAGCCTGTACAAAGCCAGCGGTCAGGCACTTCTACCCTGTCTGAGTAACGTGATTCAGTAACATCTCTCAATGATATTCTGTATACATTCTATGAAGTTCTTATCTGGGTGTCTGACTTTAAGTCTTCCTTCTTATGGTTTTAAACCATTTTTGCAGTTAAGTGATATTGTACAGATATGTGAGACACCAGATGTATTTCACTAGTTTTGCAAACTGCTTTATGAGACTCATTGTCTGTATCTAAGTAATGTACAATTGTGTTGAAACATGTACAGTGCACTGAAATACATGACATTATATCGATGTGATAGATTTGAGTATTTCGCTAGGGTTGTTGAAATTTGGGAAATGCTTTATTATTAGTAGTAGTAGTATTAATTACTCTCATAGTCAGTCATCTGTCTGCATTTCCCTCTTGAGGAGACATATCTGTAATAAAAATAATAAAATTGATATGTGCAATAAGCACACAAAGTATTTTGAATATAAAGTATTGACTATTTCTGTTTGCTATGTGTGCTTTGTTACAACCGGAATTGACTTGGATATAGAAAATACATTTTATATTGCACTTATGTTGTAAGTTGCCCTGGATAAGGGCGTCTGCCAAGAAATTAATAATAATAATAATAATAATAATAATAATAATAATAATAATAATAATAATAATAAAGCATTTCCTAAATTACAACAACCCTAGCGAAATACTCAAATCTATCACATATCTCACATATCTGTACAATATCACCCCTGTTTCTGTTTGCTGTGCATGATTAATAAAGAAATTTTGAACTCTTTATTTGAAGGTTCAAAAAAGGTCTTTTGAGGAATTGGAAAATCAGAAGTGTTTCTCACACTTGTACTACAAGAGTCACTTATTTGCAAAAATGGTTTAAAACCATAAGAAGGAAGACTTAAAGTCAGACACCCAGATAAGAACTTCATAGAATTTATACAGAATATCACTGAGAGATGTTACTGAATCACGTTACTCAGAAAGGGTAGAAGGGTCTGTTTTGTGTTGTTGATGGATCCGTGCCGCTCCTGCAAACCCCCACCGCGGTGCTGAGAGCAGGACGTCCTGCTTGTGAAGCCCCTCCACTGCAGTGTGATCCTGTCAGGGCATCAGTGGAGTGACTGTGTAAACTGTTTTGGTGAAGCAAATTCTTAATAAAATATTCAAATATTCAACTGTCTCGGTTTGGTCTTTATTACTCACCCTGTTATTATGGTTATTTATGTATGTATGTATGTATGTATTTATTTATCATTTTTCTCTATTTCTAGCCCATCTCTCTTTTTCTGCGCCTGATTGTTTTGTGTTAACCCTATCTCACTACAGACCTGCTGGATTCACGCATGATCCGGTGTGACTCTAGTGTGACTGTGTCTCCCTGCGCTTGTCTTTCGCTGTGGTCTCTAAGGTTGCCGCTCCCTCTGGCCTCTGTCTGTATTGTGTTTATGTGCTGCTGGGTCAGTCTCAATCTCTAAGATGCTGAGCCTGGAGATAATTTAACTAAAAAGTATAAATCTACTGTTTTAATTGACACATACTTAATGAATGATACATATTTAATATGTCTAAAGTTACTTTAGTATTTTTACATTTATTTTTTTCTTAACATCATAGGGTGCATTCTTTATTTCTGTAAGAAAGTTACTACTATAAGGCTTTTGTTTGGCCGTGGAGAGTTATCTAACTAGCAAAGAGCTGTGCTCAGTTAAATGTCGGTTATATACTGTATATCTTAGGTTAAATAAGTGTGGTTTAGTTTCATTTACTTACTATCGTTATTAAATTGTGCTTTCGTTCTTTATGTCTGTACATAAGTTACTAGTTAGTTGTACTGAAGGCTGTTCAAATGTCTTACTGTCAATACAACCAAGACCATTAAGGTCTTCAGACTGCACCCGCAAGCTATTGTAATGTGAAAATTATATAAATATACATACACACATGGGCTTGTGCTTAGATCGTATTGAGTATATTTGCTTAATCTTAATGCATGAATGGATTATATTACATATTTATCTAAAATAATTTGATGTTTTGTTACTAATATGAATTTGTTACTAATACTAATAGTTTGTTACTAATACAAATGCTGATTTTATTGAGTTGTATTGAAATTTCCCAGTTTCTACATATATAGTCTATGCTTCTTATATAACATATTTATTCTATAATTCTTCTATATGTAAGGATTTCTTAATTTAATTTAGTAATCTTACATTTCATTTACATCACACGGTGTTGTGAATACACACACACACACACACACACACACACACACACACACACACACACCTTTAAAACTTCATAATTGTATTTATTCAATCTTTACATTGTATCTGTTCTTTAAATAATACGTTTGATATATTCTGAAATGCAAGACAATATTGGTCTTGGGTAGGTGCAGTATTTACTGAGATTACGTTGATTACTGAAAGTTTCAATTTCCAATTTCTGTATTACATTTTTTTTAATGTTGTGCATATTCCAGATTTTCTAAAGTTCATTCCTGCCTTAGACTGGAATTAGACTGCCTTTTCATTCTTTATCTCTGTAAGTAAAAGTTGCAGTCTAGTACAAATCTGTGCAAACTAGAGGAAGGGCTGAAACTTGTTACGATCTGTAAAAGAAAAAAAAAGAAACCTGGGGCCTGGAAACCTCCAGCCTGCACTCAGACACGCACACACACATACACGTCTACCTTACTAAGTGGGGACTATCATTTTTCACAGCCAAGTGGGGACCTCACTTTCCAAACACTTTCATAAAACAAAACATACAAGGAAAATTATGTTTTGAGCTCAGTATTGATAATATTTGTTAAAATATTAAAAATATATATAAAAAAAAAAAGCCAAGTGGGGACCTATGACATCTACCCTACAAAGTGGGGACCTGCATAGAGAGCCTGTGTCCTGGGATCTTCACAGCCGCTCTGCTCTCTGCACCGAGCATGTAGCTGTTTGCTCCATTAATTGTACCATTATAATACATTTAAACATTAAAAATATTGTGAAAGAGAAATAATCCTAAGTATGTAACAGCGTATAATACATATAAACCAATTAAAATCTGAAATCGTCAGGATGATAACTTAATTGTTTAATGTTTATTTGTTAAACATGTATTTTATTACCTTATACATATTTTTTATGTGGGCTGTGGGGGCACAGAACTATACCACAATGAAAATTGAATAAAGCTAAATAACTGCTTTTGGGGGTAAAATGTGTAGGTTTTGGTGCAGGCAGCTCATTTCTCACAGGCAGGGAGAAACCCACATTTTTCCCGTTTCCACTGGCGGACACTTAAACGGGTGTTTCCACTGGCTGAGAGTCTGGACGCGCCATGTATTCTGGAGGTTAACTTGCTGGTGCTGGACGTGTGCCCACTGAGGGCATGATTCACTATCAGCTGCGGAGGTGTGTGTTTTGAGACACAGGGAGGAGATCAGATACAAAAGCACAATAGAAAGTGCAAGAATATAGTGCAGTTCAAGGCATAAAACATGACAAATTGCAATTTACATAGTACAGTGCAATTCAAAGCATGATACAATTTACACAAGTGTATTCAACATATGAGGTCTTACATCCTGCATTGTAGAAGCTGAGTGCAGACAAGATATCAATCAATCAATTGATGGTGCAGACCACCACTCTAGCAGCATGCTTAATGCATATTAGCTGATCATATTACACTTGGTTAACACAATGAACATGTGTTTTAACTACACTAACTTTGTTTTATCTACTTTATGAGCATTTGATGCAATGGTGGCAATGATGAAGGAATCTTCAGAAAGATATGAAAGAAACACATCTCCTGTGCTTTGTTGTAATTTTCTTCACCGTTTGTGATACATTTCTGCACTAAGCAGCAAACATAGTGAAGCTTGAGGCTAGGGAGGGCTACTGCTGTCAGCCCTGACTGGAGAAATATCTGATCCATTCAGAGATATATACTCTCTGGTTGAATTGTGTTTTCAGCCACACCCTGCTGGCCCTTGCTCTCTGTGGAAAATAAGTTATGCTATGCCATTGGGCAGAGAAGAACCTTTCTTTAATGAAGTGGAGAAGTCATAGAGAAGTTAAGCAAATACAATCTTTATTATGAGCTCATGAGATCGACATAGGAGCAATCTGATTGTCAGTATCAAAAGCTTTCAAGTTTGTCATAGGTTTTATACTTTGAATCATGACTGGGCATCATGGCCTTTGGGCAACTCCTGTCACAGATGGTACATGTCGGTTTTAAGTTAGGAACAGAAAAACAGAGAAGCATCCATTATCTTTGGTAAACAGAAAAACCACAAACAAACCCAGAGAAAAGAAGAAGTCAGCAGCTCAGGAAAACCTTGTCTTGCTGACCAGCATTTGTAATGCTAATGTTAAGACCAATCATTTCAGTTACTATTAATCATAACACTAATTTCAATCTGTTGTTTGAATGTCATAATATGTAAGAATACAAAACATTCATATCCTAAAACCTTCCCAAAGAGCGTTCAATGTATTGAAGGGATGTGTAATTGTGGTAAAAAAGTTTCTCAATGTCTTCCAAATCTGTGTCTCATAGACAATCCTCCAAAACTAATGAAAGATGATCAAGTGAAGGAGAGGACCCCCATGAAATTAAGCTGCTCTGCTGCAGCCCCCTGTCCTACACTCCCCCCAGCCCTGACATGGACCCCCAGGATGAATGGGACTGTGGATCACCAGGAGGTAGAGAATCAGGATAAAACCAAATCTGTGTCTTCTGTTCTGACCTTCACTGCTTCACATCTCCACCATGGGCTTAACATCAGCTGCACTGCGCTCTATCCACTGCAACAGCTGAACCACAGCACAACGGCTGAAGCGACTGTGACTCTCAGTGTCCTGTGTGAGACATCTGCTCTTTTCATAATACCTAGTGTAAAACTGTTGTGAGATTACTGCTGTGTAAGATATCTAGCATGTTATAGTATAGAGCATATTTGTTGCATTCTTCCCTTATTGAAATGTTACACCAGAAACTCACGCCCACTCTTGATTAGGTGTAGGACGTAAACCCAGGTGTAGCCAAAAGAGCCTTATGTGCAAGTGGTGCAATCGCCTTAACCTTTACAGCTGGTTCAATCTCTGTTGTAGGTCACATGTAGCATTAAACCAGTCATACACCCTCTTGGTGCCTCACACCATTTTTAAATTATTATTCATTCTTGTCTGTCTGAAGTAGGTTTTCCTCTTGGATTTGCCTGTACTTGGCACCGTCCATTCCCCCTTAATCATGTCAAGCCTCCCAGTCCCTGCTGAAGAATTAGAAGCACCCCCACAACATGATGACAGCTGGGCTGGTGTTGACTGGGTGAAGTGTGACCACAAAACTGTCTGCGACGTGTCTGCAGTATCATTAACATGCATTGTTGCAAGCACCATATGAGACTGAAGAAAACAGTCTGCAAATTACTAGTCTTTAAAAACCATATTATGAAGCACTAATAGCAGGTGCACAATCATTACCAATGTAGACACATATTGCTGTAGGATTGTTACTCAGAAGCATGTAGAAACAGGCGGCAATCTGGAAAACAGTTGGGACGATGCACAAATCATCAGCAACAAACAGGTGGAGGCCTGAACCCCAGCAGCACCACAGACTAAACTTGCTCATCTCATATGGAAATAAAACGGTGTTAACCACCTCAGCATGACAGAGTAAAATAGCACTTGCAAACATTCAGTCATATATTGTTAAGAATAGCAGAACATATATGCAATACATCTCACAATGCCAAACACCATACACAGCTAACTTATATACATATACTGTTTAACTATCTGTTTAACCTGCAAAAATTAACAACATAACCATCTTCCCACTCAGATTCCCCAAAGGACACATCAGCCTCAGTCAGCCCCTCTAGTTCAGTATCAGAAGGCAGCTCTGTGACTCTGACCTGCAGCAGCAATGCCAACCCACCAGTGAGCAACTACACCTGGGTTAAGGTGAACGGAGATCAGGTGACACCGAGAGGGTCTGGACAGAATCTCACCTTCAGTGTTACAGCCAGTGACAGTGGACAGTACTACTGTGAGGCACAGAACGAACACGGGGTTGGCAACGCAACAGTACAACTCGATGTGCAATGTATGTATGATGTGTTTTTTTAATTAGCAGTCTTCTCTTTCAGGTGCCCCAAAGAACACATTAGACTCATGAAAATTGAATAATAAAAGCATTAATATATTTTAAATGCATTGAGCAAAGTATGGCGTGTGATTCAGGTTCAAGCTGCCGCCTCTGAGGCACACCTCCTCACTCCACACAGCATCATCAGCAGAGCAACAAGCCTGCTATGTCAAGAAACTGGTCCCCTGACAGGGGATCTTCAAAACCTTCTACATTCAGAGAAGGATTACATCACCAAAACTAGCTCAGACACTATGAACTCCATTAAAGATGCATAAAACACTGGGTTTATTGCCAACTCACTTCATATTCTCTCATTCATTCATTTGATTGTGACCAACTTCCATATTTACATAAGATTTCACTGCACTATTACTCACAAACTAACTTCACCAAACCTTCCATCATGGTCCTTCCTAATCCTCATCAAAGCTCTGATCTGCTCTTTCAGATTCCCCAAAGGACACATCAGCCTCAGTCAGCCCCTCTAGTTCAGTATCAGAAGGCAGCTCTGTGACTCTGACCTGCAGCAGCAATGCCAACCCACCAGTGAGCAACTACACCTGGGTTAAGGTGAACGGAGATCAGGTGACACCGAGAGGGTCTGGACAGAATCTCACCTTCAGTGTTGCAGCCAGTGACAGTGGACAGTACTACTGTGAGGCACAGAATGAACACGGGGTTGGCAACGCAACAGTACAACTCTATGTGCGATGTATGTATGATGTGTTTTTTAATTAATTGTCTTCTCTTTCAGGTGCCTTAAAGAACACATTAGACTCATGAGAATTGAATAATAACAAGCATTGATATATTTGAAATGCATTGAGTAAAGTATAGTGTGTGATTCAGACTTGAGTGACCGTCTCTGAGGTACATCACTGGACGACTCAATCTGCACTAGAGTTGCACCAATACTGCTCTTAAGTGCTCGTATCGGGCCAATAGCATCCCTTAAATACTCAGTATCTGCAATGTTATTTCATTTTCTACAGATTTTCTCAAGTACAAATGCCTAAATATGACATATTAACTCAGCAAACAAACTGCTGTTCATTAAACTACGTTCTGTAGCTAGCAAGCGTCACCTGTGGAGTTATAAACTTGACAATGTAGAAAGCAAAACTGCTAAACACAATCTGTGTGCTAGAGAAATCTCAAGGGGAGGTAGAAATTAAAAATATATTAACACTAGCAATTGGAATAACATCTGGAGAGTTGCCATCCAGAGGAGCACAAGATGTTCGTTGACATGAATGTTAAGCAGAGTATAGCTAACCTGGTTAGACAGCAGACATCGCAGCAGTCTCTGCATAGGGAAGAAATCAGTTTTGAACAGTTCAAAGGCATATACAATCACAGAGAAAATATCAGAATGTATTGCTCTAGATGACCAACCTCTATCAGTTGTAGAGAATGTGGGGTTCCCACGCCTTATGGACTGAATAGAGACACACTGTTCATTGTGTATCCGGAGATATCTTTCTGAAACGGTTGTACAGAACTCCCCTGATGCGACCGTGGAATGTGAGACCATTAGAATGGAAAGAACTGTTCATGGTTCCAGATGCCCTCTAAACTGATCAAATTCATTCTGTTTGAAAGCTATTTTCTTGTCTACCATTACATAATAAACTTCCATTATGTTTTCTTTACAGCAATATGGTATATTCAAGATACAGCACACAATTAGTCTTTCTTGTATATTTTACATGTCATTATAATTTCAGCAGTTGTATAAAATGAGTGAAGGTGAAGGGTCAAATGGAGAAGTTCACTGAGAGTCAGTATGCTTGTTATATATGTACTATGACACCAAGGAGGGTTGCCACAGTGCTAGGCTCTTGTAATGGGACCTCAGGAAACAGACACTGGGGTGATGGTGCAATGCTGGAGATGTATAGTGCTAGAGTGAAACAAAAGAAAACCTGAACACAACCCTAGCTCCTTGTTGAGCCTAACTACACTGTGCTTCCATAACATGGATTCATGGATTCAACCTCCCAGGGCTTCTGGGAGGTGTAGTGTTGACCTGCTGACCAAACAGTCCTATGCCTAGCACTAAGTTACAATACTGCTTCATGATTTGGAAATATTACAATGCTGTAATGCAGTTATTGTGGCATTTTTTTAAATATGTTTGAATTCCCTTTCAATTGTTAAAACAAGGTGAAAAATAATATTATCATAATAATATGAGCCTGTTGAACTTAGAACCTGGGTTGAATTTCCATAGCGCAGTATATCAACATTACCCCACAGCACAACTTTTCATGAGATCGAAAGATAGGAAAAAAAAACACTGCTTTGTAGTTTCATTATTTAGTTTGTGCATTGCAGGGTAGCAGTAGGTTAACATGTCTTAACCTTTTGAACCAAGCCCCATTGTTTTCATCCCACCGGCGGGTTGATATATATATATGTATATATATGTATATATATGTGTATATATATGTATATGTATATGTATATATATATGTATATATATATATATTGTACTGTGCAGATGTTTTAGGCAGGTATGAAAAACTGCTGTTAAGTAAGTATGCTTCCAAAAATAGACATAGACAGATTATATTTATCAATAAACTAAATGCAAAGTGATCAATATTTGGTGTGACCGCCCAAAATCAATACTTCTAGGTACACTTGTACAGTTTTTGAAGGAACTCAGCAGGTAGGGTGGCCCAAACATGTTGGAGAACTAACCACAGTTCTTCTGTGGATTGATTCAACCTCAGTTGCTTCTCTCTCTTCATGTAATCCCAGACAGACTCGATGATTTTGAGATCTGGGCTCTGTGGTGGCCATACCATCACTTCCAGGACTTGTTCTTCTATAAGTTAAAGATAGTTCTTAATGACTTATGCTGTATGTTTGGGGTCATTGTCATGCTGCAGAATAAATTCGGGGCCAATCAGATGCCTCTCTGATGGTATTGCATGATGGATAAGTATGCCTGCCTGTACTTCTCAGCACTGAGGAGACCATTCTTTCTGACCAGAAATGCAGTCCCAGATTTGCAATGAACCTCCACCATGCTTCACTGTTGCCTGCAGACACTCATTTGTGTTTCGCTCTCGAGCCCTTCAGTGAACAAACTGCCTTCTGCTACAGCCAAATAGTTGACATTTTGACTCATCAGTCCGGAACACCTGCTGCCATTTTTCTGCACCTCAGTCATGTGTTATTGTGCATAGTTGAGTTGCTTGGCCTTGCTTGCCTTGGTATGACTTTTTGGCCACAAGTCTTCCATGATGGCCACTTCTGACCAGATTTCTCCGGACAGTAGATGGATGTACCAGGGTCACACTGTTTTCTGCCAATTCTGAGCTTATGGCACTGCAGGACATCTTCCGATTGCGAAGGGAAGTAAGCATGACGTGTCTTTCATCTGCTGCAGTAAGTTTCCTTGGCCGACCACTGCGTCTACAGTACTCAGCGTTGCCCGTTTCTTTGTGCTTCTTCAAAAGAGCTTGGACAGCACATCTGGAAACTCCTGTCTGGCTTGAAATGTCTGCTTGGGAGAGACCTTGCTGATGCAGTACAACTACCTTGTGTCTTATTGCTGTGCTCAGTCTTGCTATGGTGTATGACTTTTGACAATAAACTGTCTCCAGCAACTTCACCTTGTTAGCTGAGTTTGGCTGTTCCTCACCCAGTTTTATTCCTCCTACACAGCTGTTTCTGTTTCATTTAATGATTGTGTTTTAACCTACATATTGAATTGATGATCGTCAGCACCTGTTTGGTATAATTGTTTAATCACACACCTGACTATATGCCTTCAAAATCACTGACTTTGTGCAAGTGTACTTAGAAGAATTGATGCTGTTTTCAAGGCAAAGGGTGGCCACACCAAATTTGGATTTGATGTAGATTTTCACTTGCAAAGTAGGGTGAACATTTACTTGGGTTTGAGAATTGCTATTTTTAATACATAAAAGAAAAAATATCATACCTTAATAGTTACAGAAAATACATATTTTAAGCAAATAATCTAGTCTTTAAATGAGCCAGAGCAATAGTGGTTCCTCATATGCTGTGTAAATGAGAGCACTGAGCTGATTGTGTTGTTCGTACAGACATGCCAGAGATTGTGAACGCCTCACCGTGTATCAGGAACACAGCAGACATCACCTGCCAGTGTGAAAGCCATGGGCATCCCTCACCCAGCACTGAGTGGCTGCTCTCTGGACAAAGACTCAGCAGTGACTCTGTTGTCAGTGTCATTAGAAAAGAGCAGCTGGACAGCCGAGCCCTGAGGAGCACCCTCACTCTGGTGAAGACACTGGGGCAGACGGACACTATTGAGTGCCTGAGCAGGAACACTGCTGGATCTTCCAGACTCCTGTTTCAGATTCCTCCTTCAGGTAAGCGGTCACTGGTCCTTCTTCATTTCTGTTTAAGTTCATTTTTGTAACAGAATGCGACGACTATTGATGTTAAGAAGATGATCATGATATTTCTTAACTATGTTGCTCATAGAGTGATCAAATGTCAGTACACAACCATGTGAAACAAAGCAGCACTATACATGTGTGCATAGACACAACATGAAATTAAATATAAAATACCATATATTTGTGTCATTTTGTTTTCATACCATGTTTTTTTCAAATATAATTCCCATTATATTTACTATGGCAAATCCATCTGATCAAAAGTGGTAACAGACTGCTCTATGTGCCACCACTGTTGTAATTCAGCCTTAATCATTTAAAAATGTCACTTAAAACACAACATTCAGGCCAATGGAGCATAAAAACAGTCCACAAATGTGTACCCCTTAAAATAAAATAGGGCCAAATGTGACCTTGGATGAATTGTACTGTTTTAGATTAAATTATGAGTAACCAATCAGAATAGGGGCGCATTCCTGCGACAACAACACAACAAGGTTAAGCCACCTTTGAACAAGAACTTGTGACCGTAACGAGAAATGCACCAGGTTGTTAGAAATGGCCGATTTTGTTGGTGAATGTAATGCTAACTATTGTCACACGTCAGAAGTTATGTACCAATAAATCATACAAAATATATTATCTCTATACAGGCATGTTACCATGTTATCCCCTCACACTGGGTTTGTTTCAAACTAAATGGGTTCGGTTGGTTTGCTGTGACACAATGTATGAGTCAGCGCTGCTGTTCACTTGTCTTGTGTACAAACTGCTCAGCTCGTAACTCGGGCTCGTTTTCGTGATTCACTTTCTCAGGACTCAGATCACATTGCAATAATCAAGTGAGCTCAGTTCCTTTTGTATTAATAAAACATTGGATATTTACATTTTACATGATTAGTGCCTAAACGAAATGGCAGCACAATGCATACAATAACAATTACATATGATGACATTGTATTGTTTACTGTATATTTCCTATACACGTGTAAATTGTAAATATGCATTACGCTTTGAACTGTACTGTAGTTTTGCACTTTGTTTCATATATTTATGAATATTATAATCAACATTATAAATATCCTAAATATCCATCTCAGAGTATTTTACTGCTACTGCCGTATCTTTAAATGGTCCAATCCAGGCCTGCTCTACCGATTCACAGGCTTCTGTAGCATCTCGGTCCCATGGCCACAGCGCTCTTGCTGGCAATCTCTGTTTTCTGTGTGACTGGGCCCTTGCCAGCAATTTTCCGGCATTCAAAGCCAGTGTGAATGGGGGCAACGGGAAAAAGGCAGGCAAACATTGCCAGCAATTTGCTGGCAATTTGGCTGCATTTCAGTGTGAATGGGGCTATAGACAGCTGATTCTGGTGACAAGAGGCCTCTACTAATATATTTGTTATCAATCAAATCAAGGGGGATGTTAGCACGGGACCTCAGTGAACACATCTGTCTGACAAAACTGCCTGTAGGCTGGTGTGTGTGTTGCTCAGGCATACCCCCCTCTGCCTTCTGTATCTAGTGACACACAAACAGCCACTGGTTGGTCTCTCTAAATTGCCCTGTGTGTGTGGGTGTATTCCTGCATTGTGCCCTATGCCTGTTAGGATTGTCTTCAACTTCCCTGCAACCCTTGCCGGGATAAGTGTTTTTGAAAATGGATGGATGGACTTTGGCAAGACAAAATCAAGACTTTGACCTACCTACAAAAAGTACAAATCTGTACCCTGTCATGGTTTAATTTATTGTTAGAAGACACTTTCTAATATTTATCAATCAAACCATAATTTGCAATTTGCAAGTAGGTCAAAGTCTAGATCTCACTTTATTTATTCGTTGACTGCTCTTAGTTTCTTTTGCCCTCCCGGCTTTGGACCATTTTAACCAGAGAATAATCTATTGCTGTTTTGCAGCTTTTGCTTCACCTGTCCCAAGTTCTGACAGAATCAATCCATAAGAACTCTTCATTGTGCCTTTTGTACCAGCAGTGTACTGACTGCTGTGGCTCCAGTGTGTGTTTTACTGTGCTGTGGCCAGTTCATTATAGAATGGTCTGTAAAATAGTGCTACCAAATGGTACCAAAATACCAAGTTTTTATTTTGCTGTTAAAATCCTGCTGAAATCCTGCTGAGTGATCAAGTTCTGGCCTTAATTGCATCAGCTTGCATTGCTTCTTCAGTAACTCATAAGACTTACTGTTGTTAGCAGGTAACACATACATAGAATTACCAAGAGAGGATTCTGCCTATGAGGCTGGCAGTGGAGACACTTTGTACACTTTTAAGCTTTCAACGTCTCCTTGTGTTTGTCTGTAGGTCAAGAGGGTCCCTTCAGTACCTCAGGATTGCTGATTGGAGGTGCAGTTGGAGCTCTGCTAATGTCACTCTTGTGCTGCCTGATCCAGACCATTAAACCGTAAGATATTCAAACTGTCATTGAGCATTTAGGATCTGATCATGAGGCACTTGTTGTGAAATAATTCTCTAGCCACAGAATCAGATTATGTCTGGAAACATTCTTCAATTACAGCAGACACTGCAGGTCCTCACAATGGACAGGGATTAGTAGTGTAAAGCACAATTAAACTTATTTATGATTATAGGTTATGTGTAGAAGGACATGTGTTGAATTTATCAGGACCATTTCCAGAATTGCCCCGAAAAAAAGAAGGGACAACACCAATAGCTTATTATTTATTAATTTAGTTTTTACTGTGTTTTTATGATTGCTAAAGCACGATTTTGAAAACAGCACTCATTTTGTCAAAACACTACACACAATTCATACAACGACACACACAAGTAGCAGAACACCTCAGATCTTTTGCAAAATGAAACACTTCATTCAAAACTATACAATAATGTATAAAAAAAAACAATTCTGTCACCATATGGCACACATACAATACAATTACAATTACAATACAATTACAATGGTTCATACAATCTGATTATGTTTGAACCAGTTACATACTGCTGTGCTCAATCTAAAACACTTGTAACTTTTCTACTTTTCTAATGATATAGTTTGGGTTTGATTTTTTCAGATATGTTGTTAATATATATATATATATATATATTATATATATACACCAATCAGCCATAACATTATGACCACCTGCCTAATATTGTGAAGGTCCCCCTTTTGCCACTAGACCACTGAAGGTGTGCTGTGGTATCTGGCACCAAGATGTTAGCAGCAGATCCTTTAAATCCTGTAAGTTGCGAGGTGGGGCCTCCATGGATCGGACTTGTCCAGCACATCCCACAGATGCTCGACTGGATCTGGGGAATTTGGAGGCCAAGTCAACATCTTGAACTCATGATTCATCAGACAAGGCCACCTTCTCCCATTGCTCCGTGGTCCAGTTCTGATGCTCACGTGGCCATTGTAGGCGTGTTCGGCGGTGGACAGGGGTCAGCATGGGCACCCTGACTAGTCTGCGGCTACACAGCCCCATAAGCAACAAACTGTGATGCACTGTGTGTTCTGACACCTTTCTATCAGAACCAGCATTAACTTTTTCAGCAATTTGAGCTACAGTAGCTCGTCTGTTGGATCGGACCTCACGGGCTAGTCTTCGCTCCCCACGTGCATCAGTGAGCCTTGGCCGCCCATGACCCTGTCGCTGGTTCACCGCTTTTCCTTCCTTGGACCACTTTTGATAGGTACTGACCACTGCAGACCGGAAACACCCCACAAGAACTGCAGTTTTGGAGATGCTCTGACCCAGTCGTGTAGCATCTCAATTTGGCCCTTGTCAAAGTCGCTCAGATCCTCATGCTTGCCCATTTTTCCTGCTTCTAACACATCAAATTTGAGGACAAAATGTTCACTTGCTGCCTAATATATCCCACCCACTGACAGGTGCCATGATAATGAGATTATCAGTGTTATTCACTTCACCTGTCAGTGGTCATAATGTTAGTGCTGATCGGTGTATATATATGTACATGAATATGTTGACCACAACACAACACACAAGACCAGTACTGCACACTGATGAAAATAATTTATTTCTCTCATTGTAAAATCAGTCAATACATCCATGAATTTCCAAAGGTTTCATTTTGCACTGAAAATCAGAACAGAACATATTATATATAGAATATAGTACATAAACGCAGCAAAAACATTTGTGGAGACTAAAAAGAAAGCATGAATTAATAAAAAAAAACGTAAGTATCATCTCTTCGCCTAGCTGGATCTGGCCATAGCACTTCATCCACATCACAGGCTGTCCTCTATCGCAAGACAGTGAGGGAAGAATCTTCTTGAATGGCAAATCCATCCATGCACAGACCCTGCATCAATTTGGTGGCAGGCCTCCTCCATGGCTTGAATGAGGGGCATCCTGATATAGGGCTGGAGATCATAAACCTTCCACCGCTATACCGAAAAGAACTCCTCAAAAGGGTTAGGGAGGGGAGAGTATGGTGGGAGGTATTGGAGTGAAAATTGTGGATGCTGATGAAACCAGTTTTGGTCGGCATTCATTTGGTCTTCTGCTATGACGATGTTGTGTAGTTTGTCAAAAAATGTGAGTATGTGGGCCATGTTGTAAGGACCTAAGTTGGCATGGCGGTGGAGGACCCCATTCTGCATGATTGGAGCGCACATTGTGATGTTACCACCACGTTGGTCCGGGACATTCAAAATAGCTGTTTGACTGATGTTATTTTGCTTATTCCTCTAGAAGAACTCACAGACCATCAGAGCCATGCACCAAGATGGAGGACACAGCTAAGCTAAGTGGGAAGCAGCCGGTATGAGTCCAGTACATACTTATTTTAAACCTTTCAATGTGCTTGCTCTGTAGTGTGCAGGACAAAGTTATTAGATCTGTTCAAGAGGTCTCTATAGAGCAGAGATGGCAAATCTCTTTTGAATGGAGTGTGCCGATGATAAATTAGGGATATAAAAGCTTATAGAGGGGCTAAACAGCATTTTTTTAAACCAATAGGTTGCGTTTGCAACCCCAGTTACCTGAAAAAGGAAGCACTGCCCAAGGGGGAAGTGTTCCTGTGCACTTCCGTCGGAACCCGATCAAAATGTCACTCTATTAAAGCTGCCATTGCGCTCGTCACTCAGATCAGGTCACTTCCACTTCCTGTTCCATAAAACGCAGGTCAGCGCAGGTCCGTCCTCTTTTGCCATTTCGCCTGCATAGACCAAAGAACGTGAGCTTTTTGTTTCTGTGTGTTGCATTAGACCTTACAACTGTGTATTTGGGGTGGCTGGCTTCACTAATAGTGTTGTTCACCACTATTTCACTACTTCTCTGTCTCTGTTGTGTGTCTTATTTGTTATATTCATAGATCATTTCTATCCTGACCATCCGTGCACTGGAGCTCTGGTTCCGCTTTCAGTTTCAGTTTCGGTTCACAAATAGTGCATTTAAAAATAATAGTGATGTTTATATAGTGACTTATATATTCCGACTGCTTGCTGTGTTGGTTTTTCATTCACAGGGCTTTTTCCTCCACAGCAGGAACGCTGGCAGGGGCAGTAAAATCCTATACTTTCTAGCATACCATCTGCTTCTGTGGGCGCGGCTACGGCTCTGCTCCATTCAGTTGGCGAGAGCACCCTCTACGAGGTCGCTGTATTCCTACCGCTGGCGGACTTTGAGCCCCTGGTGCCAAGATGGTGGTCAAGACTCAATTCATTGCCCCATCGGCATCATATTGCAATTTCTACAGGAGCTATTGGACCAGGACAAGTCCCCATCCATGCTCAAAGTGTATCTGGTGGCCATCTCCACATGTCATGTCCAGATTGATGGTGAGCTTCCTAGGGCTCATTTCCTGGCTGTGCAGTTTTTAAGGGGAGCTCGACGGCTGTAGCCTCCTTGCACCCCTTCACTGCCCAAATGGCATCTTGAAGTACTGCTGGACGCACTTTTCAAAGCCCCATTAGAGCCACTGAACTCAGTTGAGCTGATGCTGGTGTCACTTAAGACTATTTTTGCTGGCAATTACCTCTGCAAAACGCATGAGCAATTTACACGCGTGTCCGTTTTGCGGGAGATGGCTCCAGGGTCACGCTACGGCCTAACCCTGCGTTCCTCCCGAAAGTGCTGTCTCCATTTCATGTCAACAGGCCTATTGAGTTGATGGCTTTTCATCCTCCTCCCTTTGCTTCTGAGCAAGAGAGTCAGCTTCGCCTGCTCTGCCCTGTGCGGGCCCTCAGGTGCTATTGGTATGCACTAACGACATTCGACGCTCAGACCAGTTGTTTGTGTCTTATGGAGCGCAGACACATGGCCAGGCACTTCCAAAGCAGTGCCTCTCGCATTGGAAGGCACCCCCTTGGCAGACATATGTGCGGCTGCAGCTTGGACCTTGCCGCTTACATTTGCCCAGTTCTACAGGTTGGACGTGACGAGACTGGTCCCTTCCATTGGGAATCCGGTGTTGGCTGCAGTCGAGCCCCAGTAGCCCACGAACAGGCATCTGGCCTGTACCCCGCTCTATATATATAATATGTGTTAAAACAGTAGGACTGGAGCTCAGTGCTGCTGTTTCCAGCTGATGCCACTCATGCTGTTCTCACTGCCAGAGCAAGAGTCTGCTGCTGCTGCCTTCAGTGGTAAGCACTTGAGCAGGCTCTCGTGTTCTGCTGTGCACATAGTTAATTTGTCAGCACAGTAGAGCTGCCATTGCCCTACGTTAGCCAGTCTAACCAGCAGGCGTCAATTGCTCCTGTGTTCCATGGGCGGCGCATGAGTCGGTTCCTGTGTCCCGTGGTGTATGTAGTTTGTTGACATTTAGAGCTGGTGTGGCATCGCTCCTAGCTGGGCTAGTGGAGCAAGCTGCCAATGCTTCCATGTTATGCGATGGTTTGATGGTCATGGTGAGCCTGCTGTTGTCCTGCATTAGCTGCGCTAATGATTTGCTTCCTGCACCCCACGACGTGTTTAGTTGTTATTACAGCACAGTGGAGCTGGGTGCTCTGTACTGTTCAGTGAATGGGGTTTTCCTGTGGCAGCTTGAATGTTCCTGCTGCCACGCTGTGTATACTGTTATGTCCAGCTGTAGCTACTCAGTGAACTAGCCAGCTGTGTGTTATTCAGTGGGTCTGTGGTCCCACTCCTGCAGGATCAGGGGTTCACTGCCACACTAATGCGCGGAAGGCGCACAAGTTATTGATGCCCCATGCCATATATTGTGCAAGTAGATATACAGCCTCGCTCCTAGATGCACTAGTATGGCAGGCGGCCTTGCTATTGTAAGCGGAGAGCATAAGAGTTTGCCTCTGTAGTCCTGCTTTATATATGCTGATTGCAGAGAGTTCCCGGTAGAGACTGCTGTCCTCCCTCCTGGACATCCCAGGTTGGCCCCGAGGGGTCTCTGTGGCTCCTGTCTGGAATTGTGTTGCCCAGACCCACTAGCGGTCGCCCGGAGCAGACTCCCTCATCAGCTCGCTGCCCCCTCCCTTGAGACGGTTTTGTTATATAGTAACCCCTCCCCCTTGGGCATTGCTTCCGACTTGAAAGATAACGATAGGTTGCGTATGCAACCCCGGTTATCTGAAAAAGGAAGCACTGTGGGAGTCCCAGCTCCCGGCAAAAGAGGACAAACCTATGCTGACGTCACGTTTTCTAGAACAGGAAGTGGAAGGGACCTGTTTGAGTGACGAGCGCAGGGGCCAATGGCAGCTTGGATAGAGTGACGTTTATTGAATGGGTTTCGAAACAGAAACCCCTCCACCTTGGGCAGTGAATCCTTTTTCAGATAACCGGGGTTGTACTTGCAACTTATCATTTTTAAGTCCTCTTCAGAGAAGTAACGATTTCTGTTTTTTCTGTATCTATAAAAACTGCAACAGAATTTTTATACTAGCAAGGAAAATGTGAGGTCAGGAGTCCTTCAAAAATATATTTACAACAGAGTGATTGTTTACTGTGTTTGTCTGGTGTGTGACAGCAATTTATGATGGTTTTGCAGAGGCTGCAGCAGGATGAGGATATGGTCTATGCCAACAATGCTATACTGCTGGATGAGAGACGAGAGGCGCCGGGGGAACTTCTCTATGCCACAGTGGATTTCTCCAAACTCCAGCATAAAGAGAGCACAAGCAAATCTGAAAGCACTGTAATCAGGAGCTCCTCAGAAAACCACACAGATTATGCCAAAATCAAATGCAAACCAAAATGTCAGAGACAGGAGCCAGCCGTTCCATCTCAGCTGGAGAAGGTCAAAAACACAGTTGACCACTGTCCTGTTAACATGGAGCCGAACCTAGAGGTCAGGAAGAAAGCCCCAAGTAAGGACTATAGGTCAGATGGGAAGGAACAGGAGCTTCCCCCTCCCAGTCAAGAAAAAGAGTACGGGAACATTCAAAGGCCAGCAACCAGGAAGCAGGAAGAAGGAGATGGAGATGGACAAAGTATCTAACATTAAAGAAGAAACTGTGGATCCCCTGCCAGAGGAAAGCTTTTATGGATAGGTTGTGTACCCTTCCAACTGTAACAGCAAGGAGTCTCAGTCCTAAATGTTTATTACATTTTTTATATTTTGAATTTATGTTCATATTATTCACTGGTTTGTATGCTATATGCCTTATTTCATATTTTTAGGTCAGGGGTGGTGAACCTTGTTCCTGGAGAACCGCAGTCCTGCAGGTTTTCCAGGTCTTTCTAAATCGCCAATAACTGGAAACCTTAAACACAGGGACATTTTGCCTAATTAAGCCCTACAATTGGTTCAATTAAGCAGTTAACAGTCTGGATAGAAAAAAAAACTATAAGTCCTGTGGCTCTCTAGGACCAGGGTTAGTCACCCCTGCTTTAGGTATTCATGTAATCACTTTTCACATTGTTTTGCTTTTCACTAATTGCTTATTTGGTTAATTATTATCACGTGTGCTTTTGTTTATTTCACTAACAACCCAGCCTCTCCTGTCTCTCTTTCGAACACTTATTTAGTATTGAGAGGCTTATTTTCTACATTTAATTGTTCTGGTTTTGACTTTCAATTTCATGTTTATGTGAAACCCCATCGAAACCCTCTGACCTGCAAAGCCTTTCTAAATTTTTGTTCTGCATTATTCATTAAGAGCTAATTACTTGATTGAGATAATTATATGAAATAATAGACTGCCTAGGCATAGACCAATTTGAACCTTATCCACCTCAACATCATGACGTACACACATATCAAATAAAAACCCTCACACAATACCATGCCGTATCTGTGTACGCCAAGTTTCTTATTCTATTCTATCACCGGCTTCTCAGCCCAGTGTTTCAGGTTTCTTTCTCAAAGGCAGAGCTGCTACTGTGCAATGTGTATTGAAAGCCGGGACATCCTGACTGGTCTGCGGCTACGCAGCCCCATACACAACAAACTGCGATGCACTGTGTGTTCTGACACCTTTCTATCAGAACCAGCTTTCACTTTTTCAGCAATTTGAGCTACAGTAGGTCGATTGTTGGATCGGTTCACTTGCTGCCTAATATATCCCACCCACTGACAGGTGCCGAGATTATCAGTGTTATTCACTTCACCTGTCAGTGCTCATAATGTTATGGTTGATCGGTGTATGTTTACATTTTAAACGAATGGCAGGTGTCAACTCATTGTTATTATAATGTTCTCAATCTGGTACCTGGGAAGGGTTTGCATTTTCTCATCTGGAGCTGAAGTGGTTAATAATATAAGTAGTGTAGATGGCTGCTCATGTAACTATTTTGACACGTACCATACCTACGTACCATAGACCGGAAGGCCCACCTCACCTTCCGGTTACCCCCACCTTTGAACCGGAACTTCTCTCTCCTTCCCAGCACCCTCTGAGTTACCCTTTGACCCTCCCTGTCAGCCATCTTGGATGGCAGCCATTTGTAAGGTCATAGGTCATCTGGTAAGATGGCAGCCATTTGTAAGGTCATAGGTCATCTGGTAAGATGGCGGCCATCTTGTAAGGTCATAGGTCATCTTGGATGGTGGCCATCTTGTAAGGTCATCTGGTAAGATGGCAGCCATCTTGGATTGCAGCCATTTGTAAGGTCATCTGGTAAGATGGTAGCCATTTGTAAGGTCATAGGTCAACTGGTAAGATGGTAGCCATCTTGCTAGGATGACATCCATCATGGTGAGGGTCTAAGGGTACCTCACCCTGCTGCTGTGGAGGTGTAATGTTTAAAACACATATACATTTTTAAGGTTATATTGTTTTATGATACTGTTTAAGTAAAATAAAAAATAAGTTTTATTAGGTTATATTGTTTTATGATACTGTTTTAGTAAATAAAAAGAGAATATACATATATTAGGTTATAATGTTGTAAGATACTGTTTTAGTAAATTACAAAATAAGTTTAAAATACATATACATTTTTAATGTTATATTGTTTTATGATACTGTTTAAGTAAATAAAAAGAGAATATATATATTAGGTTATAATGTTGTATGATACTGTTTTAGTAAATTAAAAAATAAAAGTTTTAAATACATATATTAGCTTATATTGTTTTATGATACTGTTTTAGTAAATAAAAAATAAAAATGTTTTAAATATATATATATATATTATATTTAGTTTATATTGTTTTATGATACTCTTTTAGAAAATAAAAAGAGAATAAGAAAATATGTTTTATATTTTATTTTAGGTTATAATGTTTAATGATTCATTTTAGTAAATAAAAAAATAGTTTTATATATATTAGGTTATATTGTATACATTTGAGAAAAATAAAAGTTGTAAATACACATATATATTTTATTTTAGATTATAATGTTTGATTATACTGTTTTAGTATATTAAAAAAATAAGAAAAAAAAACATTTTATATATATTTAAGGTTATATTGTTTTATGATACTGTTTTAGTAAATTAAAAAAGAAAAATGAATATTTACCCAGAGTGGGATTTGAATACGTCCATGTGTTTTTAGTTTATATGTTTTATGATTAAGGCTTAGGATGATACTGTGTTGGCAAAAAAAAAAGGTAAGAAAAAAATCAATTAAGAAATGTATAGACTTACATATATTGCATGTCATTACATACATATTTAAGCAAACACAGATAAACACACATGCCTATATCTCTTTAGTTTATATTTATCAATAGACACTAAAGTCAAATACACAACTTTTCTTAGAGAACAGTGAAATGTATAGAATTATATCTGTACATTTTGACCAGCCCTGTACTTAGTATATTTGTTTACATTAGTGATTGCTCAAACATAGCCTTAATATGTATCATATTTAAGAATATATTGCATTTAATTGCATTACACACATATATATACAAACACACACACACAAATATAATATATATGTTTTATTTATAAATAAACACTGAAGACATGTACACCACTTTTCTTAGAGACACAGTAAAGCACTATTTGTGAGTTCTCATATGTATAAAATAATATATATGTATATATAATATAATTTGTGCTCAAATGTATAGAATTAATACAATACACAAACACACACACACACACACACAATGGTGACTTTTATTGTGACAAACAAGCATTTTACAACATGGAACATAGTCAGAAGTAGAAAAAGATACTCCAAAAAATGTTGTACAGATACTTGTAATTAATTTCTGGTTCACAACACCAACATCGGAAAGAAAGAAACACTGACCTGTATGGAGTAATGTCATTCCATAACATTTCCAGCCTATTCCATATATATTCTATTAAGTCTTTCACTGTTGGCTTATTTTTCAAAGTTATAGCTGATTCTGGCAACTAAGTACATCAGGTATCAATTGTAAAAAAAGTGAGAAACACTTAAGTTTATATTCCTTTGGAAATACCTTATTTTTCAAACCTACAAATACATGGTGACAACTGCAAGCAAGAAACACATACAAAACACAGAAATAGGGACCACAAAGCAAGGATATAATAAGCACAAATGGTATTTTACTGCAAATTTTAAGTTTTGTAAAATTATGTATATAACTTCTAGGAGTAATCTACATAGTGAATATGCAATTAGTCTTCAGGAAACACACACAGCAGACTGAAATAAGCACAATGTCATATTTAGATGACCCAAAACTGCATTCTACTAAACCCTGAAACTCTGAAAAATCACTACAAACTCTATGTTTTGTAAAATGGCTTATTTCACAGACACAGAACCAAATAGGCTCACCCTCAACATAGTACAAAGTATGATGTAAACGTACAGGTTTACCAGTAGCACAGGGGTATTATTAATCTATTCATGCAACTTTTAGACACTTGTCTAATACAGAGCCAACAACGGCATTGAGAGCGGGTAGCAGGGCTTAGACAATGCTGTGCGCTGGGATTTAAAATGACTCTGTAGGCCAGGGCTTCAAAACCCCATTTTAACATTGTCCAATTAGCCTCCAACCCCTAAAATGCTAAGACATGTTTTTTGTATCAAATGTATTACTGTTGTATTACTATGTACATTAATGTAGTTTATACTTTTGATTTAATTTGACATAATTATCATATTTTTAAGTACAAATTAATAAATACAAATAACAAATACTATATAATAATAGTAACAATAATGCAAAAAGGTATTAAGCAATCATATTTTTACTTACAAAATAATATATATAAAATAACAATATAATTTAATAATAATAATTTAAAAACAGATTAAACAAAACTCACCGACTTTGTCACAACCGCAGGATGGGGAACCTCTGCTGTCGACCCTCATCCACTCTGTCAACACTTTGTAGGTGACTTGTAACACAAGGGCAGACGCATGAAAACTCAGTCTTGGTGGGGTGTTTCTGTCCAGTGGTCTGATCTGATACAACTTTCTACTACATTTCATATTCTATTAAAATAGAACACATGAGTAGTTCATAAAAAAGTGTTAAATCTGCTCCTCTTATGAGTGTCTCTACAGCCCCTCATTGCTCCCTTGCATTACAGAGCATGACACGTGCTCTTCACATTGAAATTCACATTCATGTTGATGTAGGACTCGTCAACACAAAACTGTACAAAAATACATGAAATACGTAAACAATACAAACATTAAGAACAGAATCCACTTTCAGTCTGACATTTCACAGTATAGAAATTAAATCAGTTTGAATGACCTCATGGCTTTCCTCAGGCTCGGAGCCAGGCCCGGTCTTGCCCTCAGCGTCAGAAGCTGAGCGCTCTGTGTAAGATTCAGAGTATCGATCAGCTGTGAGCGGTGGAGAGGGGAAAGGGAGATGCAGAGCAGGCAGGGTGTCTGTGAGACGGGTCTCTGTCCTGCTTGTCCTGCAGAGCCTCTCTTATCTGAAATGGCACTGGACACACCCAAAGCAGCAACGCCCCCAGACAGCAGCTCCTTAAGAGAGGACACTGTCAAATTTAACATTCAATAAAAGTCCACTGTTTTGACCATTTTCAGTTGAATTAATCCTCAGCATCAAATGCATTGAGACTGTACACAGCTTCCAGATGACTTGTATGTTGTATATTTAGGCTACCCTGTTATTGCTTGAATAAATTGCTATTTCATGAGAGCAGTAAGAAAAAGGGGGAACAAAGATATATAATTGAATTAATCATTTTAAGCACTCTTGCTATTAGAAATAACTAAGATGAAGGCCTAAACTGGCTATCTAGTAACTGTTTAAAAAGAGAAGTGGTTTTCTGTGAGTGTGCTAAAGAAATGAACTTCTCATTTCTGTCATTACAGTGAACTAACTGGAATACGTAATATATACCTAACAATTGCTTAAATTTAAATGCTTTTCTTTATGAAATGTAAGATGAGTGCTCAGAACAATTAGACATCTATATTTCTACCCAGGCTTGATTATGTTGACAGTTTATGGCTGTGCTTTGCCATTAATCCAGATTTCACCTTGTTCTCTATGGGTTGGTTTCAGAGCATGATTAGCACTAGTTTAAGTACATTACTCAGAATATGGCACTCACCATGGTGGTATTTTGGTATACAAAATGATTTAGGCTGAAGGACAATAAACCATTGGTATATAGTACTATATTAGGCTAGCAAAAGTAATTGACCCATGTACATAAACAACTTACAGTCTGAATTAAACCTTCTTGGCTCTGTCTCACATGTACCAACTTTTAAAATCTCAATTTGACTTACTAGTAAAAGTTACAAAGTGAGAGGGATTTAACCAAAGACAAAGAACTGTCTATTTTTTTAATTAAACCTTAATCATTTTTGCCCATATCAATATGTTGAATACCTAAAATGTGCACATAACAGAAATATTTACACAGGCATGTGTTTCCTTATGAGACTAGTGAAGGCTTAAAAGTGATAATAATAAAAAGAAAGAAATGTGTCAATATTGGTCTCTTAAAGGGAACTGTATAGAAACAACTAATTTGTGCTTTTAAATAAGTAAACTGAATTTGGCACACAAAGACTGTGCGGCAATAATTAAACTGCTCTGTAGTAAAAGCCATGAAACCGGGTCTGATTACATATTCCTTCTTTTATTGTTATTCTTAGTTATTCTCTGGATTAGTGTCCTGGAGAAGGACAGCACATACTTATCAGATTGGGTGGGAAACGGCAGAGCCCTGAAGGTGGTTATCAGTCGCAAGCGATGGCTACGTTCTAGATAAGGCCCTACAACCAGGCCTGGCCAAATACATACAAAAAACATGTCTTAGCATTTTAGGGGTTGGAGGCTAATTGGACAATGTTAAAATGGGGTTTTGAAGCCCTGGCATACAGAGTCATTTTAAATCCCAGCGCACAGCATTGTCTAAGCCCTGCTACCCGCTCTCAATGCCGTTGTTGGCTCTGTATTAGACAAGTGTCTAAAAGTTGCATGAATAGATTAATAATACCCCTGTGCTACTGGTAAACCTGTACGTTTACATCATACTTTGTACTATGTTGAGGGTGAGCCTATTTGGTTCTGTGTCTGTGAAATAAGCCATTTTACAAAACATAGAGTTTGTAGTGATTTTTCAGAGTTTCAGGGTTTAGTAGAATGCAGTTTTGGGTCGTCTAAATATGACATTGTGCTTATTTCAGTCTACTGTGTGTGTTTCCTGAAGACTGATTGCATATTCACTATGTAGATTACTCCTAGAAGTTATATAAATCATTTTACAAAACTTAAAATTTGCAGTAAAATACCTTTTGTGATTATTATATCCTTTCTTTGTGGCCCCTGTTTCTGTGTTTTGTATGTGTTTCTTGCTTGCAGTTGTCACCATGTATTTGTAGGTTTTAAAAATAAGGTATTTCCAAAGGAATAGAAACTTAAGTGTTTCTCACTTTATTTACAGTAGATACCTGATATACTTTGTTGCCAGAATCAGAAGCCAACAGTGAAAGACTTAATAGAATATATATGGAATAGGCTGGAAATGTTATGGAATGACATTACTCCGTACAGGTCAGTGTTTCTTTCTTTCCGATGTTGGTGTTGTGAACCAGAAATTAATTACAAGTATCTGTACAACATTTTTTGGAGTATCTTTTTCTACTTCTGACTATGTTCCATGTTGTAAAATGCTTGTTTGTCACAATAAAAGTCACCATTGTGTGTGTGTGTGTGTGTGTGTTTGTGTATTGTATTAATTCTATACATTTGAGCACAAATGATATTATATATACATATATATTATTTTATACATATGAGAACTCACAAATAGTGCTTTACTGTGTCTCTAAGAAAAGTGGTGTACATGTCTTCAGTGTTTATTGATAAATAAAACTATATATATATATGTATGTGTAATTAAATTAAATGCAATATATTCTTAAATATGATACATGTTAAGGCTATGTTTGAGCAATCACTAATGTAACAAATATACTAAGTACAGTGCTGGTCAAAATGTACAGATATAATTCTATACATTTCACTGTTGTTCTCTAAGAAAAGTGGTGTATTTGACTTTAGTGTCTTTTGATAAATATAAACTAAAGAGATATAGGCATGTGTGTTTATCTGTGTTTGCTTAAATATGTATGTAATGACATGCAATATATGTAAATCTATACATTTCTTAATTGATTTTTTCTTACCTTTTCATTTTGCCAACACAGTATCATCCTAAGCCTTAATCATAAAACATATAAACTAAAAACACATGGACGTATTCAAATCCCACTCTGGGTAAATATTCATTTTTCTTTTTAATTTACTAAAACAGTATCATAAAACAATATAACCTTAAATATATATAAAATGTTTATTTTTCTTATTTTTTAATTTACTAAAACAGTATAATCAAACATTATAATCTAAAATAAAATATATATATGTGTATTTACAACTTTTATTTTTCTCAACTGTATACAATATAACCTAATATATATATATATAAAACTTTTATTTTTTTATTTACTAAAACGAATCATTAAACATTATAACATAAAATATAAACAATATTTTCTTATTTTCTTTTTATTTACTAAAACAGTATCATAAAACAATATATATATATATATTTTTTTTTAACATTTTGTATTCTCTTTTTTTATTTACTAAAACAATATCATAAAACAATATAAACTAAATATAATTAAAATATATATATGTATTTAAAACTTTTCTTATTCTTTTGTATTTACTAAAACAGTATCATAAAACAATTTAACCTAATATATATGTATTTAAAACTTTTATTTTTTAATTTACTAAAACAGTATCATACAACATTATAACCTAATATATATATTCTCTTTTTATTTACTTTAAACAGTATCATAAAACAATATAACCTTAAAAATATATATGTATTTAAACCTTTTCTTATTTTTTAATTTACTAAAACCATATCATACAACATTATAACCTTAAAAACACAGTTTATGCTATTAAACATTACACCTCCACACCAGCAGTAGGAGGGTGGGACTTCCGGCTGTCAAAATAGTAAGTGATGCCGCCATCTAGACTACTGGTGACTATGGTCCCAGCTGCCTTGAGATCATTAACAAGATCCTGACGTGTAGTTCTGGGCTGATTCCTCACCGTTCTCATGATCATTGGAGCTCCACGAGGTGAGATCTTGCATGGAGCCCCAGACCGAGGGAGACTGACAGTTATTTTGAGTTTCTTCCATTTGCGAATAATCGCACCAACTGTTGTCACCTTCTCACCAAGCTGCTTGGCGATGGTCTTGTAGCCCATTCCAGCCTTGTGTAGGTCTACAATCTTGTCCCTGACATCCTTGGACAGCTCTTTGGTCTTGGCCATGGTGGAGAGTTTGGAATCTGATTGATTGATTGCTTCTGTGGACCGGTGTCTTTTATACAGGTAACGAGCTGAGATTAGGAGAGTCCCTTTAAGAGAGTGCTCCTAATCTCAGCTCATTACCTGTATAAAAGACACCTGGGAGCCAGAAATCTTGCAGATTGATAGGGGATCAAATACTTATTTCCATCATTAACATGCAAATCAATGTATAACTTTTTTGAAATGTGTTTTTCTGGATTTTTTTGTTATTCTGTCTCTCACTGTTAAAATACACCTACCATTAAAATTATAGACTGATCATTTATTTGTCAGTGGGCAAACGTACAAAATCAACAGTGGATCAAATACTTTTTTCCCCAACTGTATAATACAGTGGATTAGAATTGAAAATTACACATTTAATAACACATGCATTTAAACAACAAATGCCTGCTCAAATCTGAAAACTACTGATACAACATGGAAGCCTTAAAGGTTGCATGCAACTTCTAGTTATTATTATTTTTCCTCAATTTATTTAAAAAGCCTATAAAAACTAACTGCTGGATGAAAACTCATGAAACTTCATACAGTGATAGATGGCTATGTAGTGCTATGCCATATTTTGGAAAATCTACAAAAGTAGATAGTAGTTTCCTATGGGCGTGGCCTATTTTGTTATGACGTATGACCTAACCTTATTAATATTCCTACATCATAATTAGGGTGGCGTGATTTTGGGTGGAGTTATTTCCTTAATTATTCCTACGTCATAACCGTCAGAAAGTGTACACCCATAAAACCCTGAACAACAAGGCCACCCCTAAATACCCCCAACCCCTCTGAAGGCACCGCCCCCACCCCCCCCGAAACTCTCCTCTCTATTTAAGAACCCGCGCTGCTTTTTGGCAATATCTCTTTAATTCTCAGCATCTGAAACATTCAGCTTCTTTAACATGTCCAGCAACATCAACGTGAAACCCTGCAAGAAGCAGGCCTGAGCAAGGGTTCCTGTAGTTACCGATTTGAAGCTTGAGCGCACCTGGAGGCTGTTCTGGGGGGCTCAATGGGGTTACTGCTTTAAAAGGGGCCCCAGCTATGTTGGAGTGGAGCTTTTTGCCGGTAATTGAATACTCTTATGAGGACTGGTTGAAGGTGATGGCCTGGAGAGATCAGGGTCTTGTGGATAAGACTCTAGAAGACCTGCAAGAGGGTCCAAGAGAACCCGAAACGGGGTCTCCGACTCAGGGTTTTGAAAGGTGTGAATGGGAAAGCTTGCAGATTTATGGTAGAATGGTGACGAGTCTATCGATAATTACCGATCGCAATGTTTTGTTTAGCAGCACCCTGATTACAAACCCTATTAAAGGGGCTGTGGAGGAGCCCGAAAAACAGGTTACCGACATCATGTTTGATGACTTGGACTGGCCGTTCTTGAAATAGGTCATAACTTGTATAAATGACGGTTTTGACATCTTGATCAAATGTTCGCAACTGGATTCTGTTACAAGGAGAATATGCTGGATTATGGATTATATATCCTCCTTGAAGGACGACGAAGACGATAAAACAACCTGTGGGGGTTTGGAGGGGGGTCTGGCGGCTCAGGGGCTACTCTCTTCCAAGAGGGAGGTCTGTTGTGACGTAGTGAAGAGATAGGATAAAAGGCGCAACACTTTATTCATGGTTTAAAATTAAAGAGAATGTCTTACCCGAAAGCTGTGGACGTCGACAGGCTCTACAGACCTCTTCAAACCCGGGATCTCCCCTGGTTCTATTCCCCAGATTTTGTATACACTCCAGAACCCTCTGACTGCGTCTACCCTCCAAGACCTCAACCCTCGGTCCCTCAGGACGAAACAGCCTGCTGTGTGATGGATGTCCAAATGAGTCTCGGTGAGCCCCAGCCTCTGGAGCTCCTGGAGGGCCTCAATTTTGCTGAAATGTCTACCGTCTGCGCGTTTCAGGAGGGGGTCGTTCCAATGGAAGTAGAAACACCCCACAAACTACCAGGCAACCCAATGAGCATTGAACTGTCCCGGGGGGTGTGATGAAGACGCTGGATTTATGCCCGGGGTACGTGCCCGAGTAAGCAGAGTGGTTAAAAGCACCCTGGTGTATATTGTGAGTGCTCTCATCGCCCGAGCTCTGAAAGATGTCTGTCTGGGTTGTGAAGTAAATCACCCCAGTCAGTTGAGACACAGCTGTTTGTTTGAACCAGACCGCTAGTATTTCAAGTTCTATTTCGACGTGTTTTACAGAAGACTGAACAAAACGGGGCTGAAACCTGTGCTAATCAAGGCGCTGTCTTACTCCCACCTACATGTCACCCCGGTGCAAGTGCAGAAAATCATAGATGAGATTTTGCTAGAGCTGAAAAAGGAGCCGTTTATAATAGAGAAACTTGGTCAGCAGCCCAACGACCTGGATGAGCCAAGTAGAAAAACCACTGGCAAACTAAAAACGTATTTATTCCGTAAAGAAGTTAAAGCTGGGAACGACAACGAAGAATTCGACATCTACGCCAATGATTCAGACTCTGACCTGAACTAAGGGACTTTGAATATGGGGAATGTTCTGGACTCCTTCTGCAACTGGTTCTGTCATCAACACTCTGCAGCTAACCTGAGAGCTCTATTACACCATGTGCTTGACAAAAAAGTAGCCAACGCTAGCCTTTTCTCTACAGATTTAACCATCGATGAGGACCAACTTTCAAAACTGGAAAAGTTAATGGCTGCTGTAACAAAGACTGGGGGGTACGAACACTGGGATGAAGCGCTCAAGGGGGCCAAGAATGATATTAGGCCATTTCATCAACATCTGTATGACCTTTTACTGAGCATGTTTAATACACCTCTGTTTACCTTTAAAATAGCCCATATTGTTGTTTTATTTACTTATGTAACTGAGGTGTGTGCCTACCAGATAAAAAAGCAGGTATTTGTTGATATAGATCAAGTAACCAATCATCTGATTTCTTTTTGTCTGGACCATAGAAAAAATTGTTGTGTATGTTATACTTTTCTCAAATGTCTAAAAAGGGGTATCTGCTCTCCTGAAGTTGAATAAAAAACCTTGTATAAAAACTTTGCGCATAGTGTTGGTCTGTGTTATTATTTGACAGAATGACTCGGCAAGCTCCCCAAATGCATGAACTATACTACAACCCAGCCAAGATTGGGGGTTTGGCGGGTAAGAAGGGTTTTCAAAGAGGACTCGCGGAGGCCGGAGTGAAGGCTAATGATGTGGTTGTTTCAGAATGGTTACGGCAACAAGACGCCTATACCTTACATAAACCTCTCAGGATTAACTTTAAAAGAAACCGCATATATGCAACTGACATAGACTCACAATGCCAATTGGATCTAGTCGATATGTCAAATTTATCAAAATATAACAGTGGTCACAAATTTATGTTGATGTGTATCGACGTGTTATCGAAATATGCCTGGGCTCGCATCCTACATAATAAAACAGGTAGGGCGGTGACAAGGGCCTTTGAGGATATATTGTGCCAGCGTCGGTGTCCTAAAAAACTGCAGACTGATAAAGGAAAAGAGTTTCTCAACAGAGAATTTCAGAATCTACTGAAGAGACACAAAATACATAATTTCACCACCGGTAATGAGCTTAAGGCATCGGTGGTGGAGAGGTTTAACCGCACCGTAAAGACCAAAATGTGGAGATATTTTACAGCGGTCAACACGTTCAAGTATTTTGATAAAGTTCAGGATTTTATCAAGGCTTACAACCATGGGTATCACACCAGTATTAAAATGAAGCCTATAGATGTTGCTCAAAGTAATTCTTTTTAGGTCTATAAAAATTTAAACGGACCATTTATTAAGAAGGGAAAAACTACTTATAAGTTCAACATTGGTGATTTGGTTCACGTTTCAAAGCTACAGAGTACTTTTGCCAAAGGTTATGAACAAATATTTTCTGATGAATATTTTACAGTTACCGAGCAGTTGGCTAGAGACCCCCCAGTGTACCGGTTAAAAGACTATGACGGGGAGGATGTAGAAGGAACGTTTTATGAAGCTGAGTTACAAAAATTATTCTGGGTAAAGACAATGTGTACCGAGTTGAAAAGATATTTGCTGAAAAAACCCAGAACCGGAAAAAATATGTGTTGGTGAAATGGCGAGAATGGCCTGAAAAGTTCAATAGTTTGGTCCCAGAACAACAGGTTTGCGATATTCAATCCTTATAACAACCTGATCTAAGGGGGTCGTGGGAAGTGGGGTTGGCGGAAATACAGTATCCTCACACTTGGTCTGTTTTACAAGATAAGGATGCCACCTTCGCCATTTTTGATGATGTTAAAAAGAGTCAATGGACATTCACGATACAAGGAGGTTATTATGACAACATGGATAAAATATTACATGAGATGAATAAACAGTTCTCAGAAGGCACCCCCGACCTCAGGCTATATTACAACCCTATTAAAAACAGAGTGTACAAGGTGTCAAAACCGGGTGTTAGCAATCAAACCAGCGACCACCTGTGCTGTATATTAGGGTTCTATTCTGACACATAGAGTATGTTCTCAGAAGTGGTGGCCCCCTTCCCGACCGACTTCAGGGGCAGCTTTTACACTCTTTATGTGTATACGGATATCATAACCCACCATAGGGTCGGGATAGTTATGTCCCCCTTTTGAGAAACGTACTTATTAAAGGTAAATGCAATGACATGGTCACAATTACTTATGACAAGCCGCACTACGTACCAGTCTCAAAGACCCACTTTGACAACATCACGATCGAAGTAAAATCGGATCAGAATATCAACGTACCCTTCCGCTTTGGTAAAGTTATTGTCAAGCTACATTTTCGACCCCTGAAACAGTGCGTACATTATTAAAATGGATACCTCGAGGGGTTATGTCGATCCTAGCGCCTATGTGGATTATTACAAGATTATTACAAGATGCAAGCAGGGAACGGCTTGCCTGGTTTTGTAGGAGCCCCCACAATGTATGGAGCTGGTCTAGGAGGGCCCTTTCGTGGTCTTTTTAGAATGGCTGTACCCCTGCTTAAGAGAGGCTTTGCTATAGCCAGACCCCACTTGAAATCAGTGGCTAAAAACATTGTTAGTGACGTGTTCACAAATGTTATGAACAAATTCACCCTGTTCATTCCAAGCCGTTACCCGCGGTTTCTGAACCATTTTGTACAGGATATATTCCGCATGTCTTTTGCTTCTGGCAGGCATGTTTCTCAAAACATCAGTTACAACATCTCCCTCTGAACTCTCAACAGGCTCGGTCACCGCAACATCTTTATCAACCGTAGCCCCCGCATCAGTCCCAGAACCATTTTCTTGAGAGGCCATGGTTAAAGTTAAAGTGTCTTGATCTTTTTCACCCTGTCTAACCAGACGGAGGTAGCGCTGTGATGTGTTGCTATACAACTGGGCTTTGGAATACTGATTTAATACTGATTTAAATATTGGCCCTGGCCAATATAGCTTTCATTTCAGAGTCCAGGTTGTTTTCGGCCGTTTGTCTAATGGGCTCTGGCCCGACAAATTTTTTTCTCAGTTTCTCAAGCTGCTCCTGAGGGATCAAAAACATTTTCTGAGCATATTCCATTATTAACCCACTCTGGAAGCTAGAAGACTTGTTAGGAAAGGCACGGCTATGCTTAAGAGCGGGTTTGATTCCCGGTTTGATTCATCTTCTTTCTTTTTCTTTTAATAGAATACTTCTTATTAGGGATGATCTTGATAACAGCTTTTTGTTTTTTGAGTTTAGAATGTTGAGAAGGGGTTAGGGGTAAATTACCGCGTAAGATGTTTAAAGCTATTTCACACAGGTTCTCGATCAAATCCGAGGGGGCCGTGGCCAGCACAGCTTTCCTATGGCGCGGGCTCCCCTCAAATAACATTTGCAAAAGCAGCAGATTTCTTTTAATCCGAACAGACATTCTTATTTATTTCCTTTTCTTTAGCACATACACTGCCGGCCAATCGGGCGGACACAAACCTGTTCTGAGGCGAAAGTCTTCTGGGGTTTGTGCTTTTAAGTCCGCAATCAAGTACCCGTAGGGTTTTTTGGTGGCGTCCTCAAATGCCTCCAAAAAGAACTTGGTCTGGTTAGGGTACATTTGACGAGCCAAGACGGTGACCTGTAGTTTATCTCTGGAGTTTTTTAAAATAATTATATATTTGGCGTTTAAATTAATAGTGCGGCTTTTTTTACCTTGAAAAAATAAATTTTGAACTAAATAAATAATACTTAAATTCCTATGATGAGTGTACTTTGTGAAAGCTTTTTCCACTTCACTGTTGTCACTGGCCTGCTCCATCAGGTCATCAAGGATCACTAGATTAGTTTGACCGGGAGGGAACAAGTCATCGTCACACAACGAGGCGGGGAGACCTTGCACAAATTTCAGATTTTTTTTTTCGAAGCCAAATCATCGTAGAGCGGTTGCCAGCAAGAGTAACACCACACTATGTTGTCAAGAGCTTGGGACAAAGTTGCTTCCACATCTTCTATGATGTTCTTTATAAGATAGCTCTTGCCCGAATTGGAGGGACAGGCTATAATACAGGAGAAAGGGTGTTGAAGTCTGTTATCAAAACCGTCGCTAATATCCATAAGGCAGAGTGTTATAATCAGTCTTCAACACTCTTTTATTGTACACCACCCTGAACCTTTTGTTTAGTGATCTATTTTCCAACGTGTACCCCTTTTTATTGCGATAGATCTGATTTCCGGCAGTAATAATCTCACAAGGAGGCGCGTCTTTCTCGGTTACAAAACTATTTCCAGGGTCGTCAGAGACTTGATGTTAATGAGCTTGTTGTTACAATGGTTCAGAGTGAAACCCTTAACGTTGCCCTGTTTGGTGGGGAAATCTTTAGGGGCCCTCCACTGGACCTGTGCCACGCGGTCATTTAAGAATTGAAAGTGTGATACAGCATGTTGTTTGGAAAACATAAATTCTATAAACTGTTCAGGGGTTTTAATCAAGGTTGTGTTTAGACGGTTATTTCTTTCCCCAAACTTACCCCACAGACTGTTTAAAATCAGTTTGGACATTTGTCTCTTGGCGGGGTTTACAGTTATGTTCCCCGGTTCTAGCCGGATCCCTTCCTTTTCAAAATATTGCTGAACGTAATGCTCTTTGTCCGCGGTGTAAATACACCAAGAGGGATAGCCCGATGCCTCCTGTTTCCCTTTCAGATGGGTCATAATGTAATCAGCAAAAAGAGTATCAGATTTTTCAGAAAAATGCCAAACCTCATACACCTTACCGACTCTGTAACCTTTCTCCACTGCCTTGTCAAGCTCAATGCTACACCAGACAGACACCCGTCAGCGCTCTCTCTTCATCACTGTGCAGACAAGAGGTAGTCTGGTAGTCGCGAGGAGGGTACATTGTGATACCGAGTTCGAGAAAGTCACGATAAATGATGGTTGGATGATCCACCGCGTAAATTTTGGTCTTGTTGACAAAAGGGTACAGACTGGTGAAATCATAGTAATCTACTCTCTCCCCCTCCTTTACCTCATAATGTAAACAGATGGCATTGGTACGACCCCCAAATAATGCATCCCGTGGCTCTAGACGTTCAGGAAAGTCCAAGGTTTCCATAAACCGTTGTACCCCCGCATCCTGCTGCTTCAGGGCCGTCCACTCGTGTTCCCAAATCACCAGTACGTTCAAACCATAGGTGTTTTTTAAAGTTTCAATTCGTTCCTGGAAATCATAGTACATATCACCACAGAGTTTTTGTGTTACTGGGTTAAAGGTGTTTGGGTCGAAGCACTGCGGACAGCCATGGAAAATACAGCCAGCAAACTCAAAAGCGGTACGCACCTCGAACATGTCGCTAAAACCGTCTAAGTAGTAAGGCCCCATTTTGACTTCCCCTTGAAGTCTGATGAAGATGTTATCCCTGACACTCAGGTATTCCAGCCACTGTATGGAGACAGTCGAAAAGTTATTTTGTCTAGCATGATAGTGACAGAAATGGTGACCGCTATAGTGTTTTTCTGCAAGAAATTGGCCCGATACATTTTCATGCAGAGAGACGCTATGGTCACACTTTGCAAAGGGTCGAGACCTGAGGTGTTGATAACCTCAGTGTGGAAACGCACACAGGCTTCTTTAAGGATCACCACATCATTTTTACAATAAGCGGCCATCTCTTCTCTAAAATCAAAAACACCTCCCTTAACCGTATTGTACCATTTAAAGAATTCCGCCCTCCCATGAGACATCATAGTAACAACCCCGTAATAAGAGGCGGGCGGGTAGGACCCTCGATAATTTTGAGTGTTCCGGGTATTAAAAAAATGGCAGAACCAACCTTTCTTCTGAGCCTCAAAACCCAGAGCTTTAGGCAAAGCGCTCAATTTCATGGGGAGGAAATTTAACGAGTCTATGTAACGTTGGTTGAAAGCTTCGTCGGTGAAACACATGATCTTGCTACCCTGAGCTATTATTTTTGGGGTCACCCCATTTTCCATCAGATACTTAATCAAAATGTAAGAATCATAACCCTTAGCATTGTGTGTAATTGAGGTATTTTGGACCGCGATACCACGTAAAGAAATCCCTGACACAACTCTTACCGCTGGCTGACCACTCATGATCCAATATATCAATACAGTGGATATAATTAGCAACGTGGACCCCATTTTCTTGCCGACATTCAAAATCAAAAAAGACATACCGGTTGTGCGGCGGCTCCTTTTTAAATCAGCATTACAGATCCGACATCTCGGCTCCAGACATTTGTGTGGTTTAACCTCATGAAAACGGTACTGGAGGCAACACTGCAGGCAACATTTAGTTTGATCACAATAACTCATTTTTTTAACCCCCTCAACATCTGCCCTCTGTACTTTATGCTCGGAAAAACAGAACGCAGAGAGACAAATCCTTAAGCAATCTTTACAGCGGATGGTGGGTGCCAAACCCTTACGACATTGCGAATTGAAACAGACGTTACAGTAACCATCACAGCGGTGCTTAAGCTTATCATTGAAGGCCTTATAACACCAAGGACAAACGTACGAACAACCCAAAAGAGCCGTCAAACTCTTTATTCCAAAGTAATGACTATCACTTAGGAAGAGAAACAGAGTCTATGTATGGGTTTCAGGATGTGTCTGAAATTTCACAAATACTTCCTTTACCTCACAACGGTACCACACTACACATTTTAAAGACAACAACTCCTCAAACTTGGTAATGTCTGAAAAGGCCACCATCTGTTGAGAGTTTAAGTCGGCACTCTGATGAAGCATTAAAGCCTCTTGCAGAGCTTGGGGTTCATTCATGTTGGGGGTGAGTAGTTTTATTAAACTGTACGCAAAACAGAGCTTATTGTCCCCACTGGAACTCACCACTAATTGCCTGAGCTTGGTCCTAATTATGTCGTTATTCAAACATTTTGACAGTCTTCTAAGTGCCCCACCCTCAGGGTTACGAACCACATTAAATACCAGAGACAGACTTTCATCAGCTAAGATGGCCGCGTTACTTTGCAACAACGCTTCGATTTTAGCCAGAAATTCATCAACATCTAAATTATCTCCACTCAGTATTACAGATAGGTTGCTAAACAAATCATCCCCTCTGAGTTCTAACTCTACAACATCTCGAGGTCTGACCCCTTCAGCAACCTGTTCAAGCATGTTTTGCAAGGCCTTGTGTATGTTGACAAATATTTCCGCATAATTGTCACAATTTAAAAGTTCTGCAAAATTAAAACGCTGAATCATTTCAAAATTGTTATAGGCAGGTCTATCTATAATTACAGAATCACTGGAACTCTTGGACACATCATCATTTTGAACAAAACCGTCACCCTACACATTCTCACAGAGCATGTCCTCCACAGCCTTATCAGTCTCAGCACTGTCCACATACTGAACACCACCACTGCCGCCATCTACAAAACCCCCCTTTTGAGGAGTCTCATTTAAAGCCTGTAAAAGCCCTTCAAAGATATCCAACCGGTTAATGTTAAGATCCTCCAATATAGAGATGGCGGCTTCTGCCGACATCCTGTGTTCTAATTGACTCAAATAATTTATAACAGGGCAAGAATTTGGTCAGGGTAGCTCCTCCAAAGCCTCCACCATTACAAACAAATCGGGGTGAACTAGGGGGAGAACCTCTATAGGCGCTACCGGTGGGAGGTGGTTATTTAGATCATTGACCATCTGTAACAGGTCGGGGTTCAACATTGTCTGTTAATTCACGTTGGCTCGGAGGGTTTAATTCTATCGGGGGTAGTTGGTGGTTATTTAAATCATTTACAATTTGTAATAGTTCCAGGTTCGTTGGAATATCATAGAAGTTCACAACAGGGCCGGGGACGTTCTCCTGGGAAGGTCTTTTTGGGGACCTAGCTTGATCATAATCCTTTAGTTCGTGAGTTCTTTTACCAAGCCCAGACATTTTTAAATTTTATTTTTTATTTTTCCAACACCCCACAATAGTAAGGCGTTTTGTGGTTATTAAAACATTAAATATGGTACAAGGAGTTAGTAAGGGTATTAATAAGGGTGTTATGGCTCTCTATCACCAGGTTTTGCCCCACTAACACAAGTCTTTGATTTTTTAACAAAGTATGTAACAACTCATTCCGACCTTCAGGTAATAGCTCCGGGGCTGGGTGTCCTGGCTCGGCTTCAAAGGATGGTCACTCCGGTAAATCTCGGTCAACAGAGGCAGGGAGCGAGCGTATGCTCACGGCCGGAGACCAAGCAGGTCTTTGCGGCAATACCCTGACCAAGCACGGGGTACTGTTCTGCGTTTCTGTAGCCAAGAAACGGGTCGGGGTGAACGATGTTGAAACCAGACTGGCTTTGGGGGGCGTGTCAGCCCTGACTAACGGCGAACCCTGAGGTTGTTGGTTGGCGGTATTTCTTCTGCTCGACAATGAGGCGAGCTGAATCTGGGGTGTTGAATTACCCCCAGAAGTCTGTGGCCTGAGTAGATGTTGGGGGGTCTCCAAGACCACCATGGGGGATGCTCTTGGTGGTCTCACCGGTGAAGATGTTTGATCCCACTTAGTCAGAGTAATTGTCCTCAAAAGCTCATCCACCGAATGAGTATCCCAAGAGTCTTTGGAAGAATAAAAAATACATTACATTTATATCTTTAAACGGTGACAGAAATCAAACTTAAAACATCCTGAGCAGGACATTCGAAACCTTTAGCTTTTTTAGACCTTTGAAAATAGCCTTAGACATTCACTACACCGCCTTATTATTTACAGACACTATATTTATTAGGACTTAAAATCTAAAAAATCTAAATAAAATCTAAAACCTTATAATAAATGTAAATCAGAGAAGCCGATGTAAATAAGTTGTTTCTTAAGTGTTTCTTTAAAAACTGTAATATTATTAATAAAATACATTTATATATACACACACACACACACACACACAGCAAAATTTAATTTTTAAACGAACCTTCCAAGTGTTAACGCTTCCTGATCCCGGGACTTCCTGCTTCACAAGCGTTTTCAAGATCTATTTAAATATTAAATACAATGAACACAATCAATAATTTTCCAACAACCACTTTTAAACAGAAGTATAATAGCGGTAGATGTGCCAAACAAATTACTAAACCCTTTCGGTCTGCTTAACTTCCTAACCAGACGGTACGGCAATCGGCCATTTCTAAACACGTTTCCCAGAAACAAGCCCAGACCTGTCCGGACATCTACAGGTCTTTCCCAGAACCCCCACCCTACAGGAAACAGGCTCACATCCCTTAAATATTAACCCTCAACCCCCAGCGGGCAAACAAATCCCTTTTAAAAACATTAAAGTTTGAAAGATCTTACTTACCTCCACAGAATAATCATTTCTTATGTTTTTCGGCTTGTTTAGCTTTTTGCACCGCTGTGAAGGTAAGAGACATGTTTAACCTTTAACCACGCCGCTTTATAAAAAGCTTTAACCTCTTATTTAAAAGGCTGCAGATATATACTCACAGCTATCAGATACCGAGGCTGACGGCCTTTCAGATTCTTGAAAGGTTACGGTTCTCGAAGGTAAAATGAAACAAGCCCTCGAGGTGGAAGGCCTTTCGTTGTTTCGAACCACGTTTCTTAATACTGTTAGAAAGGATAATTTTTTTTTAAATTAACAAAACTGAACTCAAACATCTTACAGAAACATGATACAAACAACCGGGGGGTTAGTTCTTACCCAGTCGGCAAACAGCCCGTCTAGGGGCAACCACTTCTCTCGGTCGATCCTCGGAGACGTTAACCCCGGGCCTTTCGATAGTTTCTGTGTAAGTAAAGAGACCAGCATTAATATATATTAAAATGTTTTCAAAACTCTAATGATCCGCTTCAAAACCACACACCCCCACACACACACACACCCATAGATAAGAACCCATGAGCGCAAACACAAAAAGCTTACCAGCGTTGTTCCGGCGTTGGGAATTAACTCCTGTTGACTGGCTGAAAAATAATTTTACAGAGCTTAAAACATATGCTATAGCCTTATTTACAATACATGTACACAACACGCTCTGAGTCAATGAAATTAATCTGAAGACTTACCTAAAAACTAATTTAAATCGAAGTCGCTGATGTCATTTCCGGCCATTGTTGATCTTTAGTCTTAAAGGTCAGTATGAGTCTGTCGAGCTGAAGACCTGACTTTCATACTTATACAACTGTCCATATACCAGAGTTGTTTGTAAGGCATTGTTCTGGTCTGGACTTTGTGCCGCCCCGTTACAAATTAACATATCAAAACCAACCAATAAAATGGCACTGCATCAAATTTCAAATAGAAACCAAGATGGAGCCGATTTCTCTCCTCTCAACTCTAAACTTTTATTAGAACCTTTTTGGCTCTCAAAAAAACATTTTTAAATCATCTAGACCTATAGTCAACAACCACTAAGAATATTTCAGGCATTTATAAGAGCTAAAAAAAACAACTTGAAATAAGAAAATAACTATAAAGATCTAAAATAACCATCGCTCTAATAGTTTTTACAGTGATTTTTTTTTAAAATAGCTATGCATTGTTTGGTATTAAACAAGTCACAAACTACTCAGAACAGCGTTTATCACCTCAAAAGATATATTTGGGTTTATTTTACAAAGCTTATAAATTATATAGTTTAAAAGTATTCTGAATGTTTTGATATCACAAGCCATACCTACTGTGGACTGACCCACCTCCCGCGGTGTGAGCCTTGAGTGATCTATTTAGCCTTGAGTGTTGTGAGCTATTTAGCATTGAGTGTTGTGAGCTATTTAGCATTGAGTGATCAGCTGTATTTATTTTTTAAACGATGCCTTATCATTAGGTTTTGAGACAGCTAAAATACATTAAAAGCACATAATTATCTTAAGTCTAACTCTTATGAGCTTTAAGACCCTAGAACGTATTGAAGTAAAATGAATGAACACATTATGTGAGAGAGCTAATATAAAATAAAATATAACCACAGCTTTTTTTTTTTTTCAAAAACAATTAACCTATACAGACACACACACACACACACACACACCTTTTTAATTTTATTTTTAATTAAATTTGTCTTATTAAACAAACTGAACATCCTCAGATGTTTCCAGAGATTGGTGTGGAGAGACAGAGACAGTGTGGATAACATAAGTACCCTATTCAAAACTGGCATTGTTAAGACCTGGGCCCATTACAAACAACAGAACTTGTTGATCTTATGCCTGGAAGCCTATTGTTGTCATAAAGATTTTTATTATTATTAGGCTTCCAGGTCCAGGATGCCTGGAAGCCTATTGTTGTTGTAAGCCAATTATTATTATTTTTATTAAAACACTTCAGTATCAACTCCTCATAGACCATTTGACTGGCTGATGTGTGCTTTGGTATACATTATCTGTGGACTGTTCTCTACAAATATTCTATAAGAAAAGTTCCTACATGAAGAAACCTGGGAGCAATGAACAATTTTACTAGACAAAAAGTCAATTTTATCAAATTTTCTGACTGTAATGACACACTGTCACCACTTGTGGCAGCATATATCATATTTTTCACTGAGAAAACAAGATTCAGGCATCATCTTTATCATGTAAATCGTAAAAACTAAGAACTATCAGTCACTTGCAACAGTATTACAATGAAAAGTATCTGTTTAAACACACAGACATATCTGCAAGCAAATACAAATAGTGTAAACTGAGATTTGTTACAGTTAGGGATAGTTTCAGCTATAGAGAAGCCGTGGAGAAAAGACAAACCAAAAGTGAAACTAAAACATACCATTAAAAATGATTCACAACACACGATAATACAAATTATTTTAAAAAATACATGAATATGAACAATGGTACAACAGCAATGACGTTGCTGAATCTGAAGAGGTGGGTTATTGCTTTAATTTGAAAGTCATTTCAAACTGAGATCGAGTGCCACCGCGAGTGAATGACTTCCTGTTTAATGTTAATGATGCAACACGGGGGGGACTTTGTCATCTTCTCTCTCAGTGAAATCATAACTTACAGTAACATGTTATATACTAAATGCAGAATCGCTGGCTCTACACTGCAGAGTTGACAGGGTGGACATAAGACATGTACCGTGCGAGCTACACCCGATTAAATGGACATACTCAGTCAGGGGCTTAATATGAATAATTGGAGCTATTTCCCCCTAACCCAGTGGGCAATTGATGTTGAAAAGACATCAAATCGACATCAAACATTGATGTCAAAACACAGGTCAAATATGCAAATCAAACTGATGTCAAAACTTGTTTATGTAGTTATATTAATGTAGAATATTATTATATAAGAATACAATAGTGTATATTTAGCATCTTTATTCACTTATCTATTATATTTGGGTAATTCTACAATTCTCTATGGGAGAGGTAGGGGTTTCTTGATATTGAACATGTCATCATCTGTGGGTAAGGCTTCAGACATGAGTCCAGTGACATCTACACTCATGCCTAAATGAAGTGTTTTGATGAGTTTGGTGATGCTTCTCACATAGTACAGCCCAACCAGGTGAATTCAGCTGTTACACCAAACACAGGGAATGGGGAGGTTTCCTTAGATCTCATAACGGGGATTTTTCAGCAAATAGGTCGCTCCATTGGGGAGAACATTGCTTCTTGTTTGGTGTCTAAGGTATTTAATAGTAATGCGAGTAATACATGTAACTCTAGGGGTGTGGATAAGTCTAGTCTGAATTTGGGAGATGGCTCTGAGAAGTGCACAGTGCATGAATGGAAATAAATTATGAGGGTGTACATGCATAAAAGGGGAGTGTCTGTGGAAAATCAAGCAGATGAAATCATGTGTAGGCTTATGGAGGAGGCCCAAGATGTTTGTTAAAGTGGGCATATGTAGCAACCCATCTGTTGATTTATCTGGTGGTCCAGGTCCTATTTTTGATATACTGAAACAACATTTCTGTGACACTACTTTCTCAAGTATGCGACTCGCTGACTTCTATGACATATTACCTTTGACTGGTCAACAGCCATTTGACTTGGCTTAGAGTGAAAAGGGCAATGGAGGTTGCTGAAGACTGCTTAAAAATACAGAATAAGAGTTTGGAAGAACTCACAGTTATGTTCATTAGACACTGTTCTGACCCTGAACTGTCAGTGGTCTTCAATTGCAAGACGTTGCATCAGTGGACTGCTGCAGATGTGAATGAGAGATTGGAGGAGTGCAGGAGAGAACTGAGATATATACAGGCCTTTCGCGTGGCCTCAGGGATGACAACACTGAGACAAGAGGTTAATCATGTCGAGCCTCCACCTTGGCCAGCTGTTAGGCCAGCCACTGAACAAACTCATCCAGTTTCTTTACCGGCCCACACTCCCCAGGTCCCAACCGAGCCAGTGGCCTGCAGCAGTCTTACTGAGGGAACAGCAACAGAATTAGGTCTGTTGGACCATGTGAAATACGTGAAGTATGTGGGGATGCTGGGCATAATACTCACTTTCACTGCAGGACCAGTCACCTGTGCTTTCTCTGCCATGAAGCTGGCCACAGATGCTCTCAATACCCTAAAGCCTTCACTTTCTTCGAGGGTGGAAGGGTGCCTATGGAGTCAACATCTCAGCCCCAGGGAAACTAGTAGGCCTGTATGTGAAGGGGGCAAGTGTTGGGCCTGTTATTGAGTCCCCATCTGTAGAAGATGTTGATTTGCAGTCTGTTTATGAGAGTGTATGTGCAACTATTGAAACAGGAAAGCATTTTATAATGCTTAACGCTAAATGTATGTGGGGATGCTGGGCACAATACTCACTTTCACTACAGGACCAGTCACCTGTGCTTTCTCTGCCATGAAGCTGGCCACAGATGCTCTCAATACCCTAAAGCCTTCACTTTCTTCGAGGGTGGAAGAGTGCCTATGGAGTCAACATCTCAGCCCCAGGGAAACTAGTAGGCCTGCATGTGGAAGGGGCAAGTGTTTGGCCTGTTATTGAGTTCCCATCTGTAGAAGATGTTGATTTGCAGTCTGTTAATGAGAGTGTATGTGCAACTATTGAAACACAGAGACTATTCCCTTATGATGACTTATTTTATGCAGATGTGTTAATTGGAGGCAGAGTGGGAGTGAGAGATATGCTTGACAGTGGGTCAATGGCTTGTACCCTGAGCTCTAGTGTCTTACCTGAGCTGTTGCACACCAGAGTGCTAAAGAGTGCTTCTTTGAGTCCTACAGAAGTGGTTTTAGTTGGTTGTGGTGGGTCGAATACAAGTCCTTTGGGTGTATGTGAGCTAGAGATGGAGGTGTACGGCAGTAATGTCGCCATGCCCACACTGGTGGTTGAGGGCCAGAGTGATGACCTCATCTTAGGCAGTAATCTCCTTAAGCACTTAATTCGTCAACTGGGAGAAAATATCCTCTACTGATTGTGACAATGGTGAGGAGAGCAAGCTAATTAGCATGATGGCTAATGTGTAGAGAGAACGTACAACAGTGAGGGGAAAAAAGTATTTGATCCCCTGCTGATTTTGTACGTTTGCCCACTGACAAAGAAATGATCAGTCTATAATTTTAATGGTAAGTGTATTTTAACAGTGAGAGACAGAAAAACAACAAAACAATCCAGAAAAACGTATTTCAAAAAAGTTATACATTGATTTGCATGTTAATGAGTGAAATAAGTATTTGACCCCTTTGACTTAATACTTGGTGGCAAAACCCTTGTTGGCAATCACAGAGGTCAGACATTTCTTGTAGTTGGCCACCAGGTTTGCACACATCTCAGGAGGGATTTTGTCCCACTCCTCTTTGCAGATCCTCTCCAAGTCATTAAGGTTTCGAGGCTGACGTTTGGCAACTCGAACTTTCAGCTCCCTCCACAGATTTTCTATGGGATTAAGGTCTGGAGACTGGCTAGGGCACTGTGTGTTTTTGGTCTGAGGGCTGAGGGAAGGAGGTTCTCAAACAAAAGATTTGACGGTACATGGCCCCGTCCATCGTCCCTTTTATGCGGTGCAGTTGTCCTGTCCCCTTAGCAGAAAAACACCCTCAAAGCATAATGTTTCCACCTCCATGTTTGACGGTGGGGATGGTGTTCTTGGGGTCATTCCTCCTCCTTCAAACACGGCGAGTTGAGTTGATGCCAAAGAGCTCGATTTTGGTCTCATCTGACCACAACACTTTCACCCAGTTCTCCTATGAATCATTCAGATGTTCATTGGCAAACTTCAGACGGGCCTGTACATGTGCTTTCTTGAGCAGGGTGACCTTGCGGGCGCTGCAGGGTTTCAGTCCTTCACGGCGTAGTGTGATACCAATTGTTTTCTTGGTGACTATGGTCCCAGCTGCATTGAGATCATTAACAAGATCCTCTCGTGTAGTTCTGGGCTGATTCCAGATTGGAATTTGATTGATTGATTGGTTCTGTGGATAGGTCTCTTTTATACAGGTAACGAGCTGAGATTAGGAGAGTCCCTTTAGGAGAGTGCTCGTAATCTCAGCTCATTAACTGTATAAAAGACACCTGGGAGCCAGAAATCTTGCAGATTGATAGGGGATCAAATACTTATTTCCCTCATTAACATGCAAATCAATTTATAACTTTTTTGAAATGCGTTTTTCTGGATTTTTTTGTTGTTTGTCTCTCACTGTTAAAATACACCTACCATTAAAATTATAGACTGATCATTTCTTTGTCAGTGGGCAAACGTACAAAATCAGCAGGGGATCAAACATCTTTTCTCTCACTGTATTCTGGTGAAAGAGAGGACAAAGTCAGTATAATAATAACAATAATAAACTGTTACCACTATGTTGCTTATGGAATCGATCCTGTCAAGTATTAAACTGTCCCAATACGTTCTAACATTCTAACAGCATGACTTGGGTAATTTATGCTAAAGTAATTTAGAAGTGGGGGTCCTTTGGACTTTGGCTATTAACCAATCAGAGGACAAGTACCAGTAGTTATAAAGGGTACGTTTTTCTGAAGGGGGGCTGTGGCGGATTTGACCTTTGACCTTTGAGTTGAACTTGGGGGGCCCCTTCCTAGGGGGCGGGGTTGCGTGCACCATGTCACTGAATAATTAACATATTGGTGGGTTGACAGGTCACCGAAGGAATGTGCAGTGTGGCGGGGGTCTTCAACTGTTTTTCAAACCCTCCAAAAGATTTGTCTTTAAGCCAGACTGATTATTTAGTAAAATAGCTATTTTTCTCAATTCGTGTGAAGCTTCAAAAGAGCTCTATTTATTCCCTCCAGATCCTTTAGAAAACAGATATTTTTCCATACGTTATTGAAGCTCCAAAAGAGCTCTATTAAAGCCCTCCCGATTCTTTAGTAACATAGATATTTTTACCTAAGCGAGATCCGCGAGGCTGTCTCTTCAACAGGTCCAAAGGGGTTACCTCTTTCAAATGGACAAGGGTTATGTCGGTCTGGAGCTTTTTGAGCTAGTGGGGGTGGCAAGGAGGTGTCTACGTCTTTTGTAACCTCGGATCGGTGAAGAATTAGTATATTTGTGGGCGGAGTTGACAGGGCACTGAAGACAGGGATATATATATATATCACGGGGTGCAGGAGCTTGCTCATGCGCCACATGTGGAACACAGGAGCAGTTGACACCTGGCGAATAGTGCAGCTAATGCAGGACAACTACAGCTCTACCGTATGAATAAATTAACTGTGTACACAGCGGGTCACTTGAGAACTCAAGTGCCCTCTGCTGGAGGACAACAGCAGCGGTCCCCTGCTCTATGGCGTAATACAGCCAGAGCGGCCACAGACCTGCTGACCAATACACAGAGCGGGGTACAGGCCAAATGCATGCACCACCGCAACACAATTAGAATGAGCAAACTATATACAGGGCAACATGCCTGTAGGCCGCACAACAAGCCCCAGGAACACATCGACAGGGCTGTCTGTACATCCAGGAGCAGCTCACGTGGGTGCTTGACTGGAAGGCACAGTCCGGTGGAAGGGAAAGACACGTTCACTAGCTCCCTCAGGATGCAATTACAGGGGCAGACTGGGAGGCAGGAGCCAGAGCCTGCAGGCTACTGGGGTTCGACTGCAGCCAACACAGGGTTCCCAATGGAAGGGACCGGTCCCGTCACATCCAACCTGTAGAACCGGGCAAATGTAAGCGGCGAGGCCCAAGCTCTATCCGCACAAATGTCTGCCAAGGGGGCACCTTGAAAAAGGGCCCACAATGTGGCAACGCCTCCACAATCCAATGCGAGAGGCGCTGCTTTGAAAGCACCTGGCCCAGTGTCCGCGCTCCATAAGACACAAACAGTTGGTCTGAGCGCCGAATGTCCTTAGTGTGTTCCAAATAGCACCTGAGGGCCCGCACAGAGCAGAGCAGATGAAGCCGAATCTCTTATTCTGAAGTGAAGGGAGGAGGATGAAAAGCCATCAACTCAATAGGCCTGTTGACATGGAGACAGCACTTTCAGGAGGAACGCAGGGTTAGGACATAGCGTGACCCTGGAGCCATCTCCAGCAAAACGGATACACGATGGGTGTACGGACAGGGCGTGTAGCTCACTCACGGATTTTGCAGAGGTGATTGCCAGCAAAAACGCAGTCTAAAAGTAACACCAGCTTCAGCTCAAGTGAGTTCAGTGGCTCAAATGGGGGTTGGGAAAGTGCGTACAGCACTACATCAAGGCGCCATGCGGGCAGTGAAAGGGTTCGAGGAGGCCGTAGCTGTCGAGCTCCCTTCAGAAACTGCACAGCCAGAAAATGAGACCCAGGAGGTTCGCCATCAATCCGATCATGACATGTCGAGATGGCCGCCAGATACACTTTGATCGTGGACGGGGACTTGCCAGATGGGGCAATTAATTGGGTCTTGGCACCAGGTGCAAAACATCCACCAGCGGTAGCAATACTGCGACCTCGTAGAGGGAGCTCTCGCCGACTGAATACTGGCAATTACCACGTCCGACAGACCATAGGCAATCAATCGCTCCTGCTCAGGGGCCAGGCCCAGAGCTGGAGGAGGCCCGGATTGGGGTGCCAAAGCATGCCCTGCACCTGGGACAACAAGTCCGCTCTCACTGGGAGCTGCCAAGGCTCTCTGTGGAGGAGGGCTATCAGGTCCGCGAACCAGAATCTGCGAGGCCACCGCGGGACTATCAGCAGAACTGTCACTCATTCTCTCCTGACCTTCTCTAGGACCACCGGGAGAAGTGGGAATGGTGGGAACGCGTACAGGAGACAGCAAGGCCACTTGTAAGCTAGCACGTTGATCCCTAGGGTTCCTGAGTGGTCTTGGACGGAGAACCATAGTGGGTAGTGTGTAGACTCTGCCGAGGCAAAGAGATCCACGTCCGGCCTGCTTGTACCACAAGCGGGTGGAGACGCCATTCTGAGACCAGGGGGCCTCCCTGACAGCCTGTGGCCCGGGCTGTGGCCTGGGAGCCACGGTGCCTGGGACAGCCAAAGATGATGGCGCGCCGCCACAATGGCTGCCAAGGATCGCCCTGTCGCCCTTGCCCCCTGGTGCATCACTGTGACCAGCTGACCCGCCACCGCCGCTATCTCCGAGATAGGGGGCGGGATGGGTGATGTGCCATGTTGATCTGAGGGCTCCGCCAGCTGAGCCAAGTACAAGGCCAGCAGGGTTTCCGTATTTTGGAGGCGAGTCGCTTGGGTTCCAGGCTCATACACTCCTTGATGCGACCCTGCCTGTTGGGGCGGGCCAGGTCACGTGGCTCCGCAGAGAGCGGAGGTAGGGAGACGAGCGCGGCTATGGTGGAAGCCTCCCCTCTCCTGGTTAGGGTGGGGGCTGATGCTGGATGGTCCCAGGTAGCCCTCAGCTCTTCGAGGAGGTCAGGCAGCAGCGGGAGGGCCCGTGTGTGCCGCTGCGCGTGCTGACCCCTCTCAGCCAGGAGAACTCAGATTTGGTCCATCCTGCTGCTGAGAGCAAGGATAGCCTCATTGCACTCTCTGTCCACTGATCCCCGTTGCCGACGGCGCGTCAGGGAGGTGGCCAGCGAAGACTCAGAGGAGGGGGAGGGAGCCCGGGGGCCTGAACCACATGCAACCTTGCTGTTGCCGGACTGAACACTGTGTATACCAAGCACCAGGTGCTGGAATACAAGTGCCGCGTAGGCCCACAGGCTTAACCACACCGTGTGTGCCGGGGTGACGCGGAGTCCGGGGTCCGCAGGGCCGAATGTAGTAGACCACCAGCTGTAGCAGGATCTAAAACCGAGACACGCACACACGGACAGGGAGGGTTAGCAGTGCTCGTTCTCGGCGAACCGAGAGAGCGAGATCTCCTACAGCCACAGCCGGGGGCTGTAGTGTGGGCGCAAGCCGACGGAGGTGCACCTCACATGGGTGAGATCTCTTACAACACACTGCGGCTCAGGCCAGGCAGCCGGGCGACGGATTTTACTGCCACTGCTAGCACTCCTGCTGTGAAGGAAAAAGCCCTGTGGACAAAAAAAACAACACAGCAAGCAGTCAGAATATATATAGCACTATATATTTAACGACTATTATTTTTAAAAGGCACTTCTTGTGAACGAAATTGAAACCAAAAACGCAGCCGGACCTCTGGTGCGCAGATGGGACAGAATCGGGATTAGCTATTAATAATAACTAAACACACACAAGACAGAGATGATGTGTAGCAAAAAAACGGTGGTGAACAACACTATGAAGTGAGGCAGCCAGCCGAAATACGCAGTTTGAATGTTTATTACAAACACAGACACAGAGAGCTTACGTTCCTGAGTCCAGCGAAGAGGCAAAAGAGGACGAACCTGCGCTGATGTCACGTTTTACAGAACAGGAAGTGGGAAGGGACCTGTTCTGAGTGACGAGCGCAGGGGCCAATGGCAGCTTTGATAGAGTGACGTTTCAATCAGGTTCCCGCGGAAATGCGCAGAAACCCCTCCCCCTTGGGCAGTGCTTCTGACTTGAAAGATAACTATTATTTATGAAATGGTAATATTGTCTGGGTGCTTGTCATTTTACAATGTATTTATTTAGACTGTGTAGCATTATGTTGGGTGTATTTTGATAAGAGCATTTTGGCTCTGAGCTGAAGCACTGATCTAAAGAAGACCTTTTCCCCCCCAAAGTTATCAGAATTCCTTAGCTCATCAGCTTGGAACTGGTTTGCATCAGAGTGACAGTTTTGGGGAGGATGGCACCGAGAATGGGCCAAATGGTTTAGAGTTATGCTGTGGAATGTCTGGAGAAAGGGGCCTGTAGGTCATAAAACCTTTTTGAAGTGGACGAGAGCCGAAGTCCCGAGATGGAGCTACGAACCCGGGCCAACCAGCATTTCCAAAAGATGGCATGGATTTACATCAGTCATAAATCAAGCCCCCCTCCAATAGGACACTGGGGGCTGAAACCGAAATCCAATCTCAAAAATTCAACAACCAATCACCTATTGATCTGACAGACTATAAGAAACCGCGCACGGCCTCTCTCTCTCGCTCTCTCTCTCACCTGAACCAGAAACTCGCTGCCACAGCTCAACCTGTAGCTCTGTTGCCAGAACCAGAATCAGAAACCAACCAAGTCTTTGCCGGCAACAGAAGAGTTAAACTGGGAGAAGGAGATTGAGCCGTACGAAGAATTCTTTTAAAGGACTTTATCAAATAAAGAACTTTACAGACTGCGCTGCCCGCCTGTGCCCACCTGATCAGTGGAGTGAATACAGCTGGACAATTGACTAAGTCGACTGCATACGAAAGTGTCAGTCATTTAAATAGCTATTTGAGTCTTAAGAAACTTGACCCTTGGAACGAACCGGGCCTTGCTTTCCTCAAAGACTTGGTCTTCAAGTAAGTACGGTGGAACCCCTGCTTACAATGAAGATTTTGTGCACAACCTTGGAGCCTTCAAACCAGTGGAAAATCTGTTTGGAAAAGACTCTACTTTGGCGAAACCCCAACTTCCAGGTGCATCGACTGAGTGGAAGTTCTTGGACAAAGCCGAACCGGACTGCCTTTGTTCCAACCACACGGACCTCGTGCCGTGTGCTGTTATCTGAGCCCGAAGACAGAGAGGCCTCTCTGCGACGACGTTCTGATAAGTTTAACAGTTTGGAGTTCATGATTCATGACATTTGAGAAATCAATTAGAAATGTTAATCTGTGATTCAGAACTCTAGAATGTGTAATATCATTTAGTTTTCTTAAATATAAATGTGTGTTGCATTAAACTGTTTTGTTGATAATTTTAGAAATAGAAATATCTTCTCATTCCTGTTTAACTGTTTAGTCTGAAATTGACACAAGTTAATAGACATTAGATTCTTGGTGGCCCTGCCAATCCTTAATCATTGAATAATAACCAGTTAAGGGAAATTGTGGTAACAAGTAATGATAGGATCTTTCTCGGCACCTAAACGTGAATGAGACTGATATATATATATAACGAGAAGTTACCTGACATAAATACTAACCTGCGTAGTTATTTAATGTCTGACTAATAATACTAACGAGAGACTCACCTTCGTCTTACTAACCGGTATTGTAGTCAATGTGTTTATAACCTTTTTTGTTTAACGATTTGTGTTATCATATGTAATCCCATGGTCTTTGATTTGGTCACGGAAGTGATTTGTCTTTGATTTGTTGATCTAGAGTTTAATTTTAATTAGTTTTTCCCCTTTGTATAATTAGTGTAGTGCTACATTTAAACTTTGTTTTGAATAAATTTGACAATTTATATCTTTGTAATTCGTGTCTGCGTCGAATTATTACAGAAATTGAGTTCTACAAGATTCCAGGATTCGTGATAAGGTGATACTATAAATTCACTTCTTTAATTGAAATTTATAAATGTACCTTACGCTACAACTGTTATTATTAATGTTTTCATAGCACCCGCTTTATTGAGACAATTATTAATGTTGTTTATTATTATTGTAATACAAACATCTAGATGTAGTTATTCTTTTAAACATTTAAAGTGTAAGAATAGTTCATTTAAAAGCTATAGGTCTACATAAAGTGAATAATAATATATATTGATTGATTTAGGATGTTATTTATGTTATTATATTCATTATTATTATTATTATTATTATTATTATTATTATTATTATTATTTATTTATTTTTATATTGTGTGTGTGTGTGTGTGTGTGTGTGTGTGTGTTACTGGCTGTGATTAAATGTATCCGTTCTCATGTGTTTCAGCTTCATCAGAATCTATTTCAGACAGTTCATTACTGCGTCTGATTAACCAGCAAGGCAGCCCCAGTTATTCACCAACAACACTGCCAGAAACCGCCCGGGTGTCTTTGCAAGAGCCAGGACTCTCCAGCACATAGCCAAACACCACCTGGACTGGCCGCATCACCAACCAGCATTGTATCGAGTGAAGAAGAAGAAGATCTAACTTCAATCTTCAATCTAAAATTGAAAACCTGTTTCAGAGTCAAGCCTCCATCTTGGCCGATGAAAGTCTGGTTTTGGTCATTAATGTTGTTCGTAACCCTGAGGGTGGTGTTCATAGGATATTGTCAAGTTGTCTAAAGAATGAAATAATTCATAAGAAACTCGGGCAAATAGTGATTGAGGGTAATACGAATAACAAAACATTCTTTGCGTATAGTATAGTACACCTGTGCAGTCCTGTTATATCTGAAGAGCAAGCTCTGCATGATGATGGAACAGGAGATGGTGGCTTTTTCAGATATCCACAAATTTGAGGAGGTGACGGGTCTTAAGATTGTAGTCTGGTACCATTGTGAGATAAATGATGTTCTTGTCCCATTTCAAACTCACTCAGAGTTTCACCCCAAGATGTTGTTTATTTTCCTTCACCAAAATCATTACTAAGGTATTAGGAATTTGAAGGCTTTTTTGGAGTGTTCGTACATCTATGATTTTTGCTACAGGGGACTTAACAATAGAAAGAACCATCAATGCGTCGGGTACTGTAATGTGTGTAACAATCCACAATGTCGAAAGGTTGAAGCTCCCACAGTGCGGTGTAAGGACTGTTTAAGGATCTGTCGGTCCACTTTCTGTTCTTCTGAACACAAAATACCTAGAGGGGCCCTTGTGAAACAACAACAGACAGTACACCTATAAAGAGGATAAACCCCACAAGTGTGCCGCCCCAGTGGCCACCAGAATCCCTCTGACAGACTATGGAAAATAATCTAGACTCTGAAATGAAGTCTATATTGTCGCGAAGCGATTTAAACCCTTATGAAAAAGTACAGCTTTATACAGCCGCCTTACAAAGATATCTGAGTATCGTTAAACATGGTGCAAAAAGCCAGAGTATTCTAACTTTAATGTTGCCTTCAGAGAAAGAGCAGCTTTCTGAAAGTAGTGAGGTTATTGAAACAGAAGAAGACCCTGTAGAGACTGATGCGGTTTTATCAGATGTATTGAAAAGCATGCCTGTAAGAAGTCAAAGAGATGCAAAATATATTCTACATAAAATATTTAACACCCCTCGGGTGACCTCCTGGAATAACCAAGGTGAATTTATTTTTAAAGGACGGGTGATTAAAGGATTGCACATGTTTGATTTGATCAAGAATGTAACGAGTTCTAATAAGATTCTGGATAGTAGGAGGCCTACAGGGTGGAGAGATTTCCTCCAAGCTTTGGCGTGTCTGAACATGCCTCAATCAACAATCCCTAACCAAACCACCCATCACAAAATCCGCCTCTGTAAGGCAGGTGAAAGCGATTGGGTTGAATCCCCAATCGCTTGGCGGTGACCTGCGTGCTATCAACATACATAGCTATAAATTCTGCATTATAATGTTTAAAATTAAATGGATTATTTGCATGTGACCCTGTAAATGCATCATTATCCACCAGCCAGATAATGACATGTTTTGGGAGCTGTCTGGGGAAGAGGTTTTACTGATTCATAACACGAGTTCCTGCCACGATGCTGTGCACTTTCATGTAGACTCTTTCAATGGGGTACTGTGCGTTAGCCGTCATTATAGCCTGAGCGTGACCTAGTTTAACAGCCGGTGAAACAGACACCTTTTTAACAAACTGCAAGGCTGATAAAATAATGAGTTTATATTTTTCATCTTCATCGCTCATCAGACAAAATTCATTTTTGTTCTGAATCATTTTTATCTTAATATCAACGCCGTTGAGCATAAGTTTTTCTTGAAAAAATGTCAGAATGAGCATGACCAAAAAGCTCAATTGTTTTACTTGCTATAGAAAATGTTGCTCTTTTTTTCAGCCCTGCATTGGTGCCACCTGGATCCTTGACATCCATGGCGGCCGGTGTGTCTTTGGCAAACAGTCTTTGAACTGTTTGTTTACTCGTTATAATTAAGTATACACTCAGTGCTCTATAGGGGTATGTATTACTGCTTTGACTTATCAGTCTATCCCCCAGGGTTACGTCTACTTGATAACCCCCACTTTGGCCTCCCTCTTGATAGACTGTCCTTCTTCAGTCAGGCTAAATTTGTATAAAATTTCATCTATAATTTTCTGGACCTGCACGGGACAGATATGCAGATGATGATAAGATAATGCTTTGACTAGCATTGATTTCAATCAAGGTTTGTTCAGTTTTTGTAAAAATCCTTGAAATAGAGATATTTCTGCTTCAAACAGACAGCTGTGTCTCATCTGGCTAGGATGATTCACTTCACACCCCAGGCAGACTTCTTTCAGGGCTCGATCGATGAGAGCATTCAGTATATACACCAGGGCGTTCTTAATAATTCTACTTACTTCAGCACGGACCTCAGGCCTAAAACCCTCGCCTTCGTCGCACCCCCTGGCAAGTTTGATGATCATTGGTTCGCTCAGCGTAGGTTGAGGTGTTTCTAGAGTCATAGTACAGCTCTGCTTAGATGCCACTGTAAAAGCAGCGATGTTCGGCGTCTTTTGAGCCGAGCAGTCGGTGGTGTTAGTTGTTACTTTCATTGAACAGCGGGCTGTTTCGTCTTGAGGTAGTGGCTGGTAGCCGCGGTAAGAGCCCTCAGGCTGGTATAAAATGTCCAGCTTGTAGGCCCAAGGGAGGTCCTCGTTCGTAAGAGGACTGTAGAGTCTCGTAACAGACATGCTCTTTTCATCTAAACTATGTGCAAGGGGGGTGGTTACTTTTGTACAACATTTTTACTACGTCATGTATTACATCACGGTTAGATGGGTGGGGGTGTAGGGGTAATGTCGACAAGGTCATCCATATAAAATAGATCCATAAAAATAGGTTCTGCGTTGTAATAAAAGCTTATTTGTTTGGCATAGCGTGTTTTCCTAAACACGATTCTGTTGTACCCCATCATAGTCAGAGTAATTACAGTTGTACTATGATTCACAGATAGAGCGCTATCCCAGTTGTGACTTCATCAGAGACAGCGGAGCAGTTTCACGATCTCTATTCCACTGTTTCAACACTTCTAACATTTTATCCACATCAACTTCCCTTGTCCAGTCCTTTACATGCATCCAGTCCTCGTAAGCGTACTCAATTCTGGTTACAAAAGGGTTAGACATCTCCTCGCCAGCCCTTAACTCAAAAAGCTCAAGACCGACATATCCCTTGTCCATTTTAACTCCCAGATTTGGTCGAGTCTCACATCATATCGTCAAGGAACCCTAGCCCAGGTTTTCCTCTCGGGTGTTTTCTCATAGATATAGTTGGCCATGCTGAAGGCCTAGAATCACTTCACACATATAGAAAGAAAAATATGTATTTTACTAAAGAAATGCTAGGGCTTAAATACAAATCTTTTGGAGTGCTTGAAAAACAGTTGAAGACCCCCACCCCCTTGTACATTCCTTCGGTGCCGTGTCAACTCCACCCCCAAATATTTAAATTTCAACCAAACTCTAACCTGATAGGCTATTTCTTCAGTGCCCTGTCAACTTCGTCCACAATATACTAATTCTTCACCGATCTGAGGTTACTAAAGATGTAGACATCTCCTGGCCACCCCCACTTGCTCAAAAAGCTCCGGACCAACAGGACCCTTGTCCATTTGAAAGAGGTAACCCCTTTGGCCCCTGTTGAAGAGTAAAAATATCTATGTTACTAAAGAATCTGGAGGGTATTAATAGAGCTCTTTTGGTGCTTCACACATATAGAAAAAAATTGCTATTTTACTAAAGAATCAGTCTGGCTTAAAGACAAATCTTTTGGAGGGTTTGAAAAACAGTTGAAGACCCCCCCCCCCCACCACCACCACCCTGTACATTCCTTCTGTGCCCTGTCAGCTCCACCCATCAATATGGTAAATATTCAGTGATGCAGTGCATGCACCCCCTGCCCCCTCAGAAGGGCCCCCCCAAGTTCAACTCAAGTTCAGGTCAAAGGTCACATCACCTGCAGCCCCCCTTCCATAAAAGTGCCCTATATAACTACTGGTACCCTTTTGGTCTCTGGACACTAGATAAGTAGGCTACCAGATAAAAGGAAGGAAGTCTGTTTCCTCTACCAAACCAGATGGTATATAATTTCCCATAGAAAAATACATTCTAACAAATAATATCTTGCACCCCCAAGTGTGCAAGTCCCTGAACATATACTATACATTATAAGGTACTACATGTCAAAATGGGAGGCATTATTGTCACATGATTTAATTTTTTAACCCTCAGAGCACTGAGCTCACAGCGCCCGCTCTACAGGTCAGGACTATGGCGTCTCGCACAAATCACAGCACTTGGTACAGCGCAGCAAATTACTTAATTTTACATAAATCAATAAATGATCATATGAAACCTGTATATCACAAGAAACATAAGACATTGAAGTATTTCATTATTCTATAATTAATTTATTTTTGGACGTGAATACAGAAATGTGCATCAGCAAAGAAATGAAACTTATACCGAGGACAGTTTTATTCTCAAAACAACGCTGAATAATCCAGTATAATGATCTATATTATCATTAGCATTGACATAATACTGACCTGTCAAACAAGACTGTTTTGCAAAATAGACACACCTGTCTAGAAGCACACAGCAAAACAACAAAACAAATTGGCTGGTCGGCTTGTGCTATGTGTTGTATAAATATAAAGCATCTTCAAATAATCTACAGATTATTATTGTTGTTGTCGTTATTACTACCACTTTTATGTAATCACAACAACAATAATAATCAATGTACGTTGCTTACTTTGCATTGATTGTACACACGTGTATCTGACTCAGTGCAGCTGTGATCTTTCATCGTTGCTGAGAAATCGTCCAGTCGGGGTACTTCTGTATAATCCTTATTCTTACCGGTTTTCTTTTGTGTCATTTCTGTTATTTAAAAAACGTGATTCTGACAGTTGAACAGCTAATATAAAATAGAGTCTTAAGAGTCTCTACAGTCACCTTGTGATATCTTCCCCCCACACTTCTCCAGTCAGACACCAGATGTCATCATCCCCCGAATACTTCTTCTGACATCCCGCAATAACTAGCTAATCATCCAATCAACATTCCTAGCCACCATGTGCACTTCTTCCATCTGCTTTCTCCTATCATTGTTTAACACTCCCCTATCCATCTCCTGCCCCCATCTGCTCCACAGATATATACCCCTTTGTTTATCTCCACATTTGTCTTGATTTACTACCTGTATCATTTCTGAGCTCCATAGACCAGTGTTTTCATTCCACGTCCCTTTTGACCAGTGCCTGTGTATTTTGACCCTTGACCCTTGACGCTTGGATTTCCTTCTATGAACTGTTTGCCAGATGGAATGTGAGGTACTGTGTAAGTCCAATGATTTGCTCCATCGTTGGCAAGACAGGAGTGGCATAATGGCATTACAATACAATATGTGAATATCTACAAGAGAAATTAAAAAAATGTTTAAAATTGAAAATGCAGAGTGGGATCCTGACTGGACTCCCACATAACATAGAGTAGAAGAATCAAAGAAAAACAAGATAAAAATGGACAGTTTCCAAAATTCTTTGTCAGAATAATACATAATTAGAGAAGAAATTGATCACAATTGATTAAGAAAACACCAAAGTAGTGAAATAATTGAGAGATTATTTTACACTTTATTCTAAATAATAAGAAGCTTCATAAATAAATACACGATAAGGGCTGTTTGAGTCACTGCACACAAAATCTGATATCTGAGTTATCTTTGGATATCAACATGTATGTGCTTTATGTATGTGTATATATACAAGTTGCGAGATGGGGCTTCCATGGATCGGACTTGTTTGTCCAGCACATTCCACAGATGCTTGATTGGATTGAGATCTGGGGAATATGGAGGCCAAGTCAATACCCTTAACTCGTGATTCATCAGACCAGGGCACCTTCTTCCATTGCTCCGTGGTCCAGTTCTGATGCTCATGGAGCGCTTTCGGCAGTGGACAGGGGGCAGCATGGGCACCTTGACTGGTCTACGGCAATTCAGCTCCATACGCAACAAACTGTGATGCACTGTGTGTTCTGACACCTTTCTATCAGAACCAGCATGAACTTTTTCAGCAGAGCTACAGTAGTTCGTCTGTTGGATCAGACCAGATGGGCCAGCCTTCATGCTCCACATGCATCAATGAGCTCAAAGTTTAAGCAATACGTGTTGGGAGCTCTCCGCAGAGATACACGCATTACTGTTAGAAAACCCACATTTTAGATGATATTCCTATCAATCTCCTTATCTTTAGTTTTCCACCAATAATCACTAACCTATCTATCTAAGTTGTTTCTTTCTTTGGAAGTTTTTACAACTTTTACTTCAGTCCTCATAAATCCATTAGTACAGCCTTAAGACCAGACCAGACCATTGTGTTCGTTAAGATCTGAGGTAACCATGGTCTTCACAGATCAAATGAAATATTTAAAGAACATCTTACAATTATAAACAAACAAACAAAAAACATGTAATATTCAATTCCTGATTTTCCTTACATAACATATTAAACCTATGACTTATAAAGCTATTTGTCTAGTCTAATTCTAAATGGCTCATCTTGCTCTTGAACGCACAGCATAAAGTCTGTGTTCACAGCACTGCTGGGCTACAAGAGACTATTGTACCCAGGAAGCCAATTTGCATAGAAGAGCCACTTTGCATTGGCAGCCCATGCTTCAGTGCTCTGGGAGTGTTTATAGCCCTGTGAGTTTAACACTTCATGACTGAGAGCTGCCCTTCATGGCCACAGACTCCACAACAACAATGACTTTTATCTCCATCTTCATCTGGGCTCTCGCCATCTGCACTCAGGGTAACAAATGTGTAAATATATCAACATACATATATAGGCTAATGTGTCATTTAAGTAAATATTAAGACACAATTAACGTATTCATGGGAAGATTGATTTATGTGTTTTTACATTTGTTTATTTACCCATTTTATTTTGACCTATAAATCAGGATCAAACTGAAAATATGTAAATTATAATATAATTATATATTTATTGTCTACATTTTACTCATTTATTGTTTGATTTGTTTAATTTCCAGAATCCAGTGGGCAGTATACTGTGACTCAGACTCCATCAGTGAAATCTGTTCACCCAGGAGACACAGTCACTGTGAACTGTCAGCAGTGCAGTAGATAGTTGCTATGATAGTAATGACTGCCTAGCCTGGTATCAACAGAAACCTGGAGAAGCTCCTAAACTCCTGATCTATGCTGCCACTACTCGAGAGTCTGGGATCCCAGAGCGATTCAGTGGCAGTGGATCTGGGACTGCCTTCACTCTGACCATCAGTGCAGTCCAGGCTGAAGATGCAGGAGAGTACTACTGTCAGAGTTACCACAGTGGTGCTGTGTTCACACAGTGCTGCACGGCCGTACAAAAACCTCCCTCAGCTGATTGACAGTGTGACTGCGCTGCTGCTGGGAGCAACTGCAGGTGCTGAGGTTGAAGGCAATGAAATTGGACACAGCCTGTTAGGAGCTCCACTGCACACACACACTGAGCTTCAATAACAAGCTTTCAATATGTAAACAGTTGCAAGAAAAATGTTGTGAACCCTTTCAGATTACCTGCATACCTGCATAAATGGCTCCTAAAATATAGTCTGATCTTCATCTAAGTCATAACACGATTTAACAAATAACACACACATATTTGTACTTTTACATGTCTTTGTTTCGTCTTTTGTTTGAATCTATTGTATTGTATTGATAGTGGATGAGTGTCATGTCAAAGATCTTCTATAGTAATGTAGCCTGGAGGACTAGTATTGAAGTCCTTCAGGTTAATTAATGTAATATATGGTTAACCTCCGGGGGGAGCCCTCCTTATTGTACATAGTTGGAAAAAAACAGGAAAGGGAACTGACGAGTTGTGCTATTAATTTTTAGTTCCTTTTCCTGTATCCCAAAGGTAAGACCTATTGTAAATAGTCAGATACAATGGCGTGTTGCATGATTCAGAATATGGATAATTTTTAACAGAATCAAAATATAAATTACAGACCACAATAATACATTATATATAACCCCTGGTGAAGACTCTGTATAGGAAGTTGAAGAAAGTGTTTTGTGATAATTATATAATGTTTTATATTAATACTAACATTAGAAGTAGCTTGTATACAGATTGAGCAGATTAGATGTAGCAGGCTAAGCAAATGGTCAACAAGGTTCATTTGTTAGAAACTCCTGTCAGTAATAAAAGATCACACAGTGTCGAAATAGCCTACAGCTGTTTGTTGAAAATTTGTTTGTGACTTAATTGTTTCTTCAGATAGGCAGGAACTGTTTCTGTTAATGAGCAATTGACAGTAGGTAAATGACAACCGTGGGATCGCATCTTCCTAGTGCACATCAAAGACAAACATCTGCTTGGATTGGATCCATCACCTCTTCACGGGAGGACAGATTGTAAACAGACCCGGACCTGTATCTTCTGATTGGATGACCGACCATAAGATTTCACGTCACTTTCCTATAAAGCTGCACATTAAGTCCTCACTGAAGTAATTTTCCTGACATGGTGCTTCCGAGACAGCTTGATTAAAGTTCTGTTGCTTTATCTCAACGACTTCTCCACTTATTTCAGAGACTGGTTCTAGAACTTGGCGTCACGAACGAGGACCAAAATAAGGGTGAGTATCTTTAAAAAATTACCACCCTGTATATTTAGATTTGATCTCGGGATTGTTTGAGGCTATCAGATTGTAATTTAAAGAGAACCTGTGGAGAGGTAGAGGTAAAACAATTACAAAGGTTGACTGTACAACGGAGGTTCACAGCAGGGTTAACTCCAGGTAAGACACATCTGCGGGGAGAGATACCAAAGGAACCTAAAGGTATGACGAGGCCTACTGAGCTTGACGTTAAGCAAGGAAATCCCTGTACGCAAGAGCCAGAGTTAGTGGCAGTCAATAACCAGACGGAACCGGAGGTACTGTAAAGTCCAACGATATAGCCCCATCGTTGGCAAAGATAGGGTTGGCATATTGCCATTACAAGACGTGTCTATATGTGAATACCTACAAGAGAAGTTTAAACAACTTTAACTTAAGATGGAAAAGGCAGCATAGAGAATGGTGGAATAAGGAAAAGAGAGAGAAAACCAATAAATTATGTGCAAGTGCCCTGGGGGCACATATAGAAGGCGATGAACCCGACTGGGATGATTTAGACCAAAAAGCCTGGGAACATGAATGCAAAAAATATGGGGGATGTGGATTTGGGGCCTCTGCCCCTCCACCATATAATCACTCAGACAAACCCATCAATAATACAACAGAGTCTAAACTTTACCCAGATTTGAGTTCACTCAAGTCAGAAAAAGTACAATTAGCATCAATAGAGACGTGCACTAGACAACACCGTGACGCTGACAGAAATTTACATGCATTAACAATGTCGGAGCATCGCCCCTTTACACCCGGAGAGAAACACACAATATTAAATGACCTTCCAAAACTTAAACACAATAATGGGAATCTGGACTTCTCGGAAAAATGTATTGAGTTCTTAGATGTACACCAAATGCACACTAAGACTTACATATAATAATTAAAACTAAATATCCAAGGCCAATCTGGGATGGGTTAACCCCTTCCCAGCAGGATGGTTCCTGGACAACAGTTGGAAATGATAATAATAATCTAAGGATCACTAAATTCATCGAGGCTGTAAAGATAGCTCTTGGTGCAGGACAGGGAAATTGGGGTATAGTCTGTGGCCTCATACAGAAGCCAGAAGAGACTTGCCATGATTATGGGGAACGAAAGTACACTACTTTTAGAGAACACTCCGGAATGCCGGACGCCGAACGTGATAATGTGATCTTTTTACAATTATTAAAAGAAGGGTTTAGTAAAGCACATCAAGATATCCTCAATATGGGTGTGCCTGTAGGAAACACATATCAGCAGATTGTACAATGGGCTTCAGAGGTAGAAAACAAGCAGTCAAAAGCTAAAATAAATGCTGTGGCAGCTATATCTGCCATAACACAAAACAGAGGTAAAATGTTAAAATTGTGGAAAAATAGGACATGTCGCTAAAGACTGTCAGTCTAAATCAACCCGCCCTAAGTGCACTTTCTGTGGGAGGACAGGGCACACGGGGGACAAGTGCTGGAAGGCAGGCGCTCCAGGTGAACACCAAGCGCCCTGGAATCAGATAAAAACAAACCCCGATCAGCCCAGAGGAAACGCGAAGCTTCTGCAGATCATCCGAGATCTGACAGAGAAACTCAATAGGAAATTGGTCGCCTCAGCCCCCGAGGTCGGTACAGGGGAAGATCCCCGCCTCCACATAACCGCACTGTTAGGGGGTCGGCAGTCTTCAATGTTGGTGGATACAGGCGCCTCTGTCTCGATAACTTATCTCCCTCTTCCACTGACTAAACGCAGACTACAGATCTCAGGTGTAGCAGGCACATGTATCACAGCCACACTCAGCACACCTCAACTTCTAGAAATAGGCGATCTCCTAATACCAGTGTCTTTTTGGGATTGTAATAACCCAAAGGGGACAATATTAGGCATAGATATCCTTAGAGAAGCTGGTGCACTAGTGGATGCTAATAATAATCGCATAATATGGACACACGGGAATAAAAAGGATACACAAAGACACGCAATACACTCACACTGTCAACACCTCATATATGGCCAGACACACCACTTGGACACGTGTGTCAGGCATTTCCTGATGTTTGGGCAACACAAAAACAAGATTGTGGTCTGGCACACATTGAACCTATAGTTATCCGAGGTCCAGTACACAAAGCACATAAACAATATCCTATTAAACCAGAAGCTTTTACGCCAGTTCTGAGAATTAATCAAACATTGCAAAATGAAGGAATAATACGCGAAACGCATTCAACCACTAATTCTCCAATTTGGCCAGTGGCCAAACCAGACGGCTCATGGTGACTTACAATTGATTACACACAATTTAATAAAGTTACACCTCGGTTACACCCGATTGTAACCAATCCCTACACTATATTAAACGATTTGAAACCTGAACATTCAATTTTTACTTTCCTAGATAATAGTAATCGATTTTGGAGCCTGCCACTCCACTCTGATTCCCAAGATAAATGTGAATTTACTGTATGCGACAAACAGTACACATGGACTAGAGTGCCACAGGGATTTCACAACAGCCCGACACTCTTTCACCAGGCAATGGCCAAGACTTTAGAAGGAATGGATCTGACACCCTGGAATAGTTTAATCATCCAGTACGTGGATGATCTTTTAATTGTGTCTCCTGATGAGACCGCACACTTAGGCGCATTAATTACAGTCCTCGGTGTCTTACAAACAGCAGGATTTAAAGCAAGCCCTAAGAAAGCACAAATAGGCTTATCTAAGGTTCAATATCTATTTCACAAGAACAAAAATCTATGACACATAATATGCGAGAAGCCATTCTAAATATGCCAAAACCACATAATGTTAGGGCTGTGCGTAAAGTTATTGGGCTCCTTAATTATTGCCGCACTTTCATCCCTAATTTCACACAAGCCACAGTTCCGCTAATCTACAGGCGCTAATCAAAGGGAGCACATCTCCCTTGGAACCCATAGACAGGGGACATGGACAGGAAATAGCCTATCGTGTAATAAAACAGGCTCTCAGCAATGCCCCCGCCCTCGGGTTACCAGATCATTCTAAACCATTTCACCTCTACTGTTCCCAAGATGGGATCTATTATACAGCAGTTCTGACACACAACGTCCCGTCGCCTACTAATCCACAAAGCAACCTGCGGAACTGAAGTTCTCAGCAATTTAACAACTGAAATAGTGGCTATGTGAACTGTTGCCCTCCAGAACAGGCTATCTCTAGATTTCCTGCTAGCAGCACAAGGAGGGACATGTGCCATTATAGGGCAGGAATGCTGTACTTACATACCAGATAACCCAGAACACATTAATAATCTTATAGAGCACATTAGGACAGCAACTAAAAAGATACACCAGTCCTCTGGAGGAAAAACCCTCTGGGGATGGCTTGCTGATACCTTTGGTAATCTGGGTATGATTGTGTTACAAGGATTGATATCAGTAGTTACTATTCTGCTATGTCTGTATGTTTCTTTTTTATGTCTTAAATGTACTGTTCAAAGAGAATCTTAACAACTATGTGCAAGGGTTTTGCCACCAAGTACTAAGTCGAAGGGGTCAAATACTTATTTCCCTCATTAACATGCAAATACATTTATAACTTTTTTGAAATGCGTTTTCCTGGATTTTTGTGTTATTCTGTCTCTCATTGTTAAAATACACCTACCATTAAAATTATAGACTGATAATTTCTTTGTCATTGGGCAAACGTACAAAATCAGCAGGGGATCAAATACTTTTTTCCCTCACTGTAACTGCATGTGTCTGGCACTGTCTTTGTCTGTATTCAGATATTAAGCTGCCAGTAATTGTGCTATTAGCAGTCCTGCGTGGGAGGGAGGACCATCCTGACCAGCCTTGTGTCATTCAACGCAACACGGTGTTTGATTCCTCATTAGTTACAGGTGACTTATTTAACAGCCTCCCACCCCTCTGCGCCAGCAGTCTCGGTGCCCCCCGTCCGAAGGGCCCCAATTACAAAGGGCAGGGACTCTAGCTGCGGGGACTCCAGCGAGGAGAAGACTGCGAGGTGACGCCGCACAGCAACAACAGGCAACCATGATGATCTCTCCAATTCCTGTCCTGCTCTCTCCTTTCTCTCGGCGTGCAGCTGTGCGCCATTGTTTCCCTAATCCATCTAACCTTATCTCTTTGCCTCCCCACCCTCCTCCCTCTCCTCTACTCCACTCTCTGGAGGCCTGTGAAACTGCCACTCAGTTTCCAACAAGGCTGACTTCATCTCTGCCTTCACCTCCCATAAGTCTCTGGATTTCCTCACTCTCACAGAGACATGGATCTCTCCAGACAACTCTACCACCCCTGCTGCCTTATCCTCTCTCTTTGTCCTGTCCCACTCCCCTCATCTTACTGTTCAGGGAGGAGGAACAGGGCCCCTGCACTCCCCTTGTCTCCTCTTCTCTGTCCCCCCCTCTCTCTCCTCTATCTCAACCCACAGATTTGAATTCCATGCAGTGGAAATCACCTCTCCCTCTCACCTCTTCCTTCTAGTTCTCTACCGTCCACCTGGTCCACTCACCTCCTTCCTGGATGAACTTGACTTTCTTCTCTCCTCTCTCCCCTCACTGTCCTCACCTACCATCCTCCTGGGAGAGTTCAACATTCACCTCTCCAACCCTTCCCACTGTGCCGGATTTCTTTATCTCCTTCACTCCTTTAACTTCTCTCTCTCCCCATCTTCCCCGACTCACAGGGCTGGCCGCCAGCTAGACCTCATCTTCTCTAGAGGCTGCTCCCCTTCGACACTCTCCGTGACACCCATGGACATCTCGGACCACCACTTTATCTCCTTCTCCCTTTCCCTTCCCTCCCTCCCTCCCCTCTCCACCCACTCCCTCTGTCACCTTCCGCCGTAATCTCCGCTCTGTCTCCCCCTCCACCCTTGCCTCCACTGCCCTCACTCTCTTGCCTTCCATTGATTGTTTTTCAAATCTATCTGTCAACTGTGCTACCTCCTCTTTGATCTCCTCCCTCACCTCCTCCCTTGACTCTCTCTGTCCTCTCACGTCTCGTCCTGCCCGCCCCTCCCCTCGCTGACCTTGGGATCACTCTCCAAATCAGATCTCCTCTTTTTCCCCCACTGTTCCTCACCTTCTGCTGACCTCCCCATCTCGATCCCCTTGGAATCCACCACACTCTCTCCTTCTTCTTCCGCTATAAATCTAGGAGTCACCCTCGATCCTGCGCTCTCCTACACCCAGCACATCACCATGCTGACACGCACATGCAGATTCTTCCTGAGCAACATATGTCGGATCCGTCCCTTCCTCACCGACCACTCGACTCAGCTGCTCGTCCAGTCACTGGTCCTCTCCCGCCTGGATACTGCAACTCCCTCCTGGCCGGCCTGACTGCATCCACTACCCGCCCACTCCAGCTCATCCAGAACTCTGCGGCTTGTCTGGTATTCTCTCTGCCACGATTCGCACACGCTACTCCACGGCTCTGCTCCCTCCACTGGCTCCCGATAGCGGCACACATCCAATTCAAGACTTTGACCCTCACCTACCGCTGTCTTGACCACACTGCACCAAGCTACCTTCAGTCACTCGTCTTTCCATACATCCCCACCAGACCACTGCGCTCCTCCAGTGCCAGAAGGATAACTCTACCTCCTCTCCACTCTCCTTCCTCCAGAGCCGCTCCTTCTCATCCCTGGCCCCTAAGTGGTGGAACGACCTGCCCACCGAAGTCAAAACAGCAGAGTCCCTGGACTCATTCCGGCGCTTATCAAGACACATCTCTTCCGACAGCACTTGTAAGATTAGTCCTCTATCCCTGCTAGATTGCACTTCAGCTTATTATGCTCCTCGCATTCTTGATTGTTCTCCTCCTTGCTCTCTTTCCCGTAGCCCTTGTCTGTAACCCTACATCTTGACAGCACTTAGCTTTCACCATCCAGGATGTAGGAAGTCTCTTACTGTACTTGTGTAAATTGTAATTGTAATTTGTAAAATGTATTATTTTGAATTGCTATGTTTTAGCTAAGTTGAATTTGTAATGATTGATGCCTTGTACTTTTGCACTTATGTTGTAAGTTGCCCTGGATGTCTGCCAAGAAATAATAATTATAATAATAATAATAATAATAATAATAATAATAATAATAATGCATCAATGAGCCTTGGCCGCCCATGACCCTGTCGCCGGTTCACTGCTTTTCCTTCCTTTGACCACTTTGGATAGGTACTGATCTCTGCAGACCGGGAACACCCCATAAGAGCTACAGTTTTGGAGATGCTCTGACCCAGTTCACAATTTGGCCCTTGTCAAAATCGCTCAGATCTTTACGCTTGCCCATTTTTCCTGCTTCTAACACATTCACTTTGTTAACTTTGAGGACAAAATGTTCACTTGCTGCCTAATATATCCCACCCACTGACAGGTGCCATGATAACAAGATTATCAGTGTTATTCACTTCACCTGTCAGTGGTCATAATGTTATGTTATGGGGCCTAAAGTGTGCCAAGAAAACATCCCCCACACCATTACACCACCACCACCAGCCTGCACAGTGGTAACAAGGCATGATGGATCCATGTTCTCATTCTGTTTACGCCAAATTCTGACTCTACCATCTGAATGTCTCAACAGAAATCGAGACTCATCAGACCAGGCAACATTTTTCCAGTCTTCAACTGTCCAATTTTGGTGAGCTTGTGCAAATTGTAGCCTCTTTTTCCTATTTGTAGTGGAGATGAGTGGTACCCGGTGGGGTCTTCTGCTGTTGTAGCCCATCCGCCTCAAGGTTGTACGTGTTGTGGCTTCACAAATGCTTTGCTGCATACCTCGGTTGTAACGAGTGGTTATTTCAGTCAAAGTTGCTCTTCTATCAGCTTGAATCAGTCGGCCCATTCTCCTCTGACCTCTAGCATCAACAAGGCATTTTCGCCCACAGGACTGCCGCAAACTGGTTGTTTTTCCCTTTTCACACCATTCTTTGTAAACCCTAGAAATGGTTGTGCGTGAAAATCCCAGTAACTGAGCAGATTGTGAAATACTCAGACAGGCCCGTCTGGCACCAACAACCATGCCACGCTCAAAATTGCTTAAATCACCTTTCTTTCCCATTCAGACATTCAGTTTGAAGTTCAGGAGATTGTCTTGACCAGGACCACACCCCTAAATGCATTGAAGCAACTGCCTTATGATTGGTTGATTAGATAATTGCATTAATGAGAAATTGAACAGGTGTTCCTAATAATCCTTTAGGTGAGTGTATATTGAAGAAAAAGTTTACATGGTTTTGAAAAATTTTAGGCTACTGTAGTTACTTTTTCATTTTATTGATAAATGCAATAGTTACTTTTGAAAATAAAATATTGCGTTTGAGCATTATTCAATATTCATGTTTATGTTTAATTTGCTTATTGAATGTAGTTAGTTCCCTTTTTGCTTATTGTACATTGTGAGCCCCCCCAATAGCATGTCAGTTATCACCACCCATTCAACTCTGCCACCCCATTGTGTTAAAGTGAGGAGGGAGCCTCATGCTCACCCTTCCCCACTGAAGGTTTGTTAAGTATGCCAGAGTACACACCATGGAGAACAATCAGGGTAATCAAGCTTTTTATTTATACACAAAACACCAGACCATAAAAACATTCAAACATTCGGAAAAACAATCTATAAGAAATGAAAAAAGCCTCTCACTCATACATATTAAAATCTCTATGGAATTTTGCCTCATAAGTTAAACTAGACAAAAAGCAGCACCTCTATATTGCCCATACTTTCTTTATAATTTAAACTGGATAAAGAGCAGAACTCATTTAATGTCCTCATCAATCAGATTGCTCCATCAGGCTGGGTTATCATCTGTCCCATTCGCTTCCCAGACCTGGTCTATCCATTCCCCCACACAGATCAATTCAATGTCCAGTTCCAAAACCACTGGGGAATGCCCTGTGAAATAAATCCTCACAGACCTAGGTGAAAAGGGGCCATGAGCTGTTTTCTCTTCTGTGTCTTCCCCCTCACCTTTATATTCACCGATCAAATTACTAGGGGGCATGGAGCGACACCCTGCTCCATACAGGTGAATGTCAATTAAACAATTCACGCAGACAAAAGAAAACCCATGTGTAATAACTGACCTGGACTATCCATTCCCCCACACAGTTCAATTCAATGTCCAGTTCTAAAACCATGGGGGAGGGCCCTGTGAAATAAATCCTCAACTATACACTATTGTCACACAGTAAGTGTTGCCTCACTCCTACTTCTGTTAGATGAGTTGGAGGTCTTGCTCCTGAGTTAAATGGACTTGGCATCTTGCTGCCTCACCTTGTGTATTTATTTGTATTGATGCAGTAGTGCTTGTTTGCCCGCTCCTGGTTGTGCTAGTTGAGCAAGAAGTGTCCTGCTCTTGTATTTAACTGATGCCAGGTTTGGTCAAGCTGTCTCGCCTACGTGTATGTTGTCAGTTCAGTAGAGCTCTGTCTACTCTGCTCCCAGCTGTGCTGGTTGAGCAGGAGGTTCTATGCTCCTGTATAAGCGGGGTCTTAAGAAGAGGCCTCTTATTGCCCAATGTTGGGTATTTGGTTGAGCACAGTAGAGCTGTCGAGGTTCCTCTCCCACCTCTGCTGGTTGAGCAGGAGGCCTTGCTCCTATGATATGCAGAGAGAACAAGAATTGTCTTCTTGGTCTGCCTTCCATTAATCATTGATAACGCATGATTATGCCAGTACAGTGTGACTTCGGTCCCTTGCTCCTGGACAGCCTGCATGTGGCCCTATGAGGCCCTTATGGACTTCTTTCCAGAGCTGGTTGATTGAGGCTCCCCCTAGCAGGCGAGGCCTAGGGACGGCTTCCTTACCAGTTAGCTGGCCTCCTCCCGGATTGGGTTTACTGTGACCTCTCCCTTTTTGAGCAGTAGTTCCGTACTTCGAAGAAAAACCCTGAGCGCTATCGGACCCTCAATAGAAACTACAGCCTGGCAGAATATCTGGTGACTGTCAGAAACACAAAGCAGAGGCAGATCCTGACCAAATACTGGCTCAGTGACCACAGCCTGGCTAGAGAAACAAGCCAACACAGGCAGAACTGGCTGGCCAGGGAGAACAGGCTGTGTGATCACTGTGAGACAGGAGAGATTGAGACAGAGATTCACTTTCTCTTGACCTGTGAAAAATACTCCCAAACATGGGACACTTTTATTAATAAAATCACTATCTCCATCTCACAATTCCTACAAATGACAAACACAGAAAAGCTGTCAGTTGTGCTGGAGAGGGACACACAGACCCACTGGCTGCCCAATGTGTGTCCACCTGTCACAGCCTGAGGGACAGCACGTCACACTGGCCTGAGGGACAGTGTACAGTATATAAAAAACATGCATGAGGGACAGTGTACCGTATATAGACACCATGCCTGCTAGAGGGAGGGAGGGGAGGAATGGAACCTGTTCTGTTTGCATTTGCGTTGTATGAGGGTGAGGGGTGGGGAGTGGTGTATATATACACTCACCTAAAGGATTATTAGGAACACCTGTTCAATTTCTCATTAATGCAATTATCTAATCAACCAATCACAGGGCAGTTGCTTCAATGCATTTAGGGGTGTGGTCCTGGTCAAGACAATGTCCTGAACTCTAAACTGAATGTCTGAATGGGAAAGAAAGGTGATTTAAGCAATTTTGAGCGTGGCATGGTTGTTGGTGCCAGACGGGCCTGTCTGAGTATTTCACAATCTGCTCAGTTACTGGGATTTTCACGCACAACCATTTCTAGGGTTTACAAAGAATGGTGTGAAAAGGGAAAAACATCCAGTTTGCGGCAGTCCTGTGGGCGAAAATGCCTTGTTGATGCTAGAGGTCAGAGGAGAATGGGCCGACTGATTCAAGCTGATAGAAGAGCAACTTTGACTGAAATAACCACTCGTTACAACCGAGGTATGCAGCAAAGCATTTGTGAAGCCACAACACGTACAACCTTGAGGCGGATGGGCTACAACAGCAGAAGACCCCACCGGGTACCACTCATCTCCACTACAAATAGGAAAAAGAGGCTACAATTTGCACAAGCTCACCAAAATTGGACAGTTGAAGACTGGAAAAATGTTGCCTGGTCTGATGAGTCTCGATTTCTGTTGAGACATTCAGATGGTAGAGTCAGAATTTGGCATAAACAGAATGAGAACATGGATCCATCATGCCTTGTTACCACTGTGCAGGCTGGTGGTGGTGGTGTAATGGTGTGGGGGATGTTTTCTTGGCACACTTTAGGCCCCTTGGTGCCAATTGGGCACCGTTTAAATGCCACGGCCCACCTGAGCATTGTTTCTGACCATGTCCATCCCTTTATGACCACCATGTACCCATCCTCTGATGGCTATTTCCAGCAGGATAATGCACCATGTCACAAAGGTCGAATCATTTCAAATTGGTTTCTTGAACATGACAATGAGTTCACTGTACTAAACTGGCCCCCACAGTCACCAGATCTCAACCCAATAGAGCATCTTTGGGATGTGGTGGAACGGGAGCTTCGTGCCCTGGATGTGCATCCCACAAATCTCCATCAACTGCAAGATGCTATCCTATCAATATGGGCCAACATTTCTAAAGAATGCTTTCAGCACCTTGTTGAATCAATGCCACGTAGAATTAAGGCAGTTCTGAAGGCGAAAGGGGGTCAAACACAGTATTAGTATGGTGTTCCTAATAATCCTTTAGGTGAGTGTATATATGTATATATCTTTTTTTTTTGTGTTTTTGTTTCTGTATTGTTAAAATATTGTTACATTGTTTGTTATAATGTATTTATTTATTTATATATTTATTTATTGATAATGCTTTGGCAATACTAATGTATAACTGTCATGCCAATAAAGCAATTTGAAATGTAAAGATAGCTAGCAAATGCAACCCTGGTTATCTGAGAAAGTAAGTCACACAGTACACACCAGTTAGTGTTCAAGATCAATACAGCAAGCTGTGTCTGGAGTCTGTTTATTCCTGTGTCACTGAAGAGCTCTCACTGACATATCATTTTTAATTTCTGAAGGGTTCTCACCGGCTCTGAGGGAATGTGTAGGATGAGAAGGATATCAGTGATTAGAGGAACATTATAGTGTTAGGATATTTGTTTCCATTTCCATTTTATTTTACTAGCTTGTCTTCTTACAGTCAGTACTTGATTAATCACAACAGTGCTGTGTCTCTGTCTTGTGGTCAGTGTAATTAACTACAGTCTTCATTGCTTGTTCATTTTGCGAAGTCATCTGTAAGAAAATGTTAGACAGTCACACTAACAGATCCAGTTCAGTGTATCTTCTGCAGTCCTGTATGTCTTTCAGAAGCAAGGAGACAGTAATGCAGTGTAAGCAGGGCCAGAAATCTGATAAAGGCTGCTGTGCCACTGTCTATTCCTGTACTGGTTATTTATTATGGGGATCACACAGGTCTTACAGGATGCTGAGCAAGATTTGTATTAGGAAAATTACAGCTGTGATTGAGATAGATATCCAGAAGATGTCAGCATGGGCAGACTCTCTATAAAATTAGCTTTTCACAATAATGGATATTCTGTTCATATAAAAATAATGAGATTCTCCTTTTGACATTTTACACATTTGCTGTATTAGTATTACTTACCTTATACCAGCAATACCAGTGATGTTCTGATATATATCACACTAATACTAAAATTGATCCTCCTGTAGCAGTGTCTGGAACTAAGACAGTTCAGGTTCAATGTTATTTATTAAGTCCAGAATATAGATCACGGTATACAAGTATATCGGGTACAGCAAGGCAAAACTAATACAAAGACTTCATGGACAAGTCAGCTTTTATGAGTTGAACCCCTATCCAACTCCACCTTCCAGAGTGACCACCCTACCCACCAGAGTATCCAATGGCAGCTGCCTATTAGCATACCAAGTGACAATGGAGCCCAAACCCGCTCTCCCACACTCCAGGGTAACGGCTCACCCTTTCCCCTCACCCATACCTTTCTCAGCAGTGATTAACTCATCCCTCCCAACAGAGGGACAGACTGTCTCCTTACTCGTCCTTATCAATAGCCTGCTGGAGCCCGAGCCAAGATCTTTTAATTCTTTTATGAAAGATTATATTTTAAAATTAATTTTAAAAATGAATTTTAATTGTTTTTAAAGATTTAGTTGTTTTTAAAAACACTAGTTTGATTGTTTTTTGGGTTGTTTTTTTTATATTTCTTTGTCAAATGCATTGGCCGTTTGGTTTTAATTTTAAATGAATTGGACTGTTTTGGTTTGTTTTTTATTTTTCTTGTTTTATTTTATTTTTTTTGATTTGTCCGATTTATTTTCAGTTATTTTCAATGTATTTGACATTTTTTGTTGGTTATCAGGTTTGCTTTTAGCACATTTGTTTTTCTTTTTATGCACATGTTCAGTTATTTTGAATTTAATCACTTTGAGATTTTAAATTTTTTTAAGTGATTTTAGTAATTGATTTAAAAAAAAATTAATCACAAGAATTAAAATTTTGAATGTTTTTATTTGTAAAATGTAAAATACGTTCACCTAATAAACAGTATTTATCAATAGCTTTTGATATGCTATTGATACAGGACTGGTAAGCAAACTGTGTCCTTATCAACCTTCAGTTCCTATTGATACCAGGGACCCCACCTTTGCACAGCCATCTGCGTTTACCCTCTGTGAATTAGGACAATACCCAAGAACATTTGGGGAGTCGATTTTAAACTGTGGAATTTTATCATGGTGGAATTTCCACAGCTTCAGCAATTACATTATTCCTTACAAAATGATGTCCTCATAGCTATATGTGTCTCAGTGTTGCTGTTGAAGCTCAGTGTGTGTGTGCAGTGGAGCTCCTCACAGGCTGTGTCCCATTTCATTGCCTTCACCCTCAGCACCTGCAGTCGCTCCCAGCAGCAGCGCACACTGTTAATCAGCTGAGGGAGGTTTTTGTACAGCTGTGTAGCACTGTGTGAACACACCACCACTGTGGTAACTCTGACCATAGTAATTGAAGACTATGTATAGGAAAGTTGAAGAAAGTGTTTTGTGATAATTATATAATGTTTTATATTAACACTAGCATTAGAAGTAGCTTGTATACAGACTGAGCAGATTAGATTTAGCAGGCTAAGCAAAAGGTCAACAAGGTTCATTTGTTAGAAACTCCTGTCAGTAATAAAAGATTACACAGTGCCGAAATAGCCTACAGCTGTTTTGTTGAAAATCTGTTTGTGACTTAATTGTTTCTCCAGATAGGCAGGAACTGTTTTTGTTAATGAGCGATTGACAGTTGTTAAATAAGATTCGTGGGATCGGACCTTTCCTAGTATATCAAAGGAAGACATCTGTTCTTTGGATCCCATACCTCTTTTGAGGAAGACTACCATGAACGTGACCTCGAGATAACACTCTGGCAGACTCTGGCCACAGAAACACATGTCCTGCAATGTATATAAGGCTGACCATTTGTGCTGTTCAATAAGTCTCTGCTGAGGTAGAGTGCTTCCATGTCGGGCCCCTTCCAGGCCTGGCATGTTAAATAAATACATTTACCATCTATGCATCCAGACTGGGTTCTTCAGTAATCTCCTGCATCTTCAGGCTGAATTCCACTGATTGTCAGAGTGAAGTCAGTCCTAGATCCACTGCCACTGAATTGCTCTGGGATCCCAGACTCTCGGGTACTTGCAAGATAGATCAGGAGTTTAGTAGCTTCTCCAGGTTTCTGTTGGTACCAGGCTAAGTAGCTGTCACCATCTGAATCTGTGTAGACTGCACTGCTGACTTTACAGTTCACAGTGACTGTGTCTCCTGGGTGAACAGATTTCACTGATGGAGTCTGAGACACAGGATACTGTCCACTGGATTCTGGAAATAAAAATTTTAAATTCAGATCAATTAATCTATACATATATATTTACTATAGATTAATTAAATTAAATTGTTTCTATGATTTGCATGTGTGTGTTTTCTGTACGGAACTAATAACTGATTATTTGCAGAGATAAGAATTTATATATTATAAATCAATGCACAAAACCTATAATAATTAAATGTACGCATTTCTCACCCTGAGAGCAAATGGCGAGAGCCCAGATGAAGATGGAGATAAAAGTCATTGTTGTTGTGGAGTCTGTGGCCATGAAGGGCAGCTCTCAGTCATGAAGTGTTAAACTCACAGGGCTGTAAACACTCCCAGAGCACTGAAGCATGGGCTGCTAATGCAAAGTGGCTCTTCTATGCAAATTGCAAATCTTGTACTCACGCTGTGTTATTAAAAGTTTAGCATGGACACTCTTTGCAAAGCAATGTTACGGGCGGGCGTGACGGGCAATTTAGCACTTCATTGATTGCACTTAATTAATTATAACACTTAATTGACTTATAATTTAATTCACTTATTTATTTAGATGTGTGTAATTATTATTTTCTAGTCACGGTTGTTTCTTTATTTATGAAGTATCTTTTTGGCTTCCTTATTTGTTATATTACCTTTCTTCTTTTGTATAATTGGTTTATGGATTGTGGGATTGATTTATTGTTTCATTTGCCAAGTGCACGCTGCCGGCACGTTATGTCTTAAATTACCTTCACCTGCTCTTTGTTTAGTATTTAAGCGCAAAGCCAGAGTCATTCAAGAGAGAAAGCAATTGACTTGGAGAGGAGCTACGGGGGTGTAGTAACCTCCCAAACGACATCTAACTAGAAGACATGGGGCTGGAGGGAAGTAGACCGGTAGAGGGAGCTCTCGCCAACTGAATAGTGTCTACTACAGTATCTGACAAACCCCAGGCATTCAGTCGCTCCCATTCAGGGACCAGGCCCAGAATTGGAGGAGGCCCAGATTGGGGTGCCAAAGCGTGCCCTGCACCTAGGAAAACAAGTCTGCTCTCACTGGGAGCTTCCAAGGCTCTCCGTGGAGGAGTACGATCAGGTCTGTGAACCAGAATCTGCGAGGCTACTGAGGGGCTATCAGGAGCTATAAACTATTGCTCGTTCTCTCCTGACCTTCTCCAAGACCACCAGGAGAAGGGGGAACGGTGGGAATGCGTAATGGAGACATGTGGGCTAGCGCGTTGATCCCCTAGGGTTCCTGATTGGTCTTGGACGGAGAACCATAGTGGGCAGTGTGTGGATTCTGCCGTGGCAAATAGATCTATGTCTGTCCTGCCGACCCGAATCCACAGTTGCTGTACCACAGATGGGTGGAGGCGCCATTCCAAGACCAGGGGGCCTCCCCGAGAGAGGAGATCTGCTGCTGTGTTGGCCAGACCTGGGAAGTGAACTGCTCTGATGGAGCGGTACCGTGGCTGCACCCACAGAAGCAGGTGGCGTGCTAGACAGACCTCCTTGCCCGTTGATATAGGTGACCACCGCTGTGTTATCCATGCGAACCAGCACATGTCTGTCCCGCACAACCGGCAGGAAATCAGCCAGTCCAAGGAGTACTGCTTGTAACTCCAGGACATTGAAATGGAGGGCCAGTGCAGGCTCCATCCACCTGCTGCGGACTCCATGTCCATCACAGACTGCTCCCCAACCCTGCTTGGAAGCATCGGTGGTAGACTGGCCCCAAGGGCACACCAAGGGTCAAATTGTGAGGGCTCACTCACGGCCACACCAGGCCTCAGAATGGACGGGCCTGAAACTACGGGGAATAGCCAACTGTTATATTTCGGAGTTGCTGGGAGGTGAACGGATGGGCCAGAGACCGCTGGAATGTCACAAGGTCAAGGCGCAGGTGCGGGAGGGGGCAGAGGTCTGCCAGCCATCCTCCTGATGCATGTCATGCCGGACTGCCGGGGGTCAGGACGAGGGTCATCACATTGACCAGCAGGTCGGTCGCCTCCGCTATCTCTCTCATGGGGGCGGAGCCTTTGGTACAGTGAGTGGGTCCGGGGCTTCAGCCAGCTGGGTTAGGTAAAGGGCCAGCAGGATTTTGGTGTTACGCAGGCAAGCTGCTTTGACTCCAGCCTCATAGGCCCTCCAGAGCAAGATCTCCATCACACGGTCATTGATTTTGTCTCCTCAAAGTCACCCTTTACCTGACAGCACCAGCTGTCACAACATGGAATATGAAGAGATAACAGGTACCAAGTCTGAGAATATGGGGTTCAGCACAAGGTCTTTCACTATTGAAAAAGAAGAAAAAGCAAGCACTAGCACTGGGAATATGGAGGTTGATGATGAAACCACAGTAATCATCAATGCTGTCACTAAAAAAGGGGAAGGGTCCCATATTTACAGCAAAAAACATTCTGCCTGTTCTGCTTCAAGCTTTATTTACTTTATTTTACAAATTCATTTTTTTCCATCCAGGTAACAGAAAAAAATGAATGACCTCAACAACAGTAATTGTTGTTTCAGTTGCTGTGACAAGAATATTTTTATTAGCAAAATATGACAATCAACATTACATGAACAAACAAATTAATTTTGGCTAAACAAAGTATCTTTACTGAGAAGTGCTAAAAAATAATTGTTGAGACAACTCAAAAGTCTTACTGCATCAAGTTTTCTCAACTATTTATTTTTTACAGTGTATTTATGCGGCCCTTGAATGAAATTTGAAATGATCATATGGCCCGTGGTAAAATTGAGTTTGACACCCCTGCTATAAAGCATACATGTGGATTCTTCAGTTAAACAGATGTTTAAATCTAAGAATCTTGCTCTTAAACTTGGACACAGCTTGGGGAAACCTGCCAAGCTGGTTGAGAGCAATTCAAGGATTACATGAGATAGCGATGTAGTTGAAAAAGCCCTGAGCTTCCAAGAAATCCATGCAACTCAGTGGAATGAGTTGGTATCTGCCACAAGCAACACAAAATATTGAGGAAGAGAAGTGGAACATGCCTACAATCTTGCCATTTACTGAGGATGTGCAAGCACTGCACGCATACCTGGATGGAAAGCTGCAAGAATACATAGATCAGTTAACAGCTAAGCCCACTGCTCTAAATTGGTCATACCTTGCAAAAGTGTCTTTGGCTCAAGTCAATATTTTTAACCGTAGAAGGGAAGGGGAGGTATCAAGTATGCCCTTAACTGTATATTTATGCAGGGATACCTCTGATCATCAAGGGGATATAGACTGGACTCACTCAGAGGTGGAGAAAAAATTATGCAGACACTTCTCATGCATCGAGACAAGGGGGAAAGAGGAAGAAAGGTTCCCAGCTTGTTGACTCAGTATAAAATGCCCAGTGCACTGGAGCTGCTCATGCAACAGAGGGACAAATGTGGAGTCCTGAAAGACAATGTTTACATGTTTGCCAGGCCAGCAGAGGCTCACTACAGAGGCTTGGATTGTATTCGCAACTTTGGAAGAGCTTGCGGAGCAAAGAACCCTGCTGCCTTGTCATCTACAATGTTGAGGAAGCAGATTGCAACACTCTCTACAGTTCTTAACATGAATGAAACAGAAATGGATCAACTTGCCTGCTTCATGTGGCATGACATTCAAATCCATCGTCATTATTATTGCCTGCCTGAAGGACCCTGCAACTCACCAAAATAAGCAAAGTTCTTATGGCACTGGAACAAGGGAAAGAACCTGGACGAGATTGAGATAGATCCTCATGGTTTATCTGGAAACTCATAGAGATACATGCACAATAATCACACATGCATATATACTAGGGCTGTCCCGAAGGGAATTTTTTTCCCTTGGAAGGTTTGGAACACATTACCGAAGGAAGATTAGCTAATTTGCATAATTTACTGATGATGTCACCGTGCATATATATATATATATATATATATATATATATATTGGATATCCATCTACATTAAAGTTAATCCATATAAATAAAGCATTAATATATAGACTAACATGTTATCCTTGCTTTTAATATTTCAAATAAAGTACTGTACACATTATGATACTTCTGATAAATATATCAGTTTGTGTTGCAAAACCACCTTGTTGTGGACAAATAAAAATGTTACTTAAACAAACAATATGTTTAGATAATTTTATTAATTTATCAATATTTTTATCAATATAATTTTGATTAATTACTCTTCAAAATATGCAGTGTGGCAAGCTTATCAAAAACAGAAACACATGATTTCTGTAGCCAGATACTATGGTGATTATTTGTCATGAATACATGAAAAAAAAAAAAAAACATAATAATGCCTCACACTCCTAACCAGGAAGAACTGTTTTGCCATCAAACATAAACTTCCAGCTGTGCAATAGGGTGCTATGGTTCTGCATTGGATAATAAAGATGAATAAATTCGAGGATAAAGCCTTCTTTTCAAAAGTAATTGTGGTTTGTGTAAATTTAAATGCAAATTCAAATAACAGAGTGTGGAGGGCGATATTTATTTCCTGTACTGCTCAATGGTTTAAGTCCTTTAGGGACAGTCTGTAGTGTTGGCTACTGTAGCGAGACAATCAGGATAATACAGTGTAAGGTAAGATAAATGTTTTCTTTTAGTATGATTACTACTGAAATATTGTGAGACAGTATTTTTGGATAAATAATTGTATTATTATACATTTCTTTTTATAATAAAAAACACAAACCTTCAAATGTTTATAACCTTCGAACCTCTGTCTAACGAACAAACCTTTGAACCTTCTAAGACAGCCCTAATATATACACAGATATGTTGCCTAAAATAATTAATGACTGGAAACCAGGAAATTGGTAGTAAAACATGTTTACTGTTTCTATTGTAGAGAAAGTCCAGGCACAGAGTGAGGAGGATGATTTTGCAGATGAGGAAGAGAATCCCACCGAATCAGGACTGGCAGGTATGCACAGTAACACTGTGTTATCCATAATCCCTGAAGAACCTAGCATGTTAATTAAGATACTTGAGATAAAATACAAAAACAAAACTATGGATTTGTACAAATCAATCATCAAAAGTAATGGTGCAATATAGATCCATGGTTCTCTCCTCTTACCTAACACACCCACCCATCAATTCCTGGCATGTCTTGAGAATCGTTTCCCTATGTCCATAGAGAAACTAGCCACTGACATTATACCATCATCCAAGAGTGAAGTGATACCACAATCTCAAAGCAAAGTGATGCCACCAACCAAAAGTGCGATGCCCGTGGCAGTGCCCTCAAAGAAGTCCTCTTCCAAAGGTCATTCAGGAACCTCAACAAGTTAACAACACTGAATATAAAAAGTGAGATATGTATGTGGTTTGTATTTGCATTCTGTGAATTTCTTTTTATTTTATAATTTTTTCTTTCATTTTATATTCAGATCTCAACGATATCAAAAAGAAGAAGTGGGAAACCAAAGAGGTCCAGGTTGTGGAGAGGCACATGCTGCACTTCATCACAATGCTCCATGTCCCAGGAAAGTTAGACTGTGAAGAATGTCTGAAGGCTGAGCCTTTGGCTTTAAAAGACAGAGGTTAGCAATCTGTTAAATTCTACATTCATAACTGTATTGTGGCACTTAAGAGAAAAATATAGGTATTTTCTCAAGATAGGCCTGTGCTGTAGTACAGCATACAATGAGGGAAAAAGTATTTGATCCCCTGCTGACAAAGAAATTAAAGTTATAAATTGATTTGCATGTTAATGACGGAAATTGATTTGCATGTTAATGACGGAAATTAGTATTTGATCCCTTAACAATCAGCAAGATTTATTACATGCAGCATGGAGAGAAAATTCCAAAATTGATCTGACTCCATGCAAAAAGTCAGAGCTTTATATATACAGAAAACAAAGATCTGGTTACATTAATAAGTCATTACTATGTTATCTTAAAAGCTTGCTAAGCAGAATAAATTAGAGGAGAGAGTCCATGGGTCAATACAAGGATTAAGGAGCAGACACTGAAATCATATTGTTTGTCATCTTCTCCAAGATGCACCCGCCGCCGTGCCCGAAGATCCCCCACTCCAGTGAGTGACAGGGGGGCCTTGGGGGCACTGGATCTCTGCCTCTCCCCGAGCCCCTCCGTCTCCTCCACCAGGGCTGGAGTGACGGAGAGAGCCGCGCTTGCGTTTCCTCCTGCTCCCGCTGCTGCGCTGGCTGCCAGGCCGGCTGCTAGGCCGGCTGCTGCGCAGCTACGCCCCCTGTGGCAGCAGCACCTCTCCTACCTGCAGTGCCCATGTGTGCATGTGACCAACAAGGAAGAGTGGTGGAGTGATGCCCCACCTGCGGAGAGGGAACACGATCAGGCAATCCTGGCTTCAAGATGCTCAAACTGCGCACCATGTCCCAGGCCATTAAGCTCGGTGACTGGTTCACCACGGTGGATCTGAAAGATGCTTACTTTCAAATCCCCATTGCACAGGCGCACAGGAAGTTTCTCTGCTTTGCCTTTGAGGGCTGAGCATTCGAGTTTGCTGTTCTCCCCTTTGGCCTGTCGCTAGCGCCACACACTTTTTAAAAGTGCATGGACGTCGTGTTAGCCCCTTGCTTTGTCAGGGAGTCCCCGTGTTCAACTATCTAGATGACTGGCTGGTTTGTTCTCACTCGAGGGAGCAGGTTCAGGAAAACACAAACCTGATTTTAGGCCGCCTCTCCACATTGGGCCTTCGGGTCAATCAAGAGAAGAGCTGCCTGACGCCAACTCAGCAGGCACAGTTCCTCAGACTGCGCCTCAATTCCGTTGCCATGCTCGCCATGCTGGCGCCAGAGACAGTTGCCTCCATATGCACGTGTCTCTCCCTCTTCCGACTGAGAGCTCATGTCAGGGTATCCCTTTGCCAGAGGCTGCTGGGCCTCCTTGTGGCTCCTAGTGAGGCAGATGGACGGACCCAGCACAGGCCCTCCATATCAATGTCCTGAAGCTACAAACCGTACTCCTTGAAGTGTCTCATTTCCTGCCGGTCCTGTAGGACAGACATGTGCTGGTTCGGATGGACAACATAGCGGTGGATGCCTATATCAACAGTCAAGGAGGTCTCTGGTTGTACTGTACTGTCTAGCATGCCATCTGCTTCTGTGGGTGCAGCCACAGTTCCGCTCCCAGCAGTTCACCTCCCAGGCCTGGCCAACACGGCGGTGGACCTCCTCTCTTGGGGAGGCCCACTGGTCTCAGAAAGGCACCTCTACCCATCTGTGGTACAGCAACTGTGGATTCGGGTCGGCAGAGCAGATGTGGATCTCTTTGCTTCGGCAGAGTACACACACTGCCCACTATGATTCTCTGTCCAAGACCACTGAGGAACCCTAGGGATTGACGCCCTAGTCTCCTTTATGCATTCCCACCATTCCCGCTTCTCCCAGTTGTCCTGGAGTTCTGCTGATAGCCCCTCAGTGGCCTCACAGATTCTGGTTCACAGACCTGACCACCCTCCTCCACGGAGAGCCTTTGGCACCCAAATCCAGGCCTCCTCCTGCTCTGGGCCTGGCCCCTGAGCGGTAGCGATTGATTGCCTGGGGTTGTCAGAAGCGGTAGCTGCAACTATTCAGTCGGTGCGAGCTCCCTCTATGAGGTCACAGTATTCCAACTGCTGGTAGACGTTTAGCATCTGGTGCCAAGACAGCGGTCAAGACCCAATTCATTACCCCATTGGGGTCAAATTGCAATTTCTACAAGAGCTGTTGGACCAGGACAAGTCTCCGTCCATGCTCAAAGTGTATCTGGTGGCCATCTCCGCATGTCATGTCCGGATTGATGATGAGCCCCCTGGGTCTCATTTCCTGGTTGTGCAGTTTTTAAAGGGAGCTCGACGGCTGTGGTCTCCTCGCACCCCTTCACTGCCCGCGTCGCGCCTTGTTGAAGTGCTGGATGCACTTTCCCAAGCCCTATTTGAGCCACTGAACTCAGCTGAGCTGAAGCTGGTGTCACATAAGACTGCTTTTTTGTACCTCTGCAAAACGCATGAGCGACTTACATGCCCTGTCTGTACACCCATCGTGTGTCTGTTTTGCGGGAGGTGGCTCCAGGGTCATGCTACGGGCTAACCCTGCGTTCCTCCCAAAAGTGCTGTCTCATTTCCACGTCAACAGGCCTAATGAATTGATGGCTTTTCATCCTCCTCCCTTCGCTTCAGAGCAAGAGAGTCCGCTTCACCTGCTCTGCCCTGTGTGGGCCCTCAGGTGCTATTTGGACATTCGGCACTCAGACCAACTGTTTGTGTCTTATAGAGCGCAGACACAGGGCCAGGCGCTTTCAAAGCAGCGCCTCTCGCTTTGGATTGTGGACACCGTTACCATGGCCTACGAGTCCACTGGAACCCTGGTGCCTGAACATCTGGTGGCCCATTCGACTCCAGGCGACTCAAGGCACCCCCTTGGCAGACATTTGTGCTGCTGCAGCTTGGGCCTCGCCGCTTACATTTGCCCATTTCTTCAGGTTGGACGTGATGGGCTATGGGCCCTGGCTCCTGTCTTTTTCCTCTCCCACTCTGCCCCTGTCAAGCACATCATGAGGGAGCTAGTGAACCATGTCTTCCCTTCCACTGGACTATGCCTTCCAGTCGAGCACCCACGTGAACTGCTCCTGGATTTACTGACAGCCCTGTCGATGTGTTCCCAGGGTCTGTCATGCGGCCTACAGGCATGTTGCCTTATCAGGCCACCCTGTGTATAGTTTGTGCATTATACATTGTGTTGCGGTAGTTCATGCTTCTGGCCTGTACCCCGCTCTGTATATATATATATATATATATATATATATATATAATGTCTTAAACAGCAGGACTGTGGCTCCCCCTGACCTGTGCAGCATGGAGCTCACTGCCTATGTTTCTAGCAGATGGTGCTTGAGTTTCGCTGCCTCGCTGTGTACTGTACATAGTTCCTTGGTCAGCAGGTATGTAGCTGTGGCTTTGTATGCCATGGAGCAAGGGGACCACTGCTGTTGTCCTCCAGCAGAGGGTGATTGAGTTTCTCCAGTGCCCCGCTATGTACATAGTTAATTTATTCACACGGTAAGAGCTGTATAGCTGCGCTTTTCGGCAGGTGTCAACTGTTCCTGTGTTCCACGTGTGGCACATGAGCGGGCTCCTGCACCCTGTGGTGTATATAGTTTGTTGTACAAAATCGAATTGTCAACACAATAAAGCTCTTCCACTGTGTACTATTCTGTTGAGTTGGATACTCCTGTGCTGCGCGCTGACAGCATGAAAGCTTGCTGTCACGCGATATGTAACAGGATGTGGGAAGGGACCTGTTCTGAGTGATGAGCACAGGGGCCAATGGCAGTTTTGATAGAGTGGCGCTTCAATCGGGTTCCTACGGCATTGCGCAGAAACCCCTCCCCCTTGAGCAGTGCTTCCTTTTTCAGATAAACGGGTTTGCATATGTAACCTATCGCTTCTTTCTGTACTAATATTACAAATGTCATTTTTATTGAGTTTGATGTCAATTTACCTGTGTAAACATGATTTCTTAAGCTAGCCTATTCCATTTAATTTACTTAACACGGTGTTGCAAACATGTGCTTAAACCTTGACAATTGTATTTACTTAATATCCATTTCTAATTTAGCAAAACATATTAACATAATAAGAGGCTGAAGTTAAGATCCTTACATTTACACATACATTTAACTTACATGTAATATGTAACTTGTAAAATCTGTTACTTCAGTATGTTAAGCACTGACCTCCAGGACCCCTGCTGCTCCAGCAACCCCAAAATAAAAACTTTCCCAAATAACTGATCTAGCCAACCCCCTACCCCCTACAATATTTGATGATGGACTATGGAGACCTTGTAGGTGAATTTTGGGTACCGGCCCGGTTCTGTGGCCCCCCAAGATGGATTATCGAAGCTATAGTCCAGACCATTACTGGAGCCTGTATTTGTCTGAGCTTCATACCCCACCGAGAGCTCCATAAACAGGTCTTACTATTAGATGTAGTTTTTTTAAAACCATGAGTCTTTTTTTACTTCAACTTTCTATGCGGTTTTTAGCCCTTCTTTGAGGCTCAGATGGGTTTATTGTCAACAGTCATACTCCCCTTTATGGCCTGAATTACCTATGTGTCTTTTTCTACATAGGAGAAATAAAAATAAAATATATATTTTCACCATGAATGAGAAAAGCTGCCATGCAGATGAATGTCCATTAGCTCTTGAGCTCATTACCACACAGACTCCCTGCTCCATTGTGTTTTAGAGTGTGTAAGATATAATGCCCAGGATTTGAAGGGAGACCGCTTTCCTCATCATAGTCAGTCTTTCTTAGATAGCCCCAGACATATAGCGTATACATATATACACAAATTTATCTTAAGAAAACAAAAAAGCAGCACCAATAACTTTAACCCTTCATGAACCTTGGTTTAAAAGCTGTAAAAACAACCTAACCTTAAGTGGGTCCAAAGAGTGAGAGCCCCAGCAGCCAGGACCCCAGGCCCTGCAGAGTTAAAACATTCACTTTTCTTACATAACGGGGGCCATGAGTAGGGTGATGTTTGAGGTTGGGGGGGCCAAAGATAACCCTCATTGCTGACCGTCTAAGTGAAAGCAAATTTCCTAATGAAGAAAGGGGACCCAGAACCCTCGGGAAACTCTGCAAGCCCTAAACCCCCAAGATCCCCTGGGAAAAAAAGTCAAACTCTGGGGAGCTCTGCCCCATTCACACTCCAAAGCTAGCCAGCAACAGACAACAAACCTTGATGATCTTATTTAGGAAATCTGATTTCCTAAATCATTACATGCATATTTAAAACAACAACAACAACAACAACAACAACAACAGCAACAACAACAACAACAAAAACATAGACGGTGTGTCTGCAGTGTCACTAAATAAGAGATTCGGTGCCCCCCAGAAGCCCCCACCAATACAGGAGGATCTGACCCATTCACACTCTACAGTTGACCAACAAGATCAAACTACACACATAACCTGTGGGGAGAGGTGGGCAGAAGCCACCTAAACTACAACAGGCTCTGAACTCTCTGGCCCATTCACACTCTCCGGCAAGAACAAACACCTAAAGACTTAATCAGCGTGGGGCAAGGGAGGGGGAGATGGGGATAGAAGGAGAGGGGGCTATGGGGGCTTTGTGTTTGAGGGCGAAATGGGTGTACACTTTCTTCCGGATATGACGTAGGAATAATTAATAAAGTGATATCACACGTAAAAAAAATATATGCCATGCCCATAGGACTTCCCTAATCTACTGAAAAATATTAACACGCAATAGTAGAATGAGATCTGAACCCTGTTTGTGTGGCAGTTCTCCAGGGAGTCGGTTGAAGTCCCCACTAAGATAGCAGAGAGAGGCACGAGTCCCCACTTATATATCCCAGGACAACACACACTCACACACATTAATTACATTTTAAACATATCATGTTTTTAAAAGCAGTTTAACAAGTCATTTTGAACAAGTTGAATAAAATCAAATACATATATTTAAAATATGTATTTATATTTTTTAAAGTGACAGAAAATGTGAATAAATAATTCTGTTATCTGAACTATTTCAGTAACTATAATGTTACTGACCTTATTTTGGAACAAAAATTAATTGAGGACCAGGGGTCGTGCTGTGATCTTCTTCTCCATCTTGTCATGGTCAATTCTGGCAGCAGGAGAGGGACTTCACCTAGGTAAGAGTCCCAGTGTATCCAGACATTTCTGCGCACCGTCTGGTCATTGGAACAAATGTGGTTCTCTGAGTTGTGAACTATTTTCAAAGTCGCAGGGTAGAGCACAAAAACTTGCAGGCTCTGGGAACGAGCAACACTGAGAGGCTGAGAAAAGGCCCTGCTGAGTTGTGCTGTAAGAATGCTATAATCTGGGTAGAATTTGAGATCTTTATCCAGCAGATGGGGAGCAGACTTTCTGGCTGCTTGCAGTATGGCCTGGTGATCTAAATACCGCAACAGATTGAAAATGAGTGTATGAGGCCTGTTGCTTGTTTTAGACACTGTAAAATGTGGTTCAGATTTAAAAGCCTTGAACTCAGATGTAAAATTTGAAAACTTATTTTCCATAGAGCTCAGTTTATGAGTAAATCCTTCAATATCGTATAGATACTAAAAATCTGGCCGGCACAGCCCTAGTCGTAAAACAACTGTATGCAAGCCCATGTTTCAGTAGAGCAGCACAAGACAAAACCTGGTAATCTGAAAGAGAAAGTAGTTTCCAAATATCTGAGTTTTGTTGTAGACTGTGGGAAAAGAGGAAATGTAGCCTGTATGCATTGAGCTTGATCTGTGGCAGGTGAGGGGCCAAGTGCATCACAGCCCACTATCTGCAGTTTGGCTATAAAGTTTCAACTGCTTTCTGGTTGTCCCATACTAACTTGGAAACTATTTTCTCTTTCAGATAGCCAATGTTTCTGTGCCCTTCTATCTAAAAGCATGTGTCTTTTTCTTGCATGACGAGAACCTTGAACCACATAGATACTGTCAATGACCTTTAACCAAGTTGTATTACACTATAGATAAATAATATACCAATTTGGAATAGGCAATAAGGAACTAATGCCAGTATCGAACAAATCATTATTAACTGTCAACGGGAATATTTTTCAGTTTTTATCTAAGCACCACCCAGCATACTGAGTGGATCATCAACTATTATATTGTTTTAAGTATTAAGTTGAGTCCTGTCACTATTATGAAATGCACAGAGGAGACAGCATAGAGGAGAGAATTTAAGGACAATAAATCAATCAAGAATGTGAAGAACAGAATGAGGTAAATGTGGGGGCAGAAATGTAAACTGGGAAATCCTGTCTGTGAATATTTAATGTATTCTGCAAGGAAGTATTAAATACTAGGAAAATGGCTAACTGAACTCCAACAAGAGGAGAGAATTGAATTAGTACATCTGTATCAAAATTTCTAAATGCATGAACTTCAGAAAAGACAAAATAGATTGTTACAGAAAGCTACATGTGGTGTTCTTTAAAATACATGCACAATAACTTCTAGTAGTCAATCAAAAGGGGAAGTGAAAAGTGATCTCGGTGCTCAGTCAGAGTGAAACATCCATAGCGGGGGAGGCATGAGCAAAGAGAAAGTGCTGTGTTCTCATATCACTTATGTGCATGCTGCTTGTGGTTTATCTCTTTGTATCTTATGTTGAATGCAGTAGTTAACTGCAGACGTGACTTTCTGCAAACCTATTTTTCAGTTGAGCAGCACAGAGACAAAACTCAAATAAACAATGCTGTTGTTGTTAATGTGGCTGAAGAGAGACACATGCAATTTAAGTACCTACTTGTTAGGACTATGCTGATTTTAAGGAATTCAATTGATTAATAGCCTTCTCTCATCTTGGTTAGTTCTGCAGAAAACAACAAACTTAGAGGTGCACACTAGCAGGATGATGTTGTACATGACCAGGTAATCATGTTGTTAATTGTTTGGGCCTCAAACCACAAGAGTACATGCAACAGAAAGAAAACACATGGAGAGAACTTGTTTAAAAGAAGGAAGTTGAAGTGGTGCAGGGGAAGGCGATGGCTGAGTTTGCTAGTGAGTTTATACAGGGATCTATCTATTGAGAAGAGACTACCTCTTCTGAGCTCACAGTGGAACACTCCACTGTGGACTCTCCAGCGTTCTGCTCGCCATTGTAGTGTAAGGTACACTTATAAATTTCAATTAAAGAAGTTAATTTATAGTATCACCTTATCACGAATCCTGGAATCTTGTAGAACTCAATTTCCATAATAATTGGACGCAGACACCAATTCCAAAGATATAAATTGTCAAATTTATTCAAAAACAAAGACTACATTTAGCACTACACTAATTATACAAAAGGGAAAAACTAATTAAAATTCAACTCTAGATCAACAAATCAAAGACAAATCACTTCCGTGACCAAATCAAAGACCATGGGATCACATATGATAACACACAAATCATTAACCAAAAAAGGTTATAAACACATTGACTACAATACCGGTTAGTAAGACGAAGGTGAGTCTCTCATTAGTATTGTTAGTCAGAAATTAAATAACTACACAGGTTAGTATTTATGTCAGGTAACTTCTCGTTATATATATATATCAGTCTCATTTACGTTTAGGTGCCAAGAAAGATCCTATCATTACTTATTTCCCTTAACTGATTATTATTCAATGATTAAGGATAGGCAGGGCCACCTATAATCTGATGTCTATTAACTTGTGTAAATTTCAGACTAAACAGTTAAACAGGAATGAGAAGATATTTCTCGGCGTTGACAGATTTTATTTCTAAAATTATCAATAAAACAGTTTAATGCAACACACATTTATATTTAAGAAAACTAAATGATATTACACATTCTAGAGTTATGACTCACAGATTAACATTTCTAATTGATTTCTCAAATGTCATGAATCACAAACTCCAAACTGTTAAACTTTTCTGAACTTCGTCGCAGAGAGGCCTCTCTGTCTTCGGGCTCAGATAACAGCACACGGCACGAGGTCCGTGTGGTTTGGAACAAAGGCAGTCCGGTTCAGCTTTGTCCAAGAACTTCCACTCAGTCGATGCACCTGGAAGTTGGGGTTTCGCAAATGCAGAGTCTTTTCCAAACAGATTTTCCACTGGTTTGAAGACTCCAAGGTTGTGCAAAAAAACTTCTTGGCAAGCAGGGTCTCTCACCGTACTTATTTGAAGACAAAGTCTTTGAGGAAAGCAGGGCCCTGTTTGGTTCCAAAGGTTGAGTTTCTAAAGACTCAAATAGCTATTTAAATGACTGACACTTTCTTATTCAGTCCACTTAGTCAATTGTCCAGCTGTATTCACTCCACTGATCAGGTGGGCACAGGCGGGCAGCGCAGTCTGTAAAGTTCTTATTTAATAAAGTCCTTTAAAATAATTATTCGTATGGCTCAATCTCCTTCTCCCAGTTTAACTCTTCTGTTGCTGGCAAAGACTTAGTTGGTTTCTGGTTCCGGTTCGGCCAACAGATCTACAGGTTGAGCTGTGGCAGCGAGTTGCTGGTTCAGGTGAGAGAGAGAGAGAGAGAGAGAGAGAGAGAGAGAGAGAGAGAGAGAGAGGGAGAGGGAGAGAGAGAAAGAGAGAGAGAGAGAGAGCGTGCGCTGTTCTTTATACGCCTGTCAGATCAATAGGTGATTGGTTCTTGAGTTTGTGAGATTGGATTTTGGTTTCAGCCCCCAGTGTCCTATTGGAGGGGGGCTTGATTTATGATTGATGTCAATCCATGCCATCTTTTGGAAATGCCGGTTGGCCCGGGCTCGTAGCTCTATGTCAGCATTTCGGCTCTCGTCCAGTTCAAAGAGTTTTTATTATCTACTGGCCCCCTCCTCCAGACATCTCATAGCAGGATTGCAACCTATTTGGCCTATTCTCGGTGCCATGCTCCCCAAAACTGGTGGAAGCCACACTCATTGGATTGGAGCTGTGGGAATTTGTCATGTAATGTAATGTTTGTAATGTTTCTATTGGGAAGAGAGGTTGCTTGCACTTCATTCCCTTCTTAGGTGTAACTTTCCTTCTCAGATGTCTCTTCTTATCTATTTGATATATTAAGTGATCTTCGCACTGCTGGGCACCAACCTGAAAAGAACATTATGAGTACTGAGAGGACAGCTCTCCAACTAGGTAGTAGAGACGTGTGGATGTCGGCACCCTTCTACTGGAAGAAATAGAGGTAGTTTCTTTATCCCCTTTGCCATGATAGGGGTCGACCTGAGTCCTATGTTTCCAGCAGTACCCCTTCCTCCTGTCAGTCCACATACAGTGGCTCTCAAAAGTATTCACCCCCCTTGGTCTTTTCCACATTTCATTGTGTTACAACATGAAATCAGACTGTAGTTCTTCTTTACAAAAATGCTCAAGCTCCAAAAAGTTGGATGGAGACCTTTGTTGAACAGCAATTTCCACATATTCTCAATTGTATTAAGGTCTGTGATTTGACTGGGCCACTCCAGGACATTTTTGTTTTTAAGCTACTCCAGTGTGGCTTTGGCTTTAGGTCATTGTCCTGTTGGAAGATAAATCTTCCCCCATGTCCCAGGACTGTTGCAGACTTCACCAGGTTTTCCAGGATTTCCCTGTACTTTGCTGCATCCATTATGCCCTCTATCTTTACTAGGTTTCCAGGCCCTGACACAGAAAAGCATCCCCATAGCATGACACTTCCACCACTATGCTTCCTGTCACAGCACATACCTAAAATTGTATTGTGTGTTTTGAATGTAACTCTGAATACAAATTCTGTATCATCTGTCATTCAATTGGGCAGGATTTATTATATTCAGAAAAAAAATGTACTAAAATGGAGTGGCAGGTGTCATATTACCGAGACAGAGCACAAGAAAAGGAAGTGGGGGTGGGGGAGAAGGCTAGGGCTAGATACATCAGTTACAAATTATGTTAATGTGTAAAAAGAAGAGACTTCAACACCCTTCAATTCTTGAAAAACAGGTTTGTATTTTTTGCCATCTTTTTTGCTGTATGTGATTTTTGATTGTTGCTTATTTTTGCAGTACCCACATAAATAATGAGATTTAAACTCTGCAGAGCTGGGGGAATCTTACTATCTAGAAGTCTACCAAGTTTGCGTAATTAGCCTAAGTAATAGCTCTGAATGAGGAACAAAAGATTGTAACGATGTGTATAAATTGGTTAATTTTAAATCTACTTTTGATAATTAAATTACCTGTTGCTCAAGGCCATTTTTTGGCCATATATGCAACGCTTCATGATTTATTTTAAAAAGTAAATATAATAATAATAATAATAATAATAATAATATATATATATATATATATATATATATATATATATATATATATATATATATATATATATATATATTACATTTATTATAAGACTTTTATTTCTTCTAAACCTAATATTAAAGTGCTTATATAAAAATTGAATACAACATTTTTTTATGTTTTAAAGATCAAATGTTATTAAAAGTTGGGGGAAGGGTTGTTTTGGCAGCAAAACAGGGACCTACACAATATTAGGCAGGTGGTCATAATGTTATGGCTGATCGGTTTATATTTACATCTTGCATTGGATAAATACTGGCATTATCAACCGCACATATTGTATTTATATTGTGTTACATCATCTTTATGATGATGATGATGTTAGGTAGGTTTATGTACCCTAATATTAGTGCATATTTATTTATTTATTTAATCTCAGAGTACTCCATGGTAGGAACAGCCGCAAGGCTATCCAGGTTTTACAGTATCATTTGTGAGCAAAAAATCCCTTTGCTGTATGGAGTATTAGTTTGCGGATTATTAAGTGTTTTTTTTTTAAATATACATTTCTATATATTTTTTCCATTCCCGTTCAGTGTTTTTCTACTGTAATATAAATGCCTAATAATTATTTAACAATTACTGTGTGGCACAAGCACTGTTACACTTATATTGTGTAACTTAAAGTTACACTTAAAGTGCCTGATTACTGATTAATTAACTAATTGATTAACGAATTCCCATTGATTAACCAATCTAATTTTTTAATCAACTGACAGCCCTAATATATATATATAGTTGCAAGATTTTTACATTTTGAAAATGGTGCCGTCAATTGTATAATGAAATAGTTCAGTTAATATAATTATTTATTCACATTTTCTGTCACTTAAAAAAATATAAATACATTTTTTTAAATATATGTATTTGATTTTATTCAACTCAGTACAAAATGACTTGTTAAACTGCTTTTAAAAACATGAAATGTTTAAAATGTAATTAGTGTGTGTGTGTGTGTGTGTGTGTGTGTGTGTGTGTGTGTGTGTGTGTGTGTGTCGTCCTGGGATATATAAGTGGGGACTCGTGCCTCTCTCTGCTATCTTAGTGGGGACTTCAACCAACTCCCTGGAGAACTGCCACACAAACAGGGTTCAGATCTCATTCTACTATTGCACGTTAATATTTATCATGTGTGGTGTCATTGTGTACTATTCAAGTGGGGACTTGTATCACTCTGTGCTCTCGCAGTGGGGACTCCACTGTAAGGGCTGGTATTAGAAGATGTTATAAGGCCTGTGAGGATGTGGATGATACAATAAGATGATCTTTAACATGTTTTTCTAAGTTTGTTTTATATATTTATATTTTATAATTTTTTTAACAATATAGTTAAACTGGTGTCGTTCTGGTCTATTTAAGTGGGGACTTTATTTTATTAAACTCCTCTGAGAAATATAAACACAATCGTGGATGGGAATACTTCCATAATATATTTAAAAATACATTTCTATTAATTCTGCTTCTGAAGTGTTAATTGTTATCTTGCGTTGTAATTACACACAGACACACTGGTGTGTGAGTGTCGGTCTGTGCTATCCAAGAGGGGACCCGTGTCATTGGTTACTATCCAACTGGGGACACAGGAGTGTGAGTGTCACTCTGTACCATATAAGTGGGGACCTGTGTCATTGGTTACTATAACTGGGGACTCTGTGTTGTAAAGTTTAGTTTCTCCACAGGAAATTAAGGACCCGATAAGTTGTAGAACCAATGATTGCATATCATACACAAACAAAACAAAAAATATAGAATTAACATTTCATTTAGTAGTTGGCAGTAAAACTACTGAATTATAACTCCAGTGAGTCAAACCTGCCTTTGTCAACTGCTGCCCAGCAACATAGAGGATAGACATCTCAGCCTCCCGTTGCCCGACCTGACTGGACCAAAGTCCGTCGCATCATCCACATATCTGTATTAATAAGCCTGTCTGTACCTTGTAATCTTTGAAAGAGATATTACACTGAGACTGCCTCTGTGTGCTCTTCTTCCCAAGTTAACTTGTATAAGAATAAATGTATACAGACAAATTGAAAACTAACTACTATTATCTGTCTCCACAGGATCCAGCAACAATTAATATCTCTCACATTTAGTCCACAGGTTCTCTACCCACGTGCCATGACAGATCAAAGTGCATATTCTCCCCTCTAAGTGCAATTGAAGGATACAGAGGCTGGTGGGACTATGGGCATTTCATTAACTATCCTTTCCATAGTTTAATAGAGTGACTACTAGATTGAAAGAATTGTGCTGTTTGACTGAAATGTGACATGATATTTGATGTTTCAATGTGATGTAAGTAGATACATAAGAACATAAGAACATAAGAAAGTTTACAAAAGAGAGGAGGCCATTCACCCCATCGTGCTCGTTTGGTGTTCATTAATATCTAAGTGATCCAAGGATCCTATCCAGCCTATTTTTAATGTTCCCAAACTTTCAGCTTCTACCACATCGCTGGGGAGTTTAATCCAGATTGTGACGCCTCTCTGTGTGAAGAAGTGTCTCCTGTTTTCCATTTTGAATTCCTTGAAGCCCAATTTCCATTTGTGTCCCCAGGTGCGTTTGTCCCTGCTGATCTGGAAAACCTCCTCTGGTTTGATGTGGTTGATGCCTTTCATGATTTTGAAGACTTGGATCAAGTACCCACGTAGTCTCCTCTGTTCCAGGGTGAAAAGGTTCAGTTCCCTCAGTCTCTCCGAGTAGGACTTTCTCTTCAGACCTGGATTAAGTATGGTTGCTCTCCTCTGAACTGCCTCTAAAGCAGTGATATCCTTCTTGAAGTCACACTGAATAATGCTACTATGGTATATTGTATTATTGTATATGGGAACTGAGTAAAACAATTGTTCTAAGATTGTATGTGATAACAAAGCCAATGCTTTCTAATGAATGATATATACATATTTGCTCAAATTAAAAAGGTGTATAGCATAATACATCTATTTGGTGATAGAATTGGCTATAGATCATTACCAATTTGGTTCAAAATTTTGGGAAATTATACATGATGATGTTTATGCAAAGATTTGTACAACAGTCATCACAAGGTTTAGTTTTGTGAATAAGGATGGAATTATATAATCTATTATTAAAGATGAAGGTTTCTTTGAAAAAAATAGACATATATAAAATAATAATAATGAAAATATGAATAATAGGAATTGTTCCTAATTGGTTTATTGGTAAAAAATGAATAGAGAAACAAAGATTAATAACTGCCATCATTTACCTAAGAACTATTTACTATGTTGTTGAAAGAGTTGCTGTAATAATTATTAAAATGGTCTCAGATATTTAAGGTAGATAAAAGGAAAGAGATAAGCACATTGTTTTGAATGTTTGACAGCTGCACACAAAAACTGAATTGTCCCTTTACTGGAAACCTTATAGATTGTGTGAATGTCTACTGTCCATGTGATAGAGATGCCTTTTATAAGGAGGATCTCTGATGTTGTGCGAACCATACATTGTGTCTTCAGATGACCGATCTATTCCACATGGCAGATATGCACATTATGAATCGTGTCCTGAGGGAACTGATGTCTGACCCGTGTTGGCAGAGGTGCATATGGAGAAGACACTGGTGTTCTCCTTGAGACACAGTAGGCCGAGGGCGCGGCTCTAAAGACAGCCTCACGGCATCTTGAACAGACCAATGTTGAGTTCCACAACGCTGAAGTGATGGTTGACTTAATGGAGAAATAAGTTAAAATGTTTCACAGATTACAGGAATATATAATATATGGTGAAACTGCTCAAAGGCATCAATCCTTGTATTTGTGACACGGGACAGGGTGCCCTGCAGGTCCGTATAGTCCAATCTAATGGCTAATATCACTTAAAGTTACAAATATTTAGTTTGGTGATCTATGCCACTGTAGTGTAAGGTACACTTATACATTTCAGTTAAAGAAGTGAATTTAAGTATCAACATATCAAGAATCCTAGAATCTTGTAGAACTCAATTTCTGCTATAATTGGACACAGACACCAATTCCAAAGATATCAATTCCAAAATGTATTAAAAACAAAGATAAAATGTAGCACTGTACTAGTTATACAAAAAGGGAAAAACTAATAAAAATTCACTCAAGATCAACAAATCAAAGACAAATCACTTCCGTGACCAAATCAAAGACCATGGAATCACATATGATAACACACAAAACGTTACACAAAATTACAAACACATTGACTACAATACCTGTTAGTAAGACAAAGGTGAGTCTCTCATTAGTATTGTTAGTCGGACATCAAATAACTATGCAGGTTAGTATTTATGTCAAATAACTTCTCGTTATACACTCACCTAAAGGATTATTAGGAACACCATACTAATACTGTGTTTGACCCCCTTTCGCCTTCAGAACTGCCTTAATTCTACGTGGCATTGATTCAACAAGGTGCTGAAAGCATTCTTTAGAAATGTTGGCCCATATTGATAGGATAGCATCTTGCAGTTAATGGAGATTTGTGGGATGCACATCCAGCGCACGAAGCTCCCGTTCCACCACATCCCAAAGATGCTCTATTGGGTTGAGATCTGGTGACTGTGGGGGCCAGTTTAGTACAGTGAACTCATTGTCATGTTCAAGAAACCAATTTGAAATGATTCGACCTTTGTGACATGGTGCATTATCCTGCTGGAAGTAGCCATCAGACGATGGGTACATGGTGGTCATAAAGGGATGGACATGGTCAGAAACAATGCTCAGGTAGGCTGTGGCATTTAAACGATGCCCACTTGGCACTAAGGGGCCTAAAGTGTGCCAAGAAAACATCCCCCACACCATTACACCACCACCACCAGCCTGCACAGTGGTAACAAGACATGATGGATCCATGTTCTCATTCTGTTTACGCCAAATTCTGACTCTACCATCTGAATGTCTCAACAGAAATCGAGACTCATCAGACCAGGCAACATTTTTCCAGTCTTCAACTGTCCAATTTTGGTGAGCTTGTGCAAATTGTAGCCTCTTTTTCCTATTTGTAGTGGAGATGAGTGGTACCCGGTGGGGTCTTCTGCTGTTGTAGCCCATCCGCCTCAAGGTTGTACGTGTTGTGGCTTCACAAATGCTTTGCTGCATACCTCGGTTGTAACGAGTGGTTATTTCAGTCAAAGTTGCTCTTCTATCAGCTTGAATCAGTCGGCCCATTCTCCTCTGACCTCTAGCATCAACAAGGCATTTTCGCCCACAGGACTGCCGCATACTGGATGTTTTTCACTTTTCACACCATTCTTTGTAAACCCTAGAAATGGTTGTGCGTGAAAATCCCAGTAACTGAGCAGATTGTGAAATACTCAGACAGGCCCGTCTGGCACCAACAACCATGCCACGCTCAAAATTGCTTAAATCACCTTTCTTTCCCATTCAGACATTCAGTTTGGAGTTCAGGAGATTGTCTTGACCAGGACCACACCCCTAAATGCATTGAAGCAACTGCCATGTGATTGGTTGGTTAGATAATTGCATTAATGAGAAATTGAACAGGTGTTCCTAATAATCCTTTAGGTGAGTGTATATATATCAGTCTCATTTACATTTTGGTGCTGAGAAAGATCCTATCATTTCTTGTTACCACAATTCTCCCTAATGATTACTGTTCAATGATTAAGGATAGGCAGGGCCACCTATAATCTAGTGTCTATTAACGTGTGTCAATTTCAGACTAAACAGTTAAACAGGAATGAGAAGATATTTCTCGGCGTTGACAGATTTTATTTCTAAAATTGTAAACCAAAACAGTTTAATGCAGCACTCATTTCTATTTAAGAAAATACTAAATGATATTACACATTCTGAAGTTTATGACTCGCAGAATAACATTTCTAATTGATTTCTCAAATGTCATGAATGATGAACTCCAAACTGTTAAACTTATCTGAACTTCATCGCGGAGAGGCCTCTCTGGCTTCGGGCTCAGATAACAGCACACGGCACGAGGTCCGTGTTGTTGGAACAAAGGCAGTCCGGTTCGGCTTTGTCCAAGAACTTCCACTCAGTCGATGCACCTGGAAGTTGGGGTTTCGCGAATGTAGAGTCTTTTCCAAACAGATTTTCCACTGGTTTGAAGGCTACAAGGTTGTGCACAGGATTTTTCTTGGCAAGCAGGGTTTTTCCACAGTAGTTACTTGAAGACAAAGTCTTTGAGGAAAGCAGGGCCCTGTTCGTTTCCAAGGGTAAAATTTCTTAAGACTCAGTAGCTATTTAAATGACTGACACTTTCGTATTCAGTCAACTTAGTCAATTGTCCAGCTGTAAAACTCCACTGATTAGGTGGGTAAAGGCGGGCAGCACAGTCTGTAAAGTTCTTTATTTAATAAAGTCCTTTAAAATAATTCTTCGTACGGCTCAATCTCCTTCTCCCAGTTTAACTCTTCTATTGCCAGCAAAGACTTAGTTGATTTCTGGTTCCGGTTTGGGCAACAGAGCTACAGGTTGAGCTGTGGCAGCGAGTTACCAGTTCGGATGAGAGAGAGAGAGAGAGAGAGAGAGAGAGAGAGAGAGAGAGAGAGAGAGAGAGAGAGAGAGAGAGAGAGAGAGAGAGAGAGAGAGAGAGAGAGAGAAGGTGCTGTGTGTTGCCTTTTTTGCCTTCAGATCATAGACGATTGGTTCTTGAGTTTGTGAGGTTGGATTTATGCCAGCCCCCCCAGTGTCCTATTGGAGGAGGCTCGATTCATGCTATGGTGCCAATCCATGCTATCTTTTGGAAATGCTGGTTTGCCTGGGTTCATAGCTCTGTTTCGGGATTTCAGCTCTCGGCTGCTTCAAAGGGGTTTAAAACCTCCAGGCCATATTCCCCAGACATTTTCACAGCAGGAGTTCCGAGCCATTTGGCCCATTGTAGGTGAGTCGACTCCCAAGACTGTCACTTTGACATAGAACAGTTCATGGGCCGATGAGCTCAGGAATTCTGGTAACTTTGGGGGAGAAATCTTCTTTAGATCATTTTTAGTGTCCATATACAAAAAGTAGTGTACTCATTAAGTGAATCAGCACCGGATGAAACACTTGTCCCCAAACAATAAAAAGTCCCACTAAAAGAATAGAAAAACAAACCTACACAATTAAAAAAACTGCTACTTGTGCCCTCCAACTCGTCTCGTTACACACCCAGATGAATATATATTAGTCTTAAAAACCAAGTACTAGTTTCCTTTGGCTCAATAAGAATTTAAATCAATTTAAAATCTGACAAAGACAAAGCTAAAAATGATCAAATATAAAAACTCAGAGGCACCTATACAAGAGTAACACTGTCTCTTTAGGGACAGAGGGGAAAATAAAATGAACTTATCTGAATTAATCTATGGGGTAGCCACTGGATACCCCCGGCTCTGGAAGGCTGGTCACTATCGACCATCAGAACTAGCTGTTTCTCTCATCAATCAGCTGCCTTTCTTCAAGGTTTGTCTTCTCCTTGTGTTGCTATTGCTTTTTGTAGATTAGGTCTTGTGTGCCTCGGTTTCTCTTTTATGTGACTGTATCTCGCTCCCTTATGTCTGGCTTCTTTCTGTGTTTCTTACACATAGTATGCTGCCTTATGGTGCTTCCTCTTATTTACCCTTGGAGTAAACTGGAAACTCTGGTTGCTCTCCCTTCTCTGTACTTTTTTTCTTTTTCCCTCTGTGAGAGCCATGCTTCTCTTGCATTCCTACTCGCGCTGTACTTTTCCCTGTTTCCTTTCTGTCTTGTTTAGAGATCCTTAAATAGGGGACATCAAAGCAGTTTCAGGTGCACTCCTTAATATAACAGGGACTGCACTCATTATCCAATTGCAGGACTTAATTTCCTCCTTGAAAAAAAAAATATTGATTGATAAAGTACACACAATAATAATACAAGTAAAATACCAAAAAAAAAAGCCTCCATCTGCAGTAGGCTCTCACAAGGTGTAGCTACAGAACTCCAAAGGGGGAAATGTTGAAACAAAGTGAATATTCATCAGATTTTGGTGCACTCTGTGTGCGTGTATAGGGCGTATTTGATAGTGGGTGGGACAGTTTAGCTATTTTAGCAACTGCTGAATTACAAACTGCCAGTGCACATTGTATTAGTTTTGCTTTTGTTGCTTTGTTGTTGCAACCATAATAGGAATTTATTTGAAACAAGCTTGCGTAAGATATCATGTATATAAGCCGACTGATTGTGCCAGTGTGCAGAGAAACGTCTGTGACTGTCAGAGGAAACTGTCAGACTGTTGTTGATTCTCTCCCAGCAATTGCTTGAAAAAACTACTTTGACTGATTCTGCAAACCAACCTCAGTGTAACGTACCACAGGGCGCAGGAATAGGGAAACCCAATTGTGGTGCGTGGTAAAGGTATTCAGACAGGCATGGGTTGGATACTGGCAGGACAGAGCAGACAAGGGCAAGGCAAAGACGTGGTCGTGGTCATAGGCAAGGGTCAGGTAATCAGGCAAACAAAGAATGAGGGGAAGATCAAAGCTGTGGTCGGGAAGTCAAACAAGAGGTTGAGGATTCAAGGATCTAACTAGGCACTGGGAGACTGCTCAGGATTGTAGTAAACACTGACAAAAACTAAAACTGAGTGAGGGGTATATATGTGGAGCAGAGGGAAGCAAGGAACCAAGTTTGAAGGTGCAGGGCAAATTGGAGCAGAGGGTGAGTGTGGAAGTGCACATGGGTTTCAAAAATGTTGATTGAATGATTGGATGAAGGGAGCTGGGAGAGGTGACTGGTAAAGAAGGGTGATGGCAATATCTAGTGGGGAACTGGGGATGTGTTGTGAACTGTGACATTCAGAGTGAAGACTAATTTTCTTCCACACCTTTAACACTGAGATATGCAATGTAATTTCATTTTAAAATAATCAAATTTCTAGAAAAATAAAAGTGCATCATACCAAATATAACAGGTTTTCTCCATGTCTTGTCTTTTCTTAAAGCACCTGAAGAGTAGCTATGAGCCACATTGATTCTTCATCGTCTTCACTATCAGCGCAGTCTGGAGGCAATATAGTGGCTCCTCATCTTGTAGGCTGTAATGTCTCAGGTGACATTATATTCAATGTGACAAAAACTATCCCACCTGCTAATGAAGGTACGGAAACTAATATACATCAGAAACTTTTCCAATAATATATTGTTCAATGCCTTTGTTAATCAGTGCAAGTACATGACTTTCTTTTCAATTCAGAATGTTATGATTATGCTTTTGGAAGCAGTCTGTGTTACCAAGCATAGCTGAATATATATGACAAAGTCACGGGATCAGGGTACAGCCTTTCTATGCAATCACCAATGTAGCTTACCCTCTGGTATGAAATTTGAGTGACATACAGATATTTCAATTTGGCCATGTTTTTACCACACTAAAATAACTCCAAATAAATAATTAACATAGTTTGCATTAAACAAAAGAGACAATTGTATCAAGTGAAAAAGGTGCTGAGAAAAAAATAACCGATCATTTTGAGAAATAAAAGTAAAGCATTAAAACAATAAAAACATATTCCAAAGTAAATATTAAAAAGTCATGTCCCAGTAGTGAATATCTGTTATATAATATGAATATATAATATATAATACTGTACCAGTTAGCTAAGCATTGAGTCTTGGGGAACCTTTTCAAATTATGGGACAGGTACATTGGATTAGATAAGTATTCACCCCTAAATACTTTTGGACATTTTGTAGTGTTACAATCTGGAGTTGAATTAATTGGGATTTTCTGTCACTGATCTACACAAAGTATTACATTATGTCGATGTTGAGTACAGTCCACCTGTGTGCAATTAAAGTGTCAGATGATCTCAGATAAAATACACCTGTTTCCGGAAGGCCCCAGAGTATGTCAGAGAGCATTTCCAAAGAACCACACCATGAAGACTAAGGAGCTTTCAAAATAATTCAGAGAAAGTTCTGGAAAAGCATCAGTCAGGGTTGAGCTCCCAAAAATATCCCAAACTTTGAACATCCCCTGGAGCAAAATTAATTTCATTATTTCACAAAATGGAAATAATATGGCACAATCATGACTCTGCCTAGAGCAAGGAGAAAGGAGGTCAGTGGTCAGAAAAGGCCAATGGTAACCAGGCACAGCTTATTTATATACTACTATTACTACTACTACTACTACTACTACTACTACTACTAATAATAATAATAATAATAATAATAGTAATCCTCACACTTATATAGCACTTTATCTAGACACCCAAATCACTTTACATTTTAGGCTAGTGCCAAGGCTACACTGGAGTGGTTTAAAAACCAAGTAGCTGTGTGTCCTAGAATGGCCCAGTCAAAGCCCAGACTTCGATCTAATTGAGAATCAGTGTCCATCCAATTTCAGAGAGCTTGAGCAATTTTGCCAAGAAGAATTGGTCAAAATTATAGGAACCAGATGTGCAAAGCTGGTAGAAACCTACCCCAAAACACTCCCAACTATAATTGCTGCCAAAAGTGGTTATCTTTTGAATCAGAGACACTGCCCAAGGGGAAGGAGTTTTAGCATGTTTCTGTTGGAGCGTCATGTGTCAGTCACTCAAACAGTCCCCTTCCTGTTTCCTGTTTGTATATACACTCACCTAAAGGATTATTAGGAACACCATACTAATACTGTGTTTGACCCCCTTTCGCCTTCAGAACTGTCTTAATTCTACGTGGCATTGATTCAACAAGGTGCTGAAAGCATTCTTTAGAAATGTTGGCCCATATTGATAGGATAGCATCTTGCAGTTGATGGAGATTTGTGGGATGCACATCCAGGGCACGAAGCTCCCGTTCCACCACATCCCAAAGATGCTCTATTGGGTTGAGATCTGGTGACTGTGGGGGCCAGTTTAGTACAGTGAACTCACTGTCATGTTCAAGAAACCAATTTGAAATGATTCGACCTTTGTGACATGGTGCATTATCCTGCTGGAAGTAGCCATCAGAGGATGGGTACATGGTGGTCATAAAGGCGTGGACATGGTCAGAAACAATGCTCAGGTAGGCCGTGGCATTTAAACGATGCCCAATTGGCACTAAGGGGCCTAAAGTGTGCCAAGAAAACATCCCCCACACCATTACACCACCACCACCAGCCTGCACAGTGGTAACAAGGCATGATGGATCCATGTTCTCATTCTGTTTACGCCAAATTCTGACTCTACCATCTGAATGTCTCAACAGAAATCGAGACTCATCAGACCAGGCAACATTTTTCCAGTCTTCAACTGTCCAATTTTGGTGAGCTTGTGCAAATTGTAGCCTCTTTTTCCTATTTGTAGTGGAGATGAGTGGTACCCGGTGGGGTCTTCTGCTGTTGTAGCCCATCCGCCTCAAGGTTGTACGTGTCGTGGCTTCACAAATGCTTTGCTGCATACCTCGGTTGTAACGAGTGGTTATTTCAGTCAAAGTTGCTCTTCTATCAGCTTGAATCAGTCGGCCCATTCTCCTCTGACCTCTAGCATCAACAAGGCATTTTCGCCCACAGGACTGCCGCATACTGGATGTTTTTCCCTTTTCACACCATTCTTTGTAAACCCTAGAAATGGTTGTGCGTGAAAATCCCAGTAACTGAGCAGATTGTGAAATACTCAGACCGGCCCGTCTGGCACCAACAACCATGCCATGCTCAAAATTGCTTAAATCGCCTTTCTTTCCCATTCAGACATTCAGTTTGGAGTTCAGGAGATTGTCTTGACCAGGACCACACCCCTAAATGCATTGAAGCAACTGCCATGTGATTGGTTGGTTAGATAATTGCATTAATGAGAAATTGAACAAGTGTTCCTAATAATCCTTTAGGTGAGTGTAAAGTGACATGTACACGATAACTTATTCTTTGCCTCTTTCGCCTTAGAACATTGAGAAGTGAGATTGAGAGCTCTCTGTGTTTTTTTTTTTTTGCAACACAAACTGCATTTTTCAGTTGGCTGGCTGCATAAATTGTGCTGTTCACCCACCGATTTGCCACATTCTGACTATTTGTCACTATATGTGAGAGGCTGACCTGACCAGAGGGGCGGGACTGTATTTGCATGGTAGCTATATTGTTTGCAAACTCCACATTTAACATTTATATTTATATTTAACATTTAAATTTATATTCAGCATTTGTATTGTGATGACTTGTGGTCGATCACAGTGCAAAAATATAAAGTAAATAATAAAGAGTTCTGCACAACAAATAACGTCACAAATAACCGGTTTATTTGTGCCCCTTATCTTGGTGAAACGGGGATAAAAGGATTAATATTACAAATACTGTTGGAAAAGATGTGTCTTGAGTAAGCGCCGGAATGAGGTCAAGGACTCTGCTGTTTTGACTTCAGTGGGCTGGTCGTTCCACCATTTAGGGGCCAGGGATGTGAAGGAGCGGCTCTGGAGGAAGGAGAGTAGAGAGGAGGTAGAGTTAGTCTTCTTCCCCCTCTCTCCCTCCTCCCGTGTGCGCACACTAATGCTCTCCCCCCTTCTGCCCCTCCCCCCCTTAGAATGCTACACTGCCCCCCCTCCTCTAAAGCCCTCCTCCCCGAGGGCAGCACAAAGTTCTTGAACAGGGAGGGCAGGCGAGATGAACGATGGGGTCGCCCCCCCCTTGTGTCGGGGCTGGGTTAGCAGCCAGAGGTGGGTCATTCCTAGCAGGGGGACTCTGTGGATGAATTTTGGTTCGTGGAACTGGGGGCTGGTTCACGTCACCCCGTGTCGGCGCCTTATATTTCCCGCGGTAAGTTGCCATCCGGTCCTGGTGAACTACCACCCTCTTCTGGCCCCCTGGCAATTGCAACCGATACACCACCTCCCCAATTCGATTCAAGACCTCACAGGGACCAACCCAGTGACTGTCCAACTTTGAACAGCGTCCCTTCTTTCGTTGGGGCTGGTGGAGCCACACCTGCTCCCCTTCAAGGAAGGGCCAGCCCCGGCTGCGTATGTCATAATTGCGGCGCTGGCAGACTCCAGCAGCCAGGATCTGCTTCCGGGCGAATTGGTGAGTGACTTCCAGATGATCCTGTAGCTTGTAGGCAAAGTCAGCCCCTGGTGGCAATGAAATAGAGTCTGGAGGCTGTCCGACGGCCAGGTGTGCCAGTGTGCGCAGCTCCCTACCCAGCATACGGAGACGGTGTGCAGGCAGTAGACTTTTGCACTCCCGTGCAACAGGCCAGGAGCACCAGGGGCAACTGGGCAACCCAATCCTTCTGGTGAGATGAGGTGGTGAGTGCCAGCTGAACGGCTAGGGTGCGGTTAAACCATTCTACCTGCCCATCGCTCTGTGGGTGCAAGGGGGTGGTCCTCGTCTTCCAGATTCCCATGTTTCGACCCTGGTCTGTGTGAACTTTTTGGGGCACCCCGAACTGACTTAAGAATCCTTCCACCAAGGCCTCCACCACCGTCTCTGCCTCCTGATCGGGGATGGCGTACGCCTCGGGCCACTTTGTAAAGTTGTCCAGGGCTACAAGCACAAAACCGTTGCCCTTCTCTGATTGAGGAAAGGGGACCAGGATGTCCACCCTGACTCTCTCCATGGGGCAGTCTGCAGGAAAGTGTTGGAGAGGGGCCTGTGATCGCCTGGGGGGGCCCTTCTTTGCCGCGCATTGGTCACACTGCCTGCAGAAGGCCTCCACGTCATCTCGGCAGCGGCCCCAGTAAAACTGCTGACGAAGGCGCCTCAGGGTATTGGTAACCCCAAAATGTCCCACCCCCACAGCTCCATGGTGAGCATCCAACACCATCTGCCTCAGGCCATGGGGTACAATTACCTGCTACCTTACCTCCCCCATGGCTGGTTCTGTCGTTGAAGGAACCCCCCCCGCACCTGTAGACTTGCCCACTGCTACCAGAGTGCCTTTGTGGGCAGAGAAGTCATGCATATTTCCTCCCAAGATGGTCTGTGTCCTGCAGCCAGACACTGTAGCACAGGCTGAAGGTCTGGGTTACTGCATTGGCCCTCTTTCCAGTCATCTTCCCCACTCACGGTGACAGCCATACAGCCTGCAGCCTCCTGGTTCTTTGCCTCCCTGTCTTCATGTCGGGGGCAGTTCCTGCAGGTCTCCTCATTGCAGGGCCGTCGGGAGAGTCCGTCTGCGTTGGTGTGTTTGACTCTCGGCCTGTGTTGGAAATCCTGCAGTCGCTCAATCCAGCGGGCCACCTGCCGCTCCGGCTCACAGAAAGACAGAAGCCACTGCAAGGCTGCATGGTCGGTGCGGACAGTAAAGGGGAGCCCATCCAGGTAGTAGCAGAAGTGATGCATGAAGGACACAACGGCCAACAGCTCCCGCCGGGTGACACAGTATCTCCACTCTGTCCTGCTCAGTGTCCGGCTAAAATATGCCACCACATGCTCCCCTTCTGGACTGAATTGGGACAGCACTGCTCCCACCCCCTCCCCACTGGCATCAGTGTCAATGATAAATGGCAGTGTTGTGCTTGGGGAAGCAAGTACAGGAGCCTGCATAAGCAACTGTTTTAACTTGGCAAAGGCCCTCTGCTGTTCCTCCCTCCAAACAAATGGCTCTCCCTTCTTCATAAGCCGGTGCAGCGCTGCAGCAATTGTGGCGAAAACCCTGTACAAACCGGCGGTAATATGAAGCCAAGCCCTGAAAAGCTCTGAGCTGGTATAAGTCTTTAGGGACAGGCCAGTTGTGTACAGAATCAATCTTTTCCTCCTCAGCGCTGATCCCTCACCCACCAACCCGGTGCCCCAGGAAGGTGACCTCCCGTTGCAGTAGCACACATTTGCAGCTTCAGCCCAGCATCCTTGATTATCTTTAACATGACCCTCAAGGCATTCAGTGCATCCTGGAAGCTTGGCCCGTGTACCAGCAGGTCATCTAGTTACATCAAGCAGTTTGTCCTCGGCACCCCTTGCAGCACCCTCTCCATTAGCCGCTCAAAAGTAGCCGGGGTGTTACAGAGCCCGAAGGACATAAGGCGGAAGTGCCACAGCCCGGACCCTGTAGAAAAGGCAGTCTTGGGATGTTCAGCAGGAGCCAGGGCCACCTGCCAGTAACCACTTTTAAAGTCAAGGGAGGAGAACCCGGATGAGCTGGCCACTTGGTCCAGTGATTCATCAATGCGGGGCAGTGGAAATTAGTCTTTATGAGTGACTTCGTTCAGCCGGTGGTAATCAGCACAGAACCTCCACGTCCCATTTTTCTTGGGCACCATCAGGTGATGGTGATGCCCACGGGCTATTAGAGGGTTCAATCAGGCTGCCTTCTCTCATTTAATCTAGCACCTTCTCAGCTGTTTCGAATTTAGCCAGTGGCAGTCTATGGGGGTGTTGTTTAATTGGTCTTGCTGTTCTGGTGTCTATGTGATGCTGGACCAGGTGGGTCTTCCCTGTGTTTTCCTCACTAGTAGCAAAGGTGTGTTGAAACTCAAACAGCAAGTCCCAGAGTTGGGCCTGTTGTTCCGGAAAAAGCCCCTCACAACTGCGGTGTCAGATAGCTGTGAAATGGGGCTGCAGTACATCAGGGCTCGCTGGGGCGTTAGTGCTGGGGCTTGGTTGAACTGCTGATGCAGGGTCGGTAGGCGGAATGACAGTGTCAGAGGAGCTGAGGCGCTTAGGGGGATGCTCTACGTCTGCTGGGAATCACAGGCTTGGTGGCATGTTGCCAATGGTGGAAGGAATGAGGCTCCTTGTCACTTGATCGTGCCACCTGGTAGAATACTTGACGTCCCCAGGTGGTGACATGGGCAGGTCAGCACCCCCTGGAACCCTCAGGGTTCCCTTCTGCAGGTCTAGTTGACTCCCAGTGTCTCTGAGAAAATCCAATCCCAGAATACCCGGATCCTGTATGGTAGCCACCCAAACAGTATGGCAAACAGTCCACCCGGCTAGAGAGATCTCCAACATAGCGTGGCCGTGCATGGGGCCAACTCTCCAGTTACTGTCCTCAGGTGGACCGTGGTGGCCTCCAGGGAGATCCCTCTTGGTAGAACATCAGGTCTCACCAGCATCCACCAAGGCGATGCAAGGAACTCCCTCCACCTGTACAGGAACGTGGCAGAAGTCCCCCACAGTTTTTCGGCCCACCACAACAATGGGGCCTTGATGTTGGTTCTGGGGATGAAAGAGGTCATCAAATGGGGTCAGGCTAGCGGTCGTTAGACTGGTCCAGTTGGCGCGCAGACAGGTGGCATTGACGGTAGGCAGGCGGCAACAGTACGTGCCACTGGTGATTGCATGTTGTGGCTAACAGGCATCAATGTTGTTGCTGTAGTTGTGGTGGCTTGCTGGGGTTTTGGACGCTCAGCGCAAGCTGGTGACAACTGCAGGGTCTGCAGCAGCATCTCTATGCGGGCCCTCCCTCATTTCCCGATCATGAAGGCAGGTTGGTGGGCCGCAGTTTGTGGTTGGGGGATGGGCAGTCACGGTGGATGTGTCCGGTTACTTGGAACTTGGGCTTCCCGGGCTCCTGACCTGGAGGGCTCTCAGCAGGGCCATAACCTCAGGGGCCATTGGTGGCACTTCAGTAACTTCTGTCTGTTTTGCGATTGGCTGGCAGGCTGTGGCAGCGCTCTCCTCCATCACTTCTTCCCACTCTTGAGCCTTGAGCAGTGCGGTAGACGTATGTGCTTTCTCAAGTCACCCACGCCCAGTGCTTCAATAAAATGCAAACGGGCCTGCTCCTCCTGCTCTGTCTGACTGGATGTGGCATAAACCCTCTGGCTGTCCCTCTCCAGGTCAGAGGCTAGTTTGGCAAGGCCTCAGACGCAACTGGATCAACAAGGTTTCCCAAACTGTTTATCTTTTTCTTTTCCATCCATTCCTCCCACTGTGCCATCATTTCAAACAGCGTAATAAAGTCTATCAATGTTTTCTTACCAGAAAACAGGCAGCCTTCCTTTCATTTCTCGGTGAGCCCCATGGCTTTCTTCCATCTCCTCCATCATCCCCCGCGGCACAGTCGCCATCTGCCTCCTCTTCTTAAGCAGCGATGTGTTCCAGGCCGCTGACGAGTCCGACTCACTCTGCAATGGCGACTCGGTGAACGCTTTCTCCATCTCTTTCCATGGTCTGTCAGGTGAAAAGTCCATGATCCCACTTCTGTAACACCAATGTGATGACTTGCGGTCGATCACAGTTGCGGAAAAATAAAGTAAATAATAAAGACAAAATTGTTCTGCACAACAAATAATGTCACAAATAACCGGTTTATTTGTGCCCCTTTTTTCGAGCACACAGCCTTACACGGTCCAAACAAACAAACAGCTCTCCTCAGTATAGCCGAACTCTGGTATTGAAAAAGTATACAGTTAAAGTGAATACAAGTTTCCCTCCTTTTCTCTATCCAACACACTTTCTCTCGTGCCGACTAGCTCACTTCCTCCTCCCGCTCCTACAAACTCCTCCCTCCCAGACACTTCCTTCCCCCTCTCTCCATCCTCCCGTGTGCGCACACTAATGCTGTCCCCCCTTCTGCCCCTTCCCCCCTTAGAACACTACAATATGTTTAACATTTACATTTATATTTAAAATGTATATTTAGATTAAATCTTTATTTTGTGACATTTTCATAACTTCCTCAACCTTGTCATCTCTTACTAGCACTGTATTTAAACTTTTAAGTGCACTATGAATTAATACTTGTATCTTTTTCACAGACCGGCAGAATCAAGTGGATCACAAGAAAAAGCAGCTGATGTGCCTGCTCACTGACACTAGTAACACCGGTAAATATCAGTCAATTTTCCAAAATTCATCTGTTTTGAGATTTCTAGAAATGGTAACATCTACAGATCAAACTACAGTGTTTGCAGTATTTTTGTCTAGCACTAAATGATCAGACAGTCCAAATGACTGGACGGTGTGTAATACCAGGGTTTTGTCAAAAGTCTTTAAATACCATACACAAATCTTATTGTATTGAGAGGAGGGTAGTTTTGACTGCCAAGTAAAAAATAACTGAACTCAGTGGTGGCACTAGATCTTATTCCTGTATTCCCCCCTAAAAAAAGTATGATTCAGAATTAACGTTGCAATAAAACAGTCCAACAAAACACCATCAGCCGCCCCTTGTATTTTCTCTCAGCCCCCCTAAAAATAATAAAACAAAAGAATCCAAGAATGAAGAAGTTACTCCACAAAACACTGTCAGCAGCCCCCCCCCCACCCCACCCCCCATGCTCTGACACAAGAAATAAACACCGTCAGCATCCCCCCCCAGATCCTGGACAGCGTTTCATAGCCCCCTTAGACCTTGAAGTCTAAAACCACCCCTGACTGAACTCTTTCAATACAGTTCCAGTAGTTTGGAGTTTTCTTTTAAGGGTATTAATGCAGCTAAACTACAGTACATCACTCAGAAGCACCAGCCTACTTTAATTAAATTGTTCAAAATATTCTTAAGTGAAATGGGAAAAAATTTGTTCCATACATTTAATACAATAGGTCAACAAACTAAGGAAAATATTGTCTTAATTTTTATTTGTATTGTGCACATCGCAGGGTACGCACAGAGAACTTTACAGATTGATAAACAGACAACAACAAAATAAATAAATATATACATCAAAAACAATTCATAATATAAAATGATCTAAACCATTTGGCATTTGGGCATTTTCAATGACTTTAGAGAATACATATCTGCATAACACACTATCCTACTGTTATTATATTTTATTTGCTAACAATATGAGTAAAACTGCATGTTATGTTATTTTTTGTATTTTATATTTGTAAGACAGGTTTTTTTTTATATCCTGTACAATAAATGATGTGAAAAGTGAATTTTATGAGTTAGCGCATATTTAAAATGGTTTAGGTTATGACAACTAGTGTAACAAGAACTACACCGCCGATATAGTTACAGCACATTGAAAAAGGTTTGGAACAGCTGGAGATGAAGCAGGCTGGCTTAGCAGAAAACCCTGAAAGGCTGCTGCTAACAACCCTAGCAGCCTCTGGGACACCCCTAAACACATCGTTCCTCCCAGCCATAACTGGGAAAGACAGGAATGAATCGCAGCAATCTGAGTGGCTGTGAAGTCCAAAAGCAGACCCGGGAACTGCAGCCAAAGACTCAGCTCCAAGCGGCTCTTGAAGGTTGACCTTGGTTGACCTTGAGATCGAAACTCTGGAGGACTAACCTTGTATGGACCTACTCCCTTGACTGGATACACTCCAGCCAGTCATCCAAGTGATTCAGGACACACATGCCCTGCAGCCGCAGGAGTTCCAAGATGTTGTCCATATACTTTGAAAAAGTGACAGCCTAAATGGGAGGATGCAGAATTCAAAAACTGTGCCTTAAAACGTGAAGCACAGGAACTTCCAGTGGCCAGGATTTATAAGGATGTGAAAATACATGTTCCTCAAGTCCACAGTCGTGAACCAATTGCCAGGTTGAACAGGCTGAGAGATGGATTGCTGTGTGAGCATCTTGAAGGTAGCAACACCTAAAGGTAGCAATTCAGATGCCTCAGATCCAAGGTGGGGAGTAAATTACTGTCTTTCCTGGGCAACGGGAAGTATTTGGAATAGAAACCCTTGTGGAAGGTAGAGGGTGGGAATTTTCTGCATGTTGCATGGCCTCTATGCCTTGGAACCTCACGAATTGCCACACCACCAAAATGGAAGTGACGCAGGAAGGCATGAAAAACTGTAAGAGAACTTGGCATGGGCATGCTGCCAGGGTCCTACACCCTTGCAAGAGGGAATGCACAGGTTCAACGTTAGCTACTGATCACTAGCTTCCAAATGTTTCCAGTTTAGAATTTGTCAATTTAGGCTGACCTGTAAAACACGCTAGATAAGGGCTGTTCAGGACTGGGTATGCCATTCAGTCTCAGTGAGTGCTTCATCCAGTACAGGTCATGATGAGCTCGAAACTAACCTGGTGGACACGGGGTGGAAAGGCAGGTTACACTCTGGATGGGATGCCAGTTCATTGCAGGGCAGCATGTAATATGTCATTACTTACTTTTCAGAATCCCCAACTTATTTACTTGTGATTTGTGAATGTGCTAATGCATGTGTGTGAAGGGATGCTTTAATCATATCTGTTATATATGCTTCTTCTAGGGTTTTATTTCTTACTAACTAGCGGTGTTGCTTTTGTGACACGTTGATATACAGTGCCCAATAATTGTTCCGTGAAAATGGTAAAAGAAAATATACATTGTTCATGTGTTTCTCATGGGTTAATTTATTCAAAAGGTAAAGACACAGATACATAGTGTTGTCTTCTGCAATATGGAACATGACTTCTAGGAGCTCCAGCAGAAACCAAATATTCATATTTCAGGTTTAAGGGATAAGTTTATATATATATATATATATATATATATATATATATATATATATATATATATATATATATATATATTTATACTTATCTCTTGTCTCATGTTAGAAATAGTACAAGCAATGTTTATTGTCTACATTAAATGCCTAAAATTCAAATTGTACTTTTAAAGATTTGAAATATGTAATTTTACTTTATTTCAGGTACCAGTGAATTTCCTCAGTTATCACGTAAGTTTTATATGTTTCTGATTGTTCTATGTTATTTTCTATTTTTAATGCAGAGTAATGCATCTATGTTTTATAGTTATCTTTCAAGCACTGCCAAGGGGGAGGGGTTTTCAGCGCGCATTGCTGGGAAGCATCAAAGTCTTTTGTCTATCAAAGCTGCCATTGGCCCTTGTGCCCGTCACTCAAACAGGACCCTTCCACTACCTGTTTGTATAATAGGTGACATCTGCACAAAGACTTCCTCTTTTTGCCCTTTGCCTCGGTCTGTCGTAAGAGACATCGCCCAGGAGAGGGGCTCCTCTGCCGGCTTGTGCCCGCACTACAGCCTGCGGCTGCCGCTGTAGGCGGTCTCACTCTTCCAGTTTACTGGATTGAGCTCTGCTGCACTCACTCATCTGTGTAGTGGTTCTGGTGGGTTAAGCCCCGCTTCGGCTGGTGGTTTTTGTAGCGTGAGCCCTCCATGTCCCGAACAGCATGGCGCCCAGTGTCCCCGGTACCCCTCCATCTGGCACATGTGGTGCGACTAAGCTTGTGCTTGCAGTGTGCAGTGCTTTGTTTGGTGCACTTTGGCGGTGTTTGGTGTTACTCCTCGGGACCTCCTGTATTGTGGCCGCAAAAGAAAAGGCACAACTTGGTAGAAGTGTTACCTGTGCAGTAGCGTGTGTGTTGTGCCCCTCCCCCACAGTGTTGTGTTGCGTAGCCAGTGGAGACACACTTACAGCAACAAGTCCCGCTAGGTGCTCCACTGTCACGAGACCACCTTGGCTGCTGGTGTGCCTTTGGTGTCTGTGCTGACTGGAGCACTCGCTGCACGCGTACGTCACAGTGCACGAGTGTGGTACTAACGGGATGGAGAGACCGTTTTCCTCCTCCTCCTGCCATTACCACGGCTTACGAGTCAGCTGGAGTCCCAGGGCCTGAACACCTGGTGGCCCACTCGACTTGAGGTGTAGCCATGTCGTGGGCCCTTTTTCAAGGCACCCAACTGGCAGACATCTGTGTGGCTACGAGGTGGATCTCGCCACACACCTTTGTTTGGTTCTACAGGCTGGACATGATGGGCCCGGTTCCATCTATTGGGAATCTGGTGTTGGCTTCAGTTGAGCCTCAGTAGCCTTTCAGGCACTGGCTCCTGGCTTTTCTATCCCTGTCTGCCCCTGTTGAGCGTGCTTGGGAAAAGTAATGCAGAATCGTTATCCCTTCCTACTGGACTGTGACTTGTATATAGTTCATTCTGTAGGCGGGGGTGCATGTGTTTTTACACCTGTACTCCGCCATTGTACATAGTATCTTTGTCAGCAGGCCTGTGGCTCCGCCCTAGCTATACTGGCTGTGCTGAGGACCGCTGCTGCTGTATTCAGCAGTAGGCTTTGAGTTTGCTCTTGTGACCCGCTGTGTTTATAGTTCATTTATTGACATCAGTAGAGCATCTGTTGCCACTAGCTGCTGGTCGGCAGTGTGTGACTTGCTACTGTGTCCTGCGTGTGGTGCACGAGCTGGCTCCTGCACCTCCGCAGTGTATATAGTTCTTTGGAATAGACAGTTGAGCTTGTCCGCTCCATGTTAAGTTGAGTGTGGACAACTGCTCCTGTTGCTAGCGAGGGCACACATGCTTTGCTATGTAAATATTTCCTTTGCCAGCAGACTGTGGGCCCCGCCCTAGCTATGCTAGATGTGCTGGAGGCCACTGCTGCTGTGTCCAGCGCAAGGCTGGTTGGTTCTTGTTGGTCTGCTGTGTATATACTTCCATTATTAATAATTGAAATATCCAGCAGTGGCTATCTAGTCTGGTTAGCCTGCTGTATGTTGAGCACAGGGTGTGAGACTGCACCCTTTGCATATATGGTGTGGTCTTGGTATTGGCCCCGCTCCTATCCCTGCTAGTAGAGCAGGAGGCCGCTATTACTAGGCTTCACAGTATGCACAATGTTCTTGTTGCCTGTAGATACACCCTTGCTTATTTCTTCCCAGTTCAGCATGACTGCGGTCTTTGCATCTGGGCAGCCCAGATGTGGCCCCAAGGGTTCCCCGTGGTTCTATCATAGAGTTGGTATGGCTCCTAGTAGGTGCGCCTCGGGGCAGGCTATCTTACCAGCTCACTGCCTCCTCCCTTGCGACGGTTTGGGAAGTGCTTCTAACTCGAAAGAAAATTATAGGGTGCGTATGCAACCGTGGTTATCTGAGAAAAAAAGCACTGCCCAATGGGTTGTAAGGTCGCACGGGAGTTCTAGCTCTCGGCAAAAAGAGGAAGTCTTTGTGCAGACATCACCTTTTATACAGACAGGAAGTGGAATTGTCCTGTTTGAGTGACGGACACAAGGGCCAATGGCAGCTTTGATAGACAAAAGCCATCAATGCTTTCCAGCAATGCACGCTGAAAACCCCTACCCCTTGGCAGTGCTTCTTTTCTCAGATAACCATGTTGCATACACAACCTATCGTGTTATTGTTATATTAGTTAAATTATGGCATAATGTTATGGTGTCTTCTGCGCTTCCTTCAATTTCTGCTGTGGATCACGTGTAGCAAATGCCTCATTAAGGTATAGAAGTGAGGGTTGGCTGTGGGTTATGAACCTGTAGACCAGTGGTACTCAATAGGCGGCTTTCAGAATGGCCTGAAATAAAATAATAATAATTAAAAACAAAATGTGATGATAATTATTCAATTCCTATAGGAAGCACATACAACTAATTCTAACCTGTCACAAGCTCTCTGATTACTTACTTGCCTTATTGGGCCTGATTGATCTGATTCATTTACTCCTTGGGAAAAAGCATAATAACAGTCCAGAGACCTGGAATTATATTAGCCAATCAGTCACGTCACATTTGTACTGCCTCCTAAAGGCAAGTAACCAATCAGACATTTTAGGAGCTTATGACAAGTTTAAATTTAAGTTTTAATCTAACTCCAGAAACCCAGAAAAGATACTTGAGTTTGAAAACATTATGCAAGCAGGTGATGGGCTGGAAGATCGTCATCATCAAACAGTAGCAGTTAAAAATACTGTTTATATGTTTACATTTTGCATTGAATAAATACTGGCATCAACAACCATTTGTATTGCATATGTGCTAATATTAGGCTACATAGTACATACCTACCTACCTACCTAACATCATCATCATCATCGTCATCATCATCATCGTCATCATCATATCATATTTGCTGATTGTATTGCATGGCATAAACTTGTATTTATACATATATATAAATATATATATATATATATATATATATATATATATATATATATATGAAATAAATATACTTATTGCTAAATTAATGTAAATTTATTATTATAATAATAATAATAATAATAATAATTATTATTATTATTATTATTATTAGCTGTTATTATTCTTGTTATTATTGTGTTCGGTAGGTTAAGGTAGCTTTCAATTGGCAACTGAACTATCATATACAGTGGGGGGAAAAAGTATTTGATCCCCTGCTGATTTTGTATGTTTGCCCACTGACAAAGAAATGATCAGTCTATAATTTTAATGGTAGGTGTATTTTAGCAGTGAGTAACAGAATAACAACAAACAAATCCAGGAAAACGCATTTCAAAAAAGTTATAAATTGATTTGCATGTTAATGAGGGAAATAAGTATTTGATCCCCTATCAATCAGCAAGATTTCTGGCTCCCAGGTGTCTTTTATACAGGTAACAAGCTGAGACTCTCTTAGAGGGAGTGCTCCTAATCTCAGCTCGTTACCTGTATAAAAGACACCTGTCCACAGAAGCAATCAGTCAATCAGATTCCAAACTCTCCACCATGGCCAAGACCAAAGAGCTGTCCAAGGATGTCAGGGACAAGATTGTAGACCTACACAAGGCTGGAATGGGCTACAAGACCATCGCCAAGCAGCTTGGTGAGAAGGTGACAACAGCTGGTGTGATTATTCGCAAATGGAAGAAACGCTACATAACTGTCAGTCTCCCTCAGTCTGGGGCTCCATGCAAAATCTCACCTCTTGGAGTTTCAATGATCATGAGAACGGTGAGGAATCAGCCCAGAACTACACGGGAGGATCTTGTTAATGATCTCAAGGCAGCTGGGACCATTGTCATCAAGAAAACAATTGGTAACACACTATGTCGTGAAGGACTGAAATCTTGCAGTGCCTGCAAGGTCCCCCTGCTCAAGAAAGCACATGTACAGGCCCATCTGAAGTTTGCCAATGAACATCTGAATGATTCAGAGGAGAACTGGGTGAAAGTGTTGTGGTCAGATGAAACCAAAATCAAGCTCTTTGGCATCAACTCAACTCGCCGTGTTTGGAGGAGGAGGAATGACCCCAAGAACACCATCCCCACCGTCAAACATGGAGGTGGAAACATTATGCTTTGAGGGTGTTTTTCTGCTAAGGGGACAGGACAACTCCACCGCATCAAAGGGACGATGGACGGGGCCATGTACCATCAAATCTTGGGTGAGAACCTCCTTCCCTCAGCCAGGGCATTGAAAATGGGTCGTGGATGGGTATTCCAGCATGACAATGACTCAAAACACACAGCCAAGGCAACAAAGGAGTGGCTCAAGAAGAAGCACATTAAGGTCCATTAAGTGGCCTAGCCAGTCTCCAGCCTTAATCCCATAGAAAATCTGTGGAAGGAGCTGAAGGTTCGAGTTGCCAAACGTCAGCCTTGAAACCTTAATGACTTGGAGAGGATCTGCAAAGAGGAGTGTCCTCAAAATCCCTCCTGAGATGTGTGCAAACCTGGTGGACAACTACAAGACACGTCTCACCTCTGTGATTGCCAACAAGGGTTTTGCCACCAAGTACTAAGTCGAAGGGGTCAAATACTTATTTCCCTCATTAACATGCAAATCAATTAATAACTTTTTTTAAATGCGTTTTTCTGGATTTTTTTGTTGTTATTCTGTCTCTCACTGTTAAAATACACCTACCATTAAAATTATAGACGGATCATTTCTTTGTCAGTGGGCAAACGTACAAAATCAGCAGGGGATCAAATACTTTTTTCCATCACTGTACATATATGTTATTGTAACAATGATAACATTCTTACCATGTTACTGTGTCCAGAACATACTGGTGTGGGTCACTCTTGACTTACCATGTATATATTAAGGAGTGTTTTTGAGCAGGAAATTGGAGATTCTGATTTCATGGGAAGAGAATTTCATAAATGAAATTAAAGTAGGGGTTCTGATTTGGGGGTGTTACCCATTTGCTCTTGTCAGTGATTAAAGTGCAGTGGAGATCAATCACTGGTAACTAAAAACTGTAAAGGGTTAAAAATATGTCTTCTAATTATAATTACAGTACTATAACTAGTGGATCTAATTTTCCTGTTTTAGTTGATTTATCTAGATTTATACCCTCACTTATTTCGGCATTTGGTTTAACCTCAACCTCAACCTCAACCTCCCAGAATCAAAGGAAGACATGACAGCTCTCAAAAGTGTGACTTGTACTATATAAAAATGTTTGTTTATGTTTATCTATGTTATAGATAATGCACATTCTTATGTTTATTAAACACAACATTAATGAAAATGTCTGTATTCTCACAGGAAAGGCTGGGGTCATCCTTAAATCAGGTAACTAAGTGTAATTCAATATTGTTCATATTACTTATTAAACAATATAGTAACAATTAAATGTATTCACTGCATTAAGTACACTGTATAGTGTACCTACAACATTTATTTTTTATCATAACATAATTAACTTTAATGTCAAGTTATTATATGTAATAATAGTACACTGTAATTACTGTCCGGGTTATATTATTTAAACAGTATACACATGCCTTTAACATGTTTTTTTATCATGTAATTAAAGTGTAAGTACAGTGTATCTGATATGATTATATTCATTTTCATTGGTCAAGTAAAATATAAGTTTTCTCCTGTTTTGCAAAACAGTCCAACATTCAGATGTATGTTTTGTCGTTTAAATGAATCACACAGCTATTAAAGTGTGGAGTGCTGTTTTCCAAAACTCAAACTCAAGTCATGATATCCCAAGATGGCAGCTCCCATGAACTCAACTTATCTAAACTTCCAATTTATTTTTCAGTGTGGAAGTGGATTTTTGAAGCAAAAGGTACTTGTTTATCTATTATTGTTTTGTTATTTTAAACCCACTGTCTCATAAAGTAAGACAAACATGTGCAGGATGTATAAATCTGTATGGAGAAAGCTATACTGATGCAGGGGCAATGTACATACGCATCCTATTTAAGCGTAAGGAAGGCACACATAATGTACAATTCCCATTGGCTTTAAATATAAACATTTTAATGGGTAACTTTGGACAATGCAAAAATAAAAACAAGTTTTAGGTACAGATTAATATTGTTATATTTCTATGTTTTTGTCTGTTCTGTCTTGGTTTTGGTTGTAATCTTAACTGTTTTCATGATTTCCATATATTCTTTAATCAGGTAAAGGAAACATGTTATGCCACAGCTATGTATACTGTGAGACTTCTAACACTGTCCTACGGTTCCACATCTGTACTTACTTAGTTTCATTAAAAAAAATAAAAAAATCAGTTAGTATAAAATATTTTAAAATTAATTATGTTTCAGTCAAGCTGGGCCCTCTTTGAGGCCGCTTTTGAACTTGGGATATTGTTTCAACATTTACTTTATACTGGTTGAGCTTGTGCCTTGTGCCTCAATATTAATTAAACACAGAACACTTTGCAATGTCTGCATAACTGTTTATTGTTAGATCGTCATTAAACACACACATGGACTGTACCACAAACACTGCCATTACTACCAAGAACTATATTACACAACAGAACAGATATTTCATAAAAGAACTTAAATTGTTATTCCAGGTATACCCAATCAGCATCCGAAGTAACAGTCCAAGTCAGACCATATGCATTGCTTTTGACTATTCTATTCAGTAAGAAGTGAGAAAAATAGGAATTCAACAATTAATAGTCTGCTTTTTATGCCCAGCACTGACAAATCCTAACATAATCTGTATTTCGTCTCTCAAAGAATTTTAATTGTAAGTGGAAAAGATAAATTAATACATCATTCTACATTTCCCCACAGTTGATGTCACTGTGGACCCCTACACAGCAAATCCCTATCTAATCCTGTCTGATGATGGGAAGGAAGTGAGAGATGGAAGCACACAGCAGGTTCTCCCTGACAGTCCAAAGAGATTTAATTGTGCTACATTTGTCCTGGGAAAACAGGGTTTTACTTCAGGGAGACACTATTGGGAGGTAGAAGTGAAAAAAAAAACGGCCTGGGTTTTAGGAGTTGCCAGAGAGTCAATCAAAAGGAAGGGGAAGATTACACTGTGCCCTGAGGATGGTTACTGGACTGTGGAGCTCAATAAGAAAGGATATTATGGAAACTCACCCTCTGTGCCCCTGTCCCTGAGCCTGAAGCCACAGAGGATGGGGGTGTATGTGGATTATGAGGAAGGACAGGTATCCTTTTATAATGTGGAAGCTAGGTCTAATATCTACACTTTCATTGGTTACACCTTTAAAGAGAAAATCTTCCCATTCTTCTCCCCCTCTCTCAATAATGGAGGCAATAATGCAGAGCCACTAATTATCTCTCCCGGTGAGTATCTTATAGCAACTTTGCTCTGATCAGCCATCTTTTAGTCCTCATGATGTTATAAGATGACATGTTAAATGTCTGGACACTTTTGTTATTCCTGACTTGTAAAAAAAATCTAAAAATGCTATATATTTGTTTATTTAGTGCCTTTCGATCGGATTGCACACAGCACTTCACAGATTTTAAAAAACATCGCATTGTGAATAATGCAAAATGTAAAATTAAACCAAGCATAGATGATAGAAAAAAAAAATCTGATGACAGATTATTTTAGGAGAAAATAATTTCCGTTGGTCCACGACTTAAAAAAAAATATGCACGATTACTAAAATCTAAATTAATTGTATATGTGTTTCTGTAGTGTATACCTCTCTTCCAGGACAATTATATCATACAAGCAACTGTGCAGATGATTGGCTGGTGTGTTCATGAGTCACACAGCTCTGATTCTTGACCGCCTCCTCGAATTGGGTCTCCGGGTCAATTGGGAGAAAAGCTGTCTTGTGCTGTCTTTCCCTTCTTCCTTCTTCTTCCAGCTGTGCTGAAGAATATTCAACAACAGCAAGCGATGGTGCTGCTGATCACCCACAGGTAGCAGTGCAGACTGTGATGCTTGGACCTAGGCTCCCTACTGAGCGAGCAACCTTGGCAGCTTCCTCTTCAGGCAGATATTTTGTCACAGACCCTAGGTGTGCTGTGGCAACTGAACCCAGACTCACTCCAACTCTGAGTTTGGCCCCTAAGCAGGACCATCTCACTGCTTAAGGACCGTTGGATGCTGTTATAACCACCATCCCTTCATGAGTTCACAGTACTCATACCGCTGGTAGATTTTCCAGACATGGTTTCCAGACATGGGCCATGACCTTGTTCGGTCATCTGCCACATTGGGTCATACTGCAGTTCCTGCAAGAGTTGCCCATCAACACTCAAGGTGGCCATATCTACTTTCATGTCCAGATTGATGGCAAGTTTCTGGGATCCCACTTCTTGGCCTCCCAGTTCTTATAAGGGTTGCGCAGGCTTTGACCTCCTCATCCCCCATCTTTATCTGCTTGGTGCCTTGATGTAGTGGTAGATGCACTTTCATAAGAACATAAGAAAGTCTATAAATGTGTGGAGGCAATTCAACCCATCTTGCTCGTTTGGTGTGATCCAGATGGATCCTATCCAGTCTATTTTGGAATGTTCCCAAGTTTTCAGCTTCAACCACATCGCTGGGGAGTTTGTTCCAGATTGTGACTACTCTCTGTGTGAAGAAGTGTCTCCTGTTTTCTGTCTTGAATGCCTTGAAGCCCAATTTGTGTCCCCGGGTGTGTGTGTCCCTGCTGATCTGGAAAAGCTCCTCTCATTTGATGTGGTCGATGCCTTTCATGATTTTGTACACTTTAATCAAATCCCCCCATAGTCTCCTCTGTTCCAGGGTGAAAAGGTTCAGTTCCTCAGTCTCTCAGTAGGACATTCCCTTCAGACCTGGAATAAGTCTGGTTGCTCTCCTCTGAACTGCCTCTAGAGCAGCGATATCTTTCTTGAAGTGTGGAGCCCAGAACTGTCCACAGTATCCAGATGAGCTCTAACTAGTGCATTGTACAGTCTGAACATCACTGCCCTTGTTCTCAATTCTACACTTTTGACAATATACCCTAGCATTGTGTTTGCCTTTTTTATTGCTTCCCCACATTGTTTGTATGGGGAGAGAGAGCCTTTCCAAGGTTCTCTTTGTCCCTGCTCCAGGCCTTATTGAGTGGTGTTCGGGTCCCTATTGGTTTTTGCACCCCTGTCCAACATTATTTTCTTGCCAGTGGAGCTTGGCTGCTGACCTCTCCTCCGGGGTTTATGTTCAGGTGAGGTGCGTACCTGGTGCTGCTCCTTCCCATTCTTCCCACTCTTCCTGTCTTCCAGTAGATTCCGGTAGAGCAGGAATGTAATCCTTCTCCTGCTACATCAGATGGTTGCTAAAAAAGTTCTATTGCCGTGGACTTGGTTAAATATGGCTGTATAGCAAGGTATTTATTCTTCTACCAGTGTAGATTCCTGACGGTGAACATTGTTGTAATTATGCCAGTAGAGCTTGGCTGTTGGCCATTGCACCTGGGGTGTGGGCCCCTGTTGTTTCCAAACTTTTAATGTTATAATCCTCATGTTTCTGATCAGAGCAGGTTTCATTTCATTAAGTATGCGGCTTACGGTAACCCCTCCCCATTTGAGTAGTATTATTGACTACTCAAAGGCTGCATAGTCGCACGGGAAGAGGCTTTTCCACCATAATTAAGTGTTTTTACACAAGCAGAAAGGGCTGCTTGAGTGACACATACAGTGGCCAATAGGCAACTTTGTTATGCAAAATGCATTTGATAACAATATAGGCCACTGTATGGAGTTTGCGACAAAGCATGTAAATGAGACTGCAGGCAGGTAGAAAAAAGTTTTGTTGAAAGACAAAACAAATATAAATAATTACATCTGGTGCAAGCCCAACACAGCACATCATTCAGTCCATGACCATCCCAACTGTCAAGCAAGGTAATGGCAGAACCATGTCATTGTGATGCTTCGGATGGTGGTGCAAAGTACAAGTGAATCAGGATTACCCCATTTATGCTGATAAACTGTCTCTTTTATATTATTTCAGGCAATAGTAAATTTACTGATTTTCCAGATTTATCACGTAAGTTTGATTTGTTTCAAAATTGAGTTGTTAAGTTCTTGTTTTTTTAATTGCATTTTTACAAAATAGATTATTATTATTTTATTATTTATTTATTTATTTATATTTCTTGGCAGATGCCCTTATCTAGGGCGACTTACAACATGAGTGCATATTATATAGTAACATAACAACAATAATACTTTTATGCAGTTCAAAGAGGAGCACTTACCAGGTGGGTATTTTCTGTTACTTATTTCTGACATATACAGAAAATCGTCCATAGAATAGATAGATATATTGTTATTGTCAGGATTTTTATTAGGCTTCCAATGTAGAAGCTATATTTTTAAGGATGGCCACAACCTAGTGATTGTATGGATTTTGTAGTTCTTATCAGGGAATGTGTGTGTATATATACATACATACATACAGTGAGGGAAAACATTAAGAGACCACTCCAAGTTCAGAAATCAATGTTAAGTGGTCTATTATTTTTTTCCACAGCTAAATAATATATATATATATATATATATATATATATATATATATATATATATATATATATATATATATATATATAGTGAGGGAAAAAAGTATTTGATCCTCTGCTGATTTTGTATGTTTGCCCACTGACAAAGAAATTATCAGTCTATAATTTTAATGGTAGGTGTATTTTAACAGTGAGAGACAGAATAACAACAAACAAATCCAGAAAAATGCATTTCAAAAAAGTTATAAATTGATTTGCATGTTAATGAGGGAAATAAGTATTTGATCCGCTATCAATCAGCAATAGAAGAAACACAAAATAACTGTCAGTCTCCTTCGGTCTGGGACTCTATGCAAGATCTCACCTCGCCTCATCTCACCTCAACTCAACTTACCGTGTTTGGAGGAGGAGGAATGACCCCAAGAACACCATCCCCACCGTCAAACAAGGAGGTGGAAACATTTTGCTTTGAGGGTGTTTTTCTGCTAAGGGGACAGGACAACTGCACCGCATCAAAGGGATGATAGACGAGGCCATGTACCATCGAATCTTGGGTGAGAACCTCCTTCCCTCAGCCAGGGCATTGAAAATGGGTCGTGGATGGGTATTCCAGCATGACAATGACCCAAAACACACAGCCAAGGCAACAAAGGAGTGGCTCAAGAAGAAGCACATTAAGGTCCTGGAGTGGCCTAACCAGTCTCCAGACCTTAATCCCATAGAAAATCTGTGGAGGGAGCTGAAGGTTCGAGTTGCCAAACGTCAGCCTCGAAACCTTAATGACTTGGAGAGGATCTGCAAAGAGGAGTGGGACAAAATCCCTCCTGAGACGTGTGCAAACCTGGTGGCCAACAACAAGAAACGTCTGACCTCTGTGATTGCCAACAAGGGTTTTGCCACCAAGTACTAAGTCGAAGGGGTCAAATACTTATTTCCCTCATTAACATGCAAATCAATTTATAACATTTTTGAAATGCATTTTTCTGGATTTTTTTGTTGTTATTCTGTCTCTCACTGTTAAAATACACCTACCATTAAAATTATAGACTAATCATTTATTTGTCAGTGGGCAAACATAGGAAATCAGCAGGGGATCAAATACTTTTTTCCCTCACTGTAAATACTGTGAAAGTTATATATTATATCCATTATATCCCTGGCCCCTAAATGGTGGAATGACCTGCTCACTGAAGTCAAAAAAGCAGAGTCCTTGACCTCATTCCGGCGCTTACTCAAGACGCATCTTTTCCGACAGTACTTGCAATATTAGTCCTCTATCCCTGCTAGATAGCACTTAACAGTTTTATTATGCTTCTTGTGTTCTTTGTTTGTTTTCCTCCTTGCTCCCTTTACCGTAGCCCTGGTCGGTGACCCTACATCTTGACAGTACTTAGCTTTCACCATCCAGGATGTAGGAAGTCACTTACTGTACTTGTGTAAATTGTAAATTTGAATTTGTAAAATGTATTTTGAATTGCTGTTTTAGCCAAATTGAATTTGTAATGATTGATGCCTTGTACTTCCCTGTATTTTTGCACTTTGTTTGCACTTATGTTGTAAGTCGCACTGGATAAGGGCATCTGCCAAGAAATAATAATAATAAGTATTATTATTATTCTAATTAAGGTGTAGGAGCTAATTATCAAGTTAATGTCTCTCAGTTAAGGAGTTTGTCTATATTAATACAATAAAATAAAATATGTGTACATAATCCTTCTCTCCTGTATCTCATGTCAGGGACTGTGGGGGTGAATAATAAAACATAATTATTAAGGTTAGAATAATTTATTAAAAAAAGCTGCAAGAAAGTTATACTGGAGTTTGGGAACATTTTGGAATCAGTGATTGACTGAAGATCGTCAAACTGTGAAATGTTAAAAAAGTTAAATGTGAAAATATTCCTACTCTTCTGTATATCTTTACATTTGATTCAAAATACTTACATATATTTAAAAAATATTTATTAAAAATCATGAATATTTTTAAGCAGTGTACTTTAACTACAATCTTTATTCCTTACAGGAAAGGGTGGGATTATCCTTAAATCAGGTAATTGAAATGTCTTTCTGTAATGTATTATTTTTTCATATACTATGAAAGTGTTCTCTGTTAAAGATGTGTGTGTGTCCTCCATAATTATACAACCCCTGAATAAATCAAAACAAAATGCTTCTTTTGGAAGTCAGTGTTATGAATCATACTTCTTTATCATATTGTTGGCACTGCAGAAACTCTAGCAAATCCTGACAGCTGAACATGGCAGCTCTCAGGAACACAAATTAACATTCACTTTAATTCATTTTTTTGCAAAAAAATTGGTTGCAAAAAACATTAAACAATGTATTTCAATTAAATTATTTTCTGTTCTAGATAAATGCTGTAAACCAGTGTGGATATTTATGTATAGTGAACAATGTATGAAGTAAAATAAATGCTTTTCAGCTTTTTCTGCATCTGCATCTTGTATACAAGCACTAGTAAATATGAGACAAGTTTGAGCAATTAGCAGATTATTTAATTTGAGCCATAGTTTGTTATTAAACATATGTAGTCCTTATAGCATAACCAGACAAAACATGATCTTTGTCCTCTTAATAATACAATTGTTCCACATCCAAACATCTAAGCATACAATACATTAATGTTATTCATCCTTATTTCTTTTATTTCAGTCTGGAACTGGATTTGTGAAGCAAAAGGTACAAATTTTAATCTGAAAATCTTTGTTGATTTAAACCCGCTGCAAGTGTAGCAGACCTATGAAATTGAGTTTTATTAATCATTAATTCAAAAACTAAGAAAGAATAAAAAGCCTTTTAAGACTAAATGACCATGTACAAATTCCAGTTGGAGGGGAAGAAAATAAAAATTCAAACATAACATTTTGAATGCAATCAATAATCTCATCAGAAAATCAACCAGGGGACAGGGATTTACCATATACCCACCTCCGAGGAGACAATTTACCATATACCTACCTACAAATAGGGATAGATACATCGCAGCAGGTGCCTTTACACTGCTTTACACTTTTCTCAGCAGGATCAAATGTATTAGAAATGGCAGTGTAAACGCTCAGCGAATGAATTAAATGCTCCTCTCAGGGAGATGGTGCAGATCCGGATCAATTGCATCAGTAGCATTCTATCCTGGCTGTGTTGTCGCTTCACTGGCTCAAGTCCTGGCATGCACTGTGGGCCAGCATTTGTTTGAAAGACCTTCAAACCACTGTCCACTATGGTTCTCCATCCAAGACCAGACTAGTTTCCACCATTCCCCTTCTCCCGGTGGTCCTAGAGAAGATCAGGCTAGAACTAGTGACAGTTCTGCTAATAGCACCCCAGTGGCCTCACAGATTCTGGTTCACAGACCTGACCTCCCTCCTGAACGGAAAAACCATGGCAACTCCCGGTGAAAGCACACTTGTTGTCCTAGGTGCAGGGCATGATCTGGCACCCCAACTTGGGCCTCCGTCAGCTCTGGGCCTGGCCCATAAGTGTGAGTGTTTGATTGCCTGCGGTCTGTCAGGCACGGTAGTAACCACTATTCAGTCAGCGAGAGCTCCCTCTACGAGGTCGCAGTACTCCTAGTGCTGGTGGACGTTTCACAACTTGGTGAAAAGACAGAGGTTATAAACCAGTTAATTGCCCCATTGTGGTAATATTAACACTTTTACAAGAGCTGTTGGACCGGGCAAGTCCTCGTCCATGCTCAAAGTGAATCTGGCGGCCATCTCTGCGTGTCATGTCTGGATTGATAGTGAGCCCCCTTGGTCTCATTTCCTGGCTGTGCAGTTTCTAAAAGGAGCTCAACGGCTATGGCCTCCTCTCACCCCTTCACTGCCTGCATGGCGCCTTGATGTAGTGAAGCGGTCCCTTCCATTGGAAACACGGTTGTAGGAGCCAATTGGTTTGTTTGACGTGTTGTTGTTTGTAAGAAATATATTTGTTCTGTATTGGTAGGTTTATGCATTTGGATTAATTGTACTTTGTTTCTTTAAGAAACCAAACTTTATGTATGTTCCATGGCTCGTGCACCATATATATAAATATATTTGAAATCAACTGTCACAGATTCAGTTAGTTTAGCTATGGAGCCTTACCGTGTCATAACACCTGCGTTAACTCATGAAATCAACTTGTTAATATGTATAATGATTACAATGAAATCGTGTAAATAGCCGTAAATATTTGACCTGTGGAACCAGTGGAATAAATGTCTATTTGCATGATTTAATATGGAGTCTGTCTGGATAACGACAGGGTGATGTCAACAATCAGCCCAAGCTAAACCTAAGAAAGCCGCTTCTACAGTGGTGTTGGCTGCAGTCAACCACCAGTAGCCTGCGAGCTCTGGCTCCTCATTTCTCTTCCCAGTCTACCTCTGTTAGCACATCCTTGATGGAGCTATTTGAACCATGTCTTCCTTTCCCACACAAGCTGCTCCTGGACTTGCTGACTGCCCTGTTGATGTGTTCACATCATGTGGCCCCCAGGTACGCTGCCTTGTATAAAGGTCACCCTGTATATAGTTAGTTTATTATTGTATTGTGTTGCAGTGGTGCATGCATCCTGCCTGTACCCTGCTATATATATATATATATATATATATATATATATATATACTATGTATAAGAGAGAAGGACTGTAGCCTGCCTAGCACTGCTGGTAAACTGGAGAGCCACTGCCACTGTTCCCAGCTGATGGCATTCAAGCACCGCTCTGGCTGTGTGCCATGGAGCAGGAGACCGCTGCTGCTGTCCTCAGCAGAGGGCACTCGAGCTGGCTCTCGTGCCCCGCTGTGTACATAGTGCATTTGATTAACATGGTAGAGCTGCCATTGCTCTGTGTTAGGTCTGCTAATCAGCAGGTGTCAATTGCTCCTGTGTTACGAAAGAGTATATAGTGTAGTATTTAAAATTTAAAGATTTAGGAACAAAACTAAAGAGCAGAACCTCCACGGTAGTTTTCTCTGAAATACTTCCGGTACCACGTGCCAGGCCAGGGTGACAGGCAGAGATTAGAAAGTTTAACACGTGGTTGAAAGCTTGGTGTAGGGAAGAGGGGTTTAGGTTAATGGAGCATTGGTCTTTCTTCTGGGACCTGTACAAACCGGACGGTCTACATCTAAACAGAAGGGGGGCTAATGCATTGGGAGAGCATATGTGCAGTGAAATTGAGAATCATTTAAGCTAGGAACCAGGGGGGCAGGGAGCTCTGACAATGGGAGATGTTCCACCAAGGAAAGAAAACCAAGGGAAACTGCTAGTAGGAAAATCCTGAAATGTTTGTACCTCAATGCCAGGAGTAAAAGGAACAAGATGTTAGACTTGGAAGCCACAGTGCTGGCGTGTGACTATGATGTTGTAGGAGTGACAGAAACATGGCTTACAGAAAATGATGGGGATAAATAGAAATTGGAAGGATACACACAGTTTAGGAGAGACAGACAAAATCGAAGAGGGGTGGGGTAGCATTATATGTGAAAAATGACATTGAGACATTTGATCCTGCTGTATTAGATCCCAGTAACGGAACAGAATCTTTGTGGATAAAACTTTTGAACAAGAGATCTGGAGAATTGGCGGTAGGAGTGTTACAGGCCACCAAACTCAGATATTCAGAAAGATGCTGCATTGTACAGTGTAATCAGGACTGCATGTATCAAGGAGGTGGCTGTTATAATGGGGGATTTAAATTTCCCAAACATAGATTGGGAAAGCCCAGTGGGGACTACAGAAGCAGAAATAGAAATGGTTGAGATGGTAAATGACTGCTTTCTAACTCAATTTGTCAGGGAACCAACCAGAGAGAGCGCATGTATTAGAACATAAGAACATAAGAAAGTTTACAAACGAGAGGAGGCCATTCAACCCATTGTGCTCATTTGGTGTTCATTAATATCTAAGTGATCCAAGGATCCTATCCAGTCTATTTTTAAATGTCCCCAAACTTTCAGCTTCTACCACATCGCTGGGTAGTTTATTCCAGATTGTGACGCCTCTCTGTGTAAAGAAGTGTCTCCTGTTTTCGTTTTGAATGCCTTGAAGCCCAATTTCCATATGTGTCCCCGGGTGCGTGTGTCCCTGCTGATCTGGAAAAGCTCTTCTGGTTTGATGTGGTCGATGCCTTTCATGATTTTGAAGACTTGGATCAAGTCCCTACGTAGTCTCCTCTGTTCCAGGGTGAAAAGGTTCAGTTCCCTCAGTCTCTCAGTAGGACTTTCCCTTCAGACCTGGAATAAGTCTGGTTTCTCTCCTCTGAACTGCCTCTAAAGCAGCGATATCTTTCTTGAAGTGTGGAGCCCAGAACTGTACACAGTATTCCAGATGAATGACTTGATCTTTTCAAATGACCAAGATAGAGTCAGGGGGACAGTAGTTAGAGAACCAATGGCAAATTGTGATCACAATATGGTTAGTTTTGAGGCATTCTTTCAAAAAACAAGGTCCAAGTCTAAAACAATGGTCTACAATTTCAGAAAAGCAAACCTTGAAGGTATGAGGTGGCACCTAGAAGAAGTAGACTGGAGCACACTGGATACAGAGTCAGTTGAAAATGGATGGGTATATTTTAAGAATATACTACGTACCAAAACTTAGCAAATTAAGGAACAAAAAACACTGGACAAAATGGTTTAATAGAGGTATGCAAAATATAAAGAGAAAGAAAATGTTGTATAGCGCATACAAAAGGGATGGTGACGAAACAAAATATATAGAATCTGTTGAGCTGCAAAGAGATCTTAAGAAAGGGATCAGGAACGCAAAGAGGGAAATAGAAAGAAACATAGCTCTTGGAGCTAAAACCAATGCAAAGAGCTTTTTTCAATATTACAATAGCAAGTGGACAATAAAGGAGGAAGTGAAACAGATAAAGGGCAAAAATGGAAGTATCTTGGAAAATGAACAAGATGTGGCAAATATTCTAAATGAGTTTCACAGAGGTTTTTACAAAAGAAAAAACAGATAACATGAGGAGGTACTGAAGAGACAAGCAGAATTAAAAACAAACAAATCACCTGGCCCAGATGGGATATTTCCAACAGTACTTAAAGAAATGAGGGAAATTATTTATAGGCTGCTAACTCGATTATTCCAAATGACACAGGGGATGTGCCCACAGACTGGAAGAGAGCAAATGTCATACCAATCCACAAGAAAGGGGACAAAACTGAGCCACAAAATTACAGTCCAATCAGTCTCACCTGCATCACCTGTATAATGTTGGAAAAAATGATTAGACAGGAGTCTATGTGGACTCCTCACTTTCTCCATACAAGCAATGTGGGGAAGCAATAAAAAAGGCAAAGAGAATGCTAGGGTATATTGTTTAAAGTGTAGAATTTAAAACAAGGGAAGTAATGTTAAGACTGTACAATGCACTATAGTTAGAGCTCATCTGGATACTGTGGACAGTTCAGGGCTCCACACTTCAAGAAGGATATTGCTGCTTTAGAGGCAGTTCAGAGGAGAGCAACCAGACTTATTCCAGGTCTGAAGGGAATGTCCTACTGAGAGACTGAGGACCTGAACCTTTTCACCCTGAAACAGAGGAGACTACGTGGGGACTTGATCCAAGTCTTCAAAATCATGAAAGGCATCGACCACATCAAACCAGAGGAGCTTTTCCAGATCAGCAGGGACACACACACCCAGGGACACAAATGGAAATTGGGCTTCAAGGCATTCAAAACGGAAAACAGGAGACACTTCTTAACACAGAGAGTCGTCACAATCTGAAATAAACTACCCAGCAATGTGGTAGAAGCTGAAAGTTTGGGAACATTTAAAAATAGTCTGGATAGGATTCTTGGATCACTTAGATATTAATGAACACCAAACGAGCACGATGGGTCGAATGGACCCCTCTCGTTTGTAAACTTTCTTATGTTCTTATATATTTTTTAATCATACAGTGATTCTGTGGCCCCACTCCTGATAGAGCAGGGGTCCACTGCCACGATTTTGTGCGGAGGGCACAAGAGTTGCTCTATTGCCCTGTGCTGTATAATGTGAAGCACGATTATATATCTGTCCTAGAGGAGCAGCCGGCCTTGCTATTGTGTAAGCGGAGGGCATAAGAGTTGACCTCTGTAGCCCCACTTTGTACATGCTGACTGTAGACAGTTCCCAGTTAGAACGTGGCTGCAGTCCTCACTTCTGGGCAGCCAAGGTGTGGCCCTATGGAAGTGCACAGAAACCCCTCCTTCTTGGGCAGTGCTTTCTTTTTCAGATATCCGGGGTTGTATTCACAACCTATCCTTCAGTGTAGCTCCTCACAACTGCATGCAGATAGCAGCTATGAAGGGCCCCTTGGGCCACCTCCACGCAGCCCAGCAGAATGTCCAATAATACAGAGAGGGGGAGGGTCAGCAGCACCTATATCTTCACTGACAACAGTTTGTACAAAGCAGGGAGACAGGACCAGCTCAAGTACCTCTCCACTATCGATTTAATTCAAAATTAATTTAGTAACATTGGATATGCAGGAGAATTTCACATTCCAGAGATATTTACTTTTGAATTGCAAAAGCTGAGCAAAAGGCAGCTACAGCGGTTCTAGTGTTAACAAACTATATATAAGAAGGGAGTGCAGGGGGGCGGGGTCATTCTGCTAGGGGATTTGGAGGTGTTTCACAGCCCGCCAGATGACCGTTGTTGAACCCTTTTTTAGTGAAGCAGACTGAGTACAGAGGATAATGTATTTATTTAACATGCCTGGCTTGGAAGCCCCTGACATGGGAGCCCCCAACCTCAGTTGAGTCTCTTTGAACAACAAAATGTAACAGCATTTATAGAGCTCAGGACAGCGTGGAGAGAAACACTGAGCACTGGAGAACACCGCACTGCTACTGCATCGTGGTGCTGCACAAATCTTGCAGGCCTAACCACACCGATGTGCTGGGGATGCCAGGGAAAATGGGCACTGTGCTATTTGGAGTCCGGAATGCTAAGAGGGTAACTGGCCACCAGCAGCTGCGGGGCCAGAAACATGGCCGGACAGCTGTTTGCACTCTTGCTGTGAAAGAAAACCCTCTGAAGCCAAACTACCACAGTGGCTACTCTAATGTAAAGAAGTATGATACCCTAATGGGCTTTGAAGATGGCAAATACAATATGAATACAAGGGAGCATAGTGAATCAATAAAAACGTTATTAATGGTAGACACATACCGCCCCACTTTAACCGCTGTATACCAAGATAATTAAAAGTACCAAGGAATATTCAATACACTAGTACACCAACCCTTGGCCTCTCCTCTGCCTCGGCTGTTCTACTGATGAAGTTGAGGCCTCGTGGCATTCTCCTTATCTCTCTGCTGCCAGCCTTCCGCACGACACATTTGGTATACACTCACCCCTCCCCCTTTAGAACTCGAAGGATAACAATAGCTTGTGAATGCAACCCCGGTTATCCGAGAAAGAGAAATCGCCCAGAGCTGGGTTGTCACCTGAGAGTCTAGCTCTAGCAAAAGATATAGACATATGGGGAGGGGGGACTCACTATTTATAGCAGACGGTTTCATTTGGAGTTTATTTGGAGTTTGGTTTTTAATCACTTTAAGATTTTAAATGTTTTAAGAATGATTTTAGACTTTAGACAAATTATCAAATGTATTAAAATTGTGTATGGTTTTATTGTAATGTTAATGAAACAGTATGTAGTTTGCAGTTTGCAGCCTTTGTGACTGTTTTCAAATTGAAAAACAGATTATGGTTTTAACCCCTCCTTTCCCAAATCAGAAATATGTATCTTGCCACATCTCTCTCTTAAAGGGAATTTAGAAGAAGTGAAAGACATAAATCAGTTCATTATTGATTATTATTGTTTTTTTCTCCACAGTTGATGTGACACTGGACCCCAATATAGCACATCCAAATCTTATATTGTCTGATGATGGGAAGGAAGTCAGACATGGAGACACACAACAGGCTCTTCCTGACAATCCCAAGAGATTTAATCAAGTAGTGTCTATCCTGGGAAAAGAGGGTTTTACTTCAGGGAAACACTATTGGGAGGTAGAAGTGAAAAATAAAACTGCCTGGACTTTAGGAGTTGCCAGAGAGTCAATCAAAAGGAAGGGAAAGATTACAACATGCCCTGAGAATGGTTACTGGACTGTGCGGCTCAGGAATGGGAATGAGTATGATGGCAATGCTTCACCCTCTGTTTCCCTCACCCTGACCACAAATCCCCGGAGGGTGGGGGTGTATTTGGATTATGAGGAGGGGCAGGTCTCCTTTTACAATGTGGAGGACAGGTCTTATATCTACACTTTCACTGATTATACCTTTAGTGAGAAACTCTTTCCATACTTCTGCCCCTGTGACAATAACAGAGGTATAAATGCAGCACCACTGATTATCTCACCTGGTGAGTATCTCAGTTTTATAACAACATTCTTCTGTGCAAAAATACAAACATAATTACTTAGATTGACTTTCTTTATTTTCTTAACAGATAGTTGTCTTGACCACAAAGGTGAGTATTCCACATTTGCATAGTTAAATCCTATTATCTTCAAAATTTGAATCACTCCTTATTGTACAGTCATCACTGAAATTCTGGAAATGTAAATTGTTTCCTACAATCTACAGGTCTTCTTTATGAACAGCTGGGTGAGTGTTAGCATATGTTGTACATTCATTTAATGTGTGAAAATAGAACAAAATTCTCCTGCAGAATGAGTGGTATCTTCTGTTCTATAATAAATTATATTTAATATGTAACAGTACCACAGCTTTTAAGTGTTGACAATAGCTGTACTTATATGCAATTTATGTTTCAGTTATACCAAATGATACACTTTAAATAAAATGTTATGTTTTTGACAATTACAGAGCTTAAATAACAAAAACCATTCCTAAAAAATACAGTAAGCCCATCTGGACAGAAAATGACGTATCTATGTAACACAGCTGTTTTGATTCAGCTTTACCAAATGTATTTGTGAAATTTGTCACAAATAGCAACTTTCATTTAAATGTGGTTAATGACATTATATAACTGTACTGGTTTTATGAGTGAAATAATCTCGAGTAACCGATTTCAGAAACAAAACAGTGAGCCATTATGTCATGCTTTATGTGCCCATGTACCCAGTGATTTCAAATGGACACAAAGGGATTTTCAATCCTGTCCTATCACCAAACATTATTTAACCTCTTTCTGTTTCCAGAATTCAAAAGCATGTGCAAGTATGCAGGTAAGACTCAATATCTCCCATTCACATTCATGTTCAGATTATTGTTTTAAAAAGCAGTTCTATACATGTTTAGATTGAAAGTGCCAATACATTTTTGATTAATCAAATTAAAACACACAACACTGTACATTTATGAGCTTTTGAACACAATCAGCTACAAATAAATGTAGGGCTAGACCAAATCAAAGCACTTATCACTCCTGAGAATGGCAAAGACAGCAAATTAATTGCAGTCTCTTAATTTCCAAATTTTAATACATGCTACCAAAACAAAACATGTCCACCTAGAGAAAGGGCATGTAGAAACAATGCCAAAAGTGGGAAGGTAAACATCTGACAAGCAATCAACAGCTGATATTTTGTTTATTTAAGAGGGTGTGCAGTCAAGGTAGGCAGGGTAGGCACTGCCTACCTGACCAACATAAATACTAATACAAAAATCACATGCTTATTAAGTAGTATTTTTAATTGTTAGAATTATTATAAAAATCCACCCAATTCGACATCAGAGTTAATGGAAATAATAGAGTGAAAATGGAAATGGTGTGCAGAGCAGACAGATATACAGTGCATCCGGAAAGTATTCACAGTGCTTCACTTTTTCCACATTTTGTTATGTTACAGCCTTATTCCAAAATTGATTAAATTCATTATTTTCCTCAAAATTCTACAAACAATACCCCATAATGACAACATGAAAGAAGTTTGTTTGAAATCTTTGCAAATGTATTAAAAATAAAAAACAAAAAAAGCACATGTACATAAGTATTCACAGCCTTTGCCATGGCACTCAAAATTGAGCTCAGGTGCATCCTGTTTCCACTGATCATCCTTGAGATGTTTCTACAACTTGATTGGAGTCCACCTGTGGTAAATTCAGTTGATTGGACATGATTTGGAAAGGCACACACATGTCTATATAAGGTCCCCCAGTACATGTCAGAGCACAAACCAAGCCATGAAGTCCAAGGAATTGTCTGTAGACCTCTGAGACAGGATTGTATCGAGGCACAGATCTGGGG